>NC_089591.1:5318962-5647383 GCF_019320115.1 Miscanthus floridulus | reverse complement strand
GTCTCTTATGTTTAAGAGTTGTGCCGAAGCCCCTACATGAAGGGAGGCAACTTTGCATAATACATACGGCCACAAACTCATCGGGTATGACACACTTAAGGAGTTCAAGTTCTCTTGCCATGGCGCTGACCTCATGAGCTTGCGTAGACTATAGGATCGGCTTACCAATATCGTGTAGTCATGAAGCTCTCCATTATGTTCACCTCACCACCTGCATCTAATGCACCAAAGGTAGCAATGATCCCACAACGCCTTCCCATCTTGGAAGTGCAAGTTTGCATCTACCAATGGCCAGCAAGACTGTTCAGATTTGTTCCTCTAAAGATAGTGTTGTCTTCCTGGAATCTTCTTTGATCTTCTTTAGAGATATTTCCCTCGGGCGAGCCAACAATACTCCAGAAACACTTTCGTAGCCTCTAGCAGAGCGTGGCTTAACTCGCCACCTCTTAAAATGCGCACCAGAAAACTTTTCCGGCCTCGGCGCGTCAGCGAAACCAGCCATAGTTAAAAATCAGGAAAAGCTTATAATAAGGTTTTTGGATTGTTGAATAATTAGGCAATTGTCAGATTAAAACCATAATATAAATCATGACAATCTCAGAAACTAGTATAAGCATAGCTCGTATACTAGTATGATTTAACAACATGAACACAAGAACTAGTGTAAACATAGCTCATACACTAGTCAGATTAAACAACATCAATCGAGACATTGGATCACGAGGTATGTACCTTCGATTGTAGCAGGAGACGATGTCACTGGTGATGGAGATGCAGGTGGTGGTGGCGCGAGGTCGTCGATGAGTGACGGAGGAAGAGCTTGGAGCATTTGACGATGGATACGTCGGGACGTTGCGCCGCCTGACTTGGATGGAAAACAATCCGTCGTGGAAGTCGGGAGCAGTCGCGCGAAGTGCGCTTCCTAAAAACCTTATTCGTCCTCATCCCGGTGCAGGATCGCAAGGAAGAGGGTTCCGGAGACCTGCTTTCCCGAACGTCGGTGCACGCAGATGATGGGGATGTGGAGACTACGGCGGCGGTGCAATAGCGAGAAGAGAAAAATACTATTTGACTGCTTTAGGATTTTTCAACTGAAACTCCCAATAATAGTTTTTGGTATGTCTTTTCCAGGAGGATTGATACATGTATATAGGGAGGAGAACCACCTACCTCCATATCAATTAGCAATATGGTACTAATTGATGTTGCACCTTCTATCTCTACTTATGAGCTTAAACACTTTGAGATTTATTAGAATTTTTTCATATAGATTTAGAGAACTATCCGTATAAATTCTAACACTGACAACGCAATTGCTGAAAGGACGTTCTCGTGTTTCCTGTCTTAGACGGTCCTGGACGCCATCGCTGAAGGGAATTCCAGGATGGCGGCAGGCTATAGTGTAGGATCGATTTACTATAGGATAGGAGAGGTTGGTGAATGATTGCACAACCTAAATAATATTTTCACGATTAACAAATCACTCCAAAACAATTCCAACACATTATTATAGTCACGAGACAGCATATTGATATGTTAGTAAAAAATACCGTGGATCCTACACCGGGTTCCGATTGATCTCAAATTTTATCTGAGCGAACGAGATAAAATACTAACACAACTAAAAACGCGTCAAACGGATCTTTGATTAAGAGATATTAAAAACGTAATGTTGCTATCTCAGATGAGGTCAAGAATTAATTTGCTAGATTTTCAAGATTAAGAGAGGAAAAACTCATTGTTCATGCAGATAAACAAATAACAAGCTTATGTCCTGGCTACTCGATTAATAAGTAATTATCAAGCACAGGAAACCTGCTCATACTTTAATAAACAGAAGCCGTTGCTATTTTATCAATTGAAAACAAACATGATTTTTATCGAGACATAAGATTTCAAACATTGATCTTCATTACTTGAAGATGTTTACAAGATATTCATACCAGCACATACGAATCCTATCAAGGTCACACAAAACAAATGTGTTTTCTCACTCTCTCTCTCTCTCCCTCTCTCAAGAAACCCCCAGACGAAAGAACAATACTACTCTTACACAGACCCTATGCCCTGGTCACTCCATCTAATCTATCTGCTGCCCCTAAATCAGCCGAAAGAACAATACTACTACTCTTGCACAGACCCTATTCCCTGGTCACTCCATCTGATCCATCTGCTGAAATCAGTAGTAGACCTACTGCCTGCCTAAGCCATGTGCCAAACAAAAGCAAAAAGGAAAGCAAGCAATGTGCTTCCTTTTCAAAAGTCAAAGATGCTTGACTCCTTTCTCTTTTTTAATCACTAGTCATGCATGCGCCATCCTTTCTCTTTATTAATCACTAAATTCAGGAATGCTATCACAATACTTCTTGAATTGTATCACTTTTTTAGGAATGTTGAGTGAGCACAAGTTCATCAAATTTTCATTCAATTTAGGCACAAGTTGTGTCTTTGTGACACAAAAGAATTTAGATTTTTCCAAGGCTTGAAAATTTATGCATAAGGTTTTACTAACAATAGCAATGTAACCATGGGCCAGTGACTACTAGAAGCCAAACAGGATCTCTGACCCCAAAGAAGGCATGAATGAATTTAGAAAATGTTATGTTCAGACTATCTGTTTTAATATATACTCCGTTCTGTTGTGTGCTATCTTTGCTTCACGTTTAATTATTCTTGTTCTGAACAATAAATTTCGCCCACAAGAACTAGCTATAGAAACAAATTATCCACATCTATATCTATATATATCTTATATTTTCAATCCCATCTGTGCGCTTGCTGCCACTCTCCTAGCCACATACGGTGATATACTTGGTGTGACACTAATATGGTGTGCTGATCTTAACACACACGCGACCAAATAAGAGTAAGAATATGTGACCATATATACAGATTTAACTAGGAGTACCAAAAACATTGACCTTATTGTGTAGATAGTTCCTTAACATAAAAGTTTATCTGTGCCAAATACTTGAACAAAGAGGATCATCTACTCTGGTCAATGAATAATGGAAACAATTAGCCGTTAATCACAAGACGGACTATAGCATCCAACATTTGGCCCAAAATACTTAGAAATTATAAATATTTGATAAAAACTGAAGAACAAATATGGAAATGGAAGTAATAAGCATGCAAAGTAATATTTTTTTATATTACACACATAAGTGTAAAATCCACTAATATTATGAATATAGATGATTAATAAATTATCAATTATATATGATGCTAGGTAGGGAATTCATATGAGGGAGACAAGTAATAAGCATGTAGAGATTGTGACATCAGTGACAAAAAACAGTGCCTAGATCAAGGCATGGAGGTTCGCCTTCTAATGTGTTCCATTAAAAAGGCAGCAACGGTGATGAGCTCACCGCCATTACTGAGCTGCTTTGCATGAGAATGCGCACTGCATCGGTAGCTTACGTAGCAGAGCATCTCCATCCACACTTGGGAGATAAGGTCTAATATTTCAGGTGTACCCAGGCCTTCGAACTTGTCATCAATGAGCTTTGCACCAAGCTGGGATCCTTTATCCAATATTTTCTTGTAGCGTGAGGAGTCAGCAAAACTGCTGGTTGAAGTAGCAGCATCGTTGTGTTCAATATTAGATCTTGTGTTCAATTCATGCCCACTGAGCTGCACAAGGTTGGCCACATCCTCGGGTGTTCTACACTTTACAGAAGTAAGAGAATAGCACACATGGACATAGGCGTTGCGGCTAGTAGGCGGAGGCAGCATATAGGGACGTGCGGCAAGGAGAAACATCATGTAATTGGAGAGTGCCTCGACGGCCTCAATCACCTTTGCAAGATCCAGCAGCTCTGTGTCATCCTGCCGGCCACTGCTCTTCGCCTGCTTCTTGAACCAGCAGAGGTAGAGGTCAGTGACGATGTGCCAAACAACAATGCTCTCGTCCAACTCAATGTCGATGCTCCAAGCCAGGAGTCCTTCACACAATCCTCTATTTTCCAGCGCCGCCCGACCCCTTGAGTTACGGATGTGACTTGGACTTGAGTCCGAGACGCCTTCACTCTTGAGCGCTCCCTCCACCAGTAGCTGCTTGATGTGCGGCGGGACGGGGATGGATGACAAGTAAACCATTGTGTTCCATGGGTCCTCAACCCCCATCCATCTTGCAATCATGCTGCACTTGCTGGTCGTGCTCCGAGCGCACAATTGAAGCAAGTTGTGCTGGCCCATGGAGCCCGACCAGTACCTCCTCCACTCTGCTGCATGGACAAGCCGACGGAGGGATGAAACTATCCAGTAGAGACAGTGCCACATGTTTCTTTCTTGTGCCCTCTGATCTAGGAGCGCACATGTCCAGCTGGAGAACATGGCCCTCAATGACGAAGTGATCTCCATGACAACGGCCCCAACTAGAAGGATGTAGGTTATAGTCATGTCTACTCTACTGTAATGGCCCTTATGAATTTTGCCCAATAGATGAAACAGCAACAATGCGGCGAGGGTGCCTAGCGACGATACCATATGGATGCAGAGTCCGTACCAGGTGTGCATCACCTTGGCCTTGGTGTACAAGACATCGTGCATCAAGGAGATTTGCATCTCAGCCACCTTGTACAAGTCCTCCCCAGTAATCCCTGAAGTACCATAGTGGACATTTAGAAAAGCTGACGGGCCCATCAGCAAATCCATGGGAGCATCCAACAGTATGTGTGCTTTCAACAAGAAGGCTTCCGTATCTTGGTCCCAGTGGCTCTGGCTTCCCGAAGAAATCCCAAAAGCAAAAGCTGGAATCCTATCCATATGCCTGTAGTTACTGCTAGATGAAATGGTGCCCGCGCACTTGAGCGTCCACACCCTCTCCCCGTACTTGAGGACACCGACTGCAAACATGATGATGTTGGCTGGTAGGAGCAAGGACCAGCGGCTGCCAACAATGTAAGACCACTCGCCGTAGAGGACGTAAGCAGCTGCGACGACCTGCACGGTGAACGTTTGCAGGTGGCGCAGCCACAGCTGATTGTCCTCGATGGTGTATGCGGTGATGTTATCCTGCCCTCCAAGGTGCAGCAGCAGGAACGGTGCCCAGAATGCCGTCAGCTCCTGCTCGGGCGACGACGTGGTGCTGGTCACAGAAATGTGGCCGAGCACGTAGATCGCCGTCGCGTCGGCCAACATGTACGCCGACCAGATGAAGAATCTTAGCACACCGGAGTCAATACGCCTTCGAAACTCTGCCAAGACGAGGAGCATGACCTGGAGCAAGAAGCTGAGCATCACTAGTGCTTGGAGGCCCCATTGTTTCCATGCGCTCGTCACAACCTCGACACCTTGCATATAGCACGATTCTGAAATGGATTATTCACCATTCTATCAGTCAAACACAAACAAAAAATTATGTATACTCACCCGTCAAATACAAGATATCCAAGGTTCAAAATTTGTCTCAAATTATAAGGTATTCTAGATTGTTCAACCACATCCATACTTGCCTACCTTCTAAACACGACCTTGTGTAAAATGACTCCTCTGATTGGTAGCCAAAATCAATGGCATGCATACATGCCTTCATAAATTATGTTTCCCTAGCAAATTAAGCAAGTTGATAACCAAACTAATTTATTAGTGGGACAAATTAGTCTTTTCCTAGGCTCCTTATTTAGTCCTAAAATTGCTTGAATACCTTGTATTTTAGGATGGAGGGAGTAGATTCGATCAATTTACCTTGTCTAAATATAAAAGATAAAAAAAAATCTAGTACTATTTTTCACCGGCATTAGTTTTGCAAAAGGTGAGTACCATTTTAGGCGGAAATAGTGGCACCGAGGCCAAATCATTTCTATTTTGATTATTTGATATTTGCGGATACATCATATCATTTTCATTTTGCCCAAAAAACGTGAGAAAAAAAATTTAAAAATGAGCCTCGATAAATGGGTTTCCAATTCCACTTTCATCTCTACCAAATCGAGTCAACTCCTTTCAAGAGACTAGTCCAACATATCTTGAGAATAACGAAGCCACTGTATGAGCTCTATTGTCAATATAAGCATGTGTTCACTAGTGAAAGGATATATAATTCCGCCACAAGAAAGTTAACTTTGGTGACAAGCCTTATACACCTTAGATGTTTTACTCAGTTAAACAACCTACAGTCTGTTTTTGTAAAAAAAAAAATCCATTTGAATTGTTCTCATTCATTCTCCATTGAATTGTTGTAATTAATTCTGTTTTTTGAATATGGAATTATTACCTCCGGACTCGATAAGGCCTTGTTCATTTAATTCCCAATCCGATGGAATTGGAGGGCAATTTTATCCCCTACAAGTCAAAATTTCCGATTAACCAAACAATCGCTTCCACAGCTACTTTTGGCTCACCTAGGGGATTAATCCAGTTCATTGTGTTAGAAACACATAAGTTTTTGCCGCATCTGTAAATATCAATTATTAAAAGATAAATATCAATCCAATTAAGGAAAAAGATGGACACAGCTTCTTGATGGCTAAGGAAATTTGTAACCTGGTGATTCATCTAGGTCAGGGTGTGGGGGGTTGCACTGGTCTGTCTAACCATCTGCGTCAATATTTCATTTCACAAAAAAATGTGTATGCAAGAAATATAATATACAACCATCTCTTCATTTTCCATTTTTTTTCACAATTTGCACATGCAATTGATCTACTATAGGTGTGAAGCCGTTAATCTAGCTGGGAGAGGTGTTCTAGCTCGTTGACTGTCATATTTTGCAATGTGGGATACGCATATATATTATATATTATATGTATATAGCATCATACAATATAATCCCCCCCCCCCCCCCCCCCCCCTTCCCTTCGCAAAAAAAAAAAAATACAACTATAACTCTATAGAAGGATAAATACCCCTTTTTTATTCGAACTGCATTGAATATATAAAATGTGTAGGAAAAGGTTAACATAATGTGAGAGCTACTAGAGATGTAAATAGTATGGAGGAACTTACACGGTTACACCCCCTCTGGCGGCTGCAGCCTGCAGGTGGCACAAAATAAAGACAAAACTAATTTGAGCTGAGAGATCAGCTTGCTATAATCTACATGATTCATGCAGTTATTTGGAGAGTATATATAGCAGCAGACCCTGGTAGTGCGATCCTTCCCACAGTGTGTTCATTGCGTGACAATCAGGGGAAAAGGTAAAGTATACTCTTTTTCTTTTCAAAAAAGAAAAGAATTCATTCATTGCGTGACAGGGATGCTAGAGCTTATGCTTTGGGCCATGGACCAAGGTCATTCCTTATTGCAAATATTTAGCCCATGATTCACATGAATCTCCATAACGCAACATTACCTACTACATATCTTTTATATTTGAAGCATCAACAGAATTATTGATATATGCCATGACCTCAAATAAGTCACTAAAAACTAATTGTATTAGTATGAAAGTCTGACTGAAGTGTTAGGAGACGTGTGGGACGGGCAGTCCAATATTTTCTAGGTAGAAGAAAATATTTTCTCTGGGATGTGAGCAATCTTGTTCCAATTTTGATGTCCAGGCTTCTGACAGCTCTTCATGAACGATGGATCACAATCAGTGAGTTCAATTGACCGTAGAGATGCGGGCAGGGTAGGAAGTGACCGGATATTTTTGCAGTAATCCAAGCACAAATGCTCGAGAGATGTCAGTGTCCCCAAATTATCCGGTAAGCTGGTCCATTTGCAGCAACTAAAGCTGAGGGAGTTTAGTGAAAGGAACTGTTGCAGGATGTCTTCTTCCCTCAGTTGGTCCGATTCATCGATTCTAAGAATCCACAGGGATGAGCAGCCTTCTCTGGACAGCAGCTGTGGCACAAGGGGTATGTCATCAGTGGCAATCCCATGAAGGACGCGTGCTTTGTCACTTTCTCCAAGTGGGGGTCGCAAGGTTGGGGCACTTGGTAATGCCAAGGTGCTGGAGTCTACTGAGATGACTTAGGCCGTGCAAGTGCTTAAACTGGAAACAATCATCAATGGAGAGATCACAAAGCATAGGTAGAGACTCCATCACCTCAGAAGGGATTTCTGTGAGGAAGGGAAGACCCCTTAGGTTCAAGCTAAATAGGGATGTAGAGGCTCTTAAGGAGGTGTGCAGTACAGTGTCTGTGACTGCACAATATGAGATGATGACCCTATCCACTGATGCAGGAAGCATTAACCGACCGTAGTCTTCCTCTCTTATATGGCCCCGGATAAGCCTTTGGGACAGACTGCCACACCTACCGAAAACGTCGCGCAAGATTGTGTCAAACCTCACAGGCTGCTCATCAGCAAACTTGTCTATCTCCTCAGCATGTGTTGCTCTAACAGTCAAGGATGGCTCCATCTGAGATGCTCGCTCGATAAACCGTGATCTTATCATGTCCACATCTGCCCCACATGTAAGAACCAGGGCCTCACAGCGCTCAATGTCCAAAGTCTTGAGGCTGTTCGGAAGTCTTGGCAACTTTTCTAGCTTTGGAAGGCTAACGAATTTAAGGTGGCCAAGGTGAATGAAAAGGTCGCCTATTTGTGGAAGAGCTTTCAGGTTGTGACATCGGCAGAATTCAAGATACTGCAGGTTGATGTTCTGACTTTGTGACAGCCAACTTGGGCATTTCCATCCACCGTAGCCCCATACACGAAGCTCTGCGAGCTGTGACGGTGGGCAGAGGCCCTCGAGAATCTCCACCTGCAGGTCAGGAGACAAAGTATGCTGCCCCGGACTACTAGACCCTGACCATTCAAGTGACAAAGCTGTGAGGTCTGTCTTGTCAGATAGCTTGGCTTCTACGGCTACCTCCTTGGTTTCTACGCAGTCAAGGCCACTGATTCTCAGGCTGCCACAAAGGTGATTCATGCCCTTGAGCTGCTGCAGTTCGTATCCTTTCTCCTTTCTCACTTTGAAGTCACTCAGTCCTCGAAGCGATTTCAGCTGCCCAAGGCCAGAAAAGCCTGAAACATCAGAGTTGTCAAATGAAAAGCCAGAGTATCTAATGCTTCGCAAGCTAATCAGGTGGCTCATGTTTTTGACATTGGAGAATTCAATAACACCTGAACCCCAGAGCTCTAGGATCTGCAAGTGATAAATTGTGCCCAAATTTTTTGGCAAATGCACCTTGGTCGACAGGGGATTATGAATCCTGAGAAAGCGTAGATGCTTCAATTCACAAATACAGGCCGGAATCGTTGCCATGTATCCTTCGACAACTACCTGCAGCACACGCAACTTCTTTAAATTCTTCAGAATGCCCTCAAGTTCTTCTACTGATATCCCCTGTCCACCAATATTGGTAATGAATATCAGTGTGCGCAGTTTTTGCAATTTGGAAATCTGCTCTGTAAACTTGACCTGATCTTTTGAGCGGACATACAGATGGCGGACGTCGGGAGGGAATTCTTTCATCTCACTACCTTCAATTCGAAAGCAATCATTTCCAGCAACCATCACGACCAATTCATGCAGCAAATCGAGCATGGTAAACCACTCATCCTTTCTACCAAATGCATATTTCCAGAAACGAGCAAGACACCAGTTCGTCAAAGCACTTCTGAGCTACATCTTCCATGTGCTCATCTGAATTATTGGTCGTCTTTATAAAGCCTTCTGCTATCCATAAATCAACCAATTCATCACGTTTAAACATGTATCCTTGGGGAAACAAACTACAGTAAGCAAAGCATCGCCTGACCTGCCCATCAAGGTGCTGGTAGCTCCACCAAAGAGCTCCCATGGTATCAGGCAACATATCCTGGTGTCCAACTCTTCTCCAAAATGTAGCTTTCAAATTTTTGCGTAGTCGTGCACCAACTACTCTTGCTGCCAATGGTGACCCCTTCAGTTTTTTCAAAATCTGTTTTCCAATCATTTGAAATGTTTCTAGTTCATGATTATCAAGGGTTGCACCATCAAGTGCGTAATGCATAAAAAGATTGAAGAAATCAATCTCATTCAAATCAGGTATTTTCATAAGGCTCTTAGCACCTAGAGACATAGCTGCATCTTTGAATCAAGTTGTAACAAGGACCATACTCCCTTTCTTCCCAACCCTCAGTGCAGAAAGTAACTGATCCAGTTTTTCCTGATCCTGAACAATGCCATCCTTCACAGCCCAGATATCATCCAGTACTAGAAAGAACCTTTTGCATCTCAATTGTTCCTCTAGTTTCATTTGTTACCAAGGCAATAGCAATGTCATGCCTTTCCTTTTCTATATCTAAACCTTACGTGGAGTTTATAGGTAGGGATAAAACATACAAGAGCATACTTGTAATACATATATTGTAAAGTCAAACAATAGATCCAAAGAGAGTTAAGTCATACAATCAAATCAAGATGTGCATGTGTGTGGATGCATGTGGTGGCTAACCAAATTCTACTACGCTCTTTGAAGACATATCTCTCATTTGAAACTTGAAAATAATTACTAGAGGGTAGAGGCTATCTTATTCATCTCTTTGTTCTCCTTTTTTCAGGCAGACATCTAAGTACCCATTGTTTTGATAACTCGAACACTTGTCTATTTTTTTCAATTCTCTCCTTTTTTTTATGAATAACTTTTGCATAGCTCTATGTCTTTTTTTCTACAACAGAACTTTTGAGAGATAATAACAAGAACTTGGAGCATTTATTTGATGAAAATCCTATAGGATATTCTTGGTGTTTACTCCCAGTGTAGGAGTCAAACATTTTTTGGTGGAACTAGTTAGAATATGGTTGCGCCTATCCCCAGTGTAGGAATAGTGCATATATGGGTGGTGTGTACATGATCTTAATTTTAAGAGTATGACAAACCTTTTATAAGGCATCAATAAAGTTTGACTAAACTCAATGCAAAACAAGAAGCGTATATGAAATAAATGGTTTTCTAATCTAAATATCATACATGGCTCTGATAAGAATTCAAGCATCATCCTAAATACAAATACTTATGGACTACTTTTCTATCTATATTGTAGGATGTCCTTGAGTTACACAAATCATGTTAAGGGTAAACTAGATCAACTGAAATAGTTGGAGGGAGTAAGTTGGACCAAATATAAATTTAGAGAGTAATCTGTACATATGCTAAACTTGAGTGGAGTAATTTAAACTTTTTCCTAAATACAAATACCTATGGACTACTCTCCTATATGTATACTGTGGGATGTCCTTGAGTTACACAGAGAGCATACACTACGGAAGGCTTACAAACTTACAGTAGCGCCCAAAAATAAAAAAAATAAAAACTTACGATAGCACCGGACCTCAGTCCGCTCTTGAGGCCACTTGACGAGTCTCGGCTCCTCTATTCTCTCAGATCCACCACACCGCCTAGCTGTTCAGGCCCGCCGTGCGCTGGCCATGGCGACGGGTCGCGGCGACGCTGCGAGCATGGTGGCGGTGGGTCTGGTGTGGGGCGCCACGAACGCGCTCATGCGGCGGGGCGCGCTCGTCTGGGACCGCCGCGCCCGTGCCTCCTACCCCTCCGGCAACGTCTTCCGCCGGTGGGCGGCCTTGCTCCTGACGTGGCAGTACTCGGCGCCGTTCGCCGCCAACCTGTGCGCGTCCGCAGCCTTCTTCGCGCTCCTCGGCGCCGCGCCCATCTCCGTGGCCGTCCCCGTCACCAACGCCGTCACCTTCGCCGCCACGGCCGCCGCCGCCGCGGCCCTCGGCGAGCGCGTCCGGCCGGCGCCCGCAGTCCTCGGCACCGCGCTCATCGTCCTTGGCGTCTGGGTCTGCATCTCTTAGGCTGAAAGCCTGCTTGAGGTGAAAAATCACAGCCAGTAGTTGCTGCTTTGGTTTGTTCTAGTTCTGATGACATTAATTACAGTCCGTTGGAGAGATGAAGAAAAAAAGGTTCTGACATTACATTCCAGGGCAATTCTCAGATTTCGTTTCACCCCTGTATGTTGCCATATGAATGAATTATGACCAGATTGTTGGTAGCAGCGGGCAGGGGTGTTTCATTAGCTAGATGGTCTGAATACAGTTTCATTGTGTAATTTGGTTACTGAATCCACTTCTGCTTAGGTGATGAATATAACACTACATCTCCATTCATTACCCTGGCCGTTTGAGGTGAAGAATCA
This sequence comes from Miscanthus floridulus, assembly GCF_019320115.1. Taxonomy (NCBI): domain Eukaryota; kingdom Viridiplantae; phylum Streptophyta; class Magnoliopsida; order Poales; family Poaceae; genus Miscanthus; species Miscanthus floridulus. The sequence continues at coordinate 5,635,343 of NC_089591.1, read as the reverse complement.
AAATCGTTCGCTATGATGGAGGGACATTAGAATATAAATTGTTGGTATGGCAACCAAAAAAAAATCAGAACCAATTCTTGGTTGTTTTGTGTTTTGATCATATATGTTGGCATTCAAATCCATCTTGTCCAGTTTGTTCGATGGAGCCATGACATTACATTAAAAGAGTGTAAATAAATGATCTGTACTCAGTATTGTCCTGCTATTTCATTACTGAATCCATTTGTAGTAATATAATCTGTATCAAATCTGACAGTTCCACACTTCCACTTATTACTTGTGGCCTTGTGGGATGACATGCAACATCATAACTTTGCATTTTCCTGGTTTTTCAGGCATTAATCACCATAAGCTACCTGTATGTCAAAACAGGTTTGCATTGTTCAATGAACTAGAATACCTGACACCGCAATTATGGAGTTAGGACCTTAATTAACCTGTAGAATATTCTACCGGATTGTTGTCCTCTGCTTACCAGGTCTGTATGTGGACTACCGAAGTGTTTGAAGGTACGGCCTTACTTCAGAGCTTATGGAGGCCCGCCAATTGCTGATGCTACATGCTAATTCTCACCTCATCTCTGTAACCCACCACCAAAAGAGGCAATACCGAGTAAGTGGCCCTTAGCAATCACTAATACTTTACGGTCATGGAACTCAGCTCCCTGTTAAGCGATACCATGAACCTTGAGAATGTATGATGATTTATATGATCTTGATCTTGATGATTGGCTTTCTGAAAATGTGGCGGCATGAAATTTTGGAAACAACTTCAAGAGTAGGCATGAGAGATAGTCACTAGCTGTTGACCAGCAACCGAACAACACCCATGGATTTGCCAACAAGAAAGCAAATGGCACGGTGTGTGAACTACGAAACTGCAACTTGCACACCATAATTCCGATAAATATATTTCAGCACCCAGCTTTTATGTTCCTACTATTCTGATAGCAACAGTACAGTGCAAGCCTATACAGTCATATTATGATGTAGCAAAATTTTGAAATGAAAAATAATGCTGGAAAACATAGCAGCCAAATAAACAAAAGAAAATCTGGATCATTTGAATACTAATAGGCATATAATATAGTGCATAGTATCCATAGTGAACAAAATTGACCTAAGAACACTACAATAATTGCTCGTTTGCTCAACTCCAAGTTAAGTATTAATCTTCTAGATGAGCTCTAGCCAGTTTGGTCGCCATGAAGGAGATCCCCAATCATACATGGAGTGTAAAGGAATGACTAATATAAACCATAGAAATGCTGATGATAGTGACGTTTTGGGCATGAGTTTCCCAGACATTGAATCTTGGTGCTATTCAAGTGATAGGCAACAACTCCAAACGGTTCAACCATAAAGACAACTTCCTTGTAAGGATGGAATCCCATAATGTCCAGATCTTTGACATCGGAGTCTTCCTGCCTTTCAATGTCAACAGTAAATGTATCATCATTGTCAGAGTCCCACTCGTAACTCTCTTTTGATTGAGATTCAACATTTTGGTCCGTGTTGTGTGTATCATTATTTTCTTCAACAATCCAAGATCCACCTTGTTGTCTACCACTGTAATGATCATAAGGAATTGATTCTACATAGCGAGCATAGTGCCCAACCTTAGCTTCATACTTCAGAAGCCACTCCATTTGACCACATGATTCATTCAGAATCCAAATCTTTAGTTGATGATCATGAACTATTCCAAAACAAACACTATTCTGCAACTTCCCCAAATATGGCTTTGTGTACTCAATGTTTGCTGGTGTTTCAATTATTTCATAGTTTCTGTTTGCCAATGAAAGCCTGTAAAAAAAAGAAAATTACCATGTTACTATCAATGTATATTTGTTTGATGTATTGACATTAAGTCCATCTTCACCTAAGTAGTAGCCAAAAGTAATTAAAATATTTAATTATAATAATGCACGCGAAAATAAATATTCAGGTAATACCATATAGAGCACCTAAATGTGTATGGCAGTGAAGAAACATACTCCTATGGAAGAAAGTAAGATAGCATATTGTCTAATTACATATAACCAAAAAGGGGAATAACAAGTTTTTATTTTTGGAATTCTGAAAAGATATAGCAAAAAACAAGGCCTAATTATAGCATATATTGTTGGGAGTATGCCCTAGAGATAATCATAGAGATGATTATATTGCCTTGTATCCATGATATATTATGAGTTCATTGAATTTCCATTAAAGACAACCTGTATCGATTAGCAATTATGTGAATTGTTTGTGAAACTCTTTTACTTGTATGGTTATTCTAATGTTGTCCCTGGTCAGAGTTCGTGTGAGGACACACATGAATAATGGATCAGCACATTATTAGTTGATGACTATGTTTCATAAGTCATAGACATGGAGATGTCAAACTAATAATGTGGGCACATGTATGACATGGGGCTGGACTAACCCAACGTGAGACGTTGTTATTATCTCTATTCACATCATGTACGTTATGTCCTTAGATCTGAGATTGTTGTATGTATTCAAGATGTGAAATGACCTACTCAGGGACTATCAAACGCTACTCCGTAACAGGGTAGTTATAAAGGTGGTTTTTCGGGTTTGTCGGGAAACATGCTATGAGACAGACAATCAAGAAGAAATTTGCCCCTCTCTATATGAGAGAGATATCACTGGATCACTCTAATGATTAGATCAAGAAATGCATGGCCGTGCTTGGGTTAAGTGTTAACCTATGAGTTGGACCAAATATCGTGAGGCAAGGGAATAACAAGTATGTGGTTTTGTGGTGGTTCGTTTGATATGATCTTTGCATACGCAAAGGAGTTGACATGCCTTGCTAGAGGCCGCTATCAATTAATGGCCGAGTAAGAGTACTCGGGCCATGTCTATGTGTGTGTGAACCCATAGGGTCGCACGCTTAAGGGGCTGGAAGCCTAATTCGGATTGGATCCGAGTTAGACAAGGCTTAGGGTTACTAATGGGCCTCCAACTCGGGAGCTCATTAGGGACGCCTATAAATAAGTGGGGTGGGCAACGGGGCTAGGGATCCACACCTTTATGGCAGCCATCGCCGCCCATCCTACGCCCGCACCTGCTGCTCCTCGCAGACCTAGCAGTCCGGAGGCGCGACGCTTCCTCCCTGTACGTGTGGATACCTCGGAGGTGCTACATTTGGAGCACAAGGACGAACCGCACGAAGGGGACGGACGTACGGATGACCTTGCAACTGCACGGCACTACTACGATACGTTCGACTACATCGAGTCGCTTCCGCTGCACCTGCGCATCTAGTGGTAATCCCATGATCTATAACTAGCAGTAGATCCTGGTTTATGAGGTCGCATTTTTTGTTTTCCGGCTAGTGTAACATCCTCATAACCCTACAGTGGTATCAGAGCGGTTACTGCGTTGTTATAGGTTCGGATGAGTGCGTATGGAGATATGCGCGGTTGTAGATGAGTCTCTGATCATGGTTCGTGATTTTACCGTGTTGGTCTTGTAACGATCTACTCGTATCGGTCGGAATTCCGCCATCCGAGTTAAGTGATACATGTAAATCCAGTCATGGCAAGATGCAGATCAATCAGATTGATCGAATCAAACCTAGGTCAAGTGCCGAGCGCATGTGATGCGCAACGGTGATAGATTGGATCTACTGCGGGGCGCGGGGGTGCAAGAAAAAGTGTTGTTTGGTAAAACAACCATAACTTTTGCATACGACCTCGGATTGAGACGAACTCTAAACAAAAATTGTAGAGAAAAATTTTTTACATCCGATTCTCACCCCTTCAACGATTTCGCTAGAATTAGATTTGCGAAAAACGGCTGGGAAGATGGTGTTTTTGGTGTTTTAAGATTAGACGTCGAAATCGGTTAACTCTGTTTTGCTGGAATTTATGACTGGTATAGCCCTTATGTGTATGTGATGCATGTATGTAATTAATTCATGGCTTGCATGTCGTGAGTATGACAATATGGCTAGAACCACAAAGATATTGTCAATTTGATGTAATGGCCTACGTGCCAAACTGTGATGTTCCTATCCGCGACTATGTAATTTTCTTCACTGCTTTGTGTTAGTGATAGCTAGTCTTGGTGGACTCATCACTGAAGGATGGCATACATGGATCATGAGGAACAGTTCGTTGGAGATGGAGATCCCCAAAGGAACAATGGGTTATACCATGTCATATCTGTGTTAATGTCGTTCTTACTATGTTCTACTTTCACGTGCGATAATGTTTTTGTCTACATGCGATGGTGAAGTAGAACGATCCCTCGGCAATGTTTAAGTTAAAATGTTTCCCCAAACCTTGCACTGTCATGTGTCTTGTACAATCGGTGGTGGGTCTATGAAATTAGGGTGCCACTGGTTTTCCTTGACTAGACAGGTTCGTATCGAATACTTACAGCAGAAGGGTTGGTTACTTGGACAAGGTCATCCTAACGGTTAGGGACCTTGGAGCATGAGTAGTTGGGCACCAAAGCATAGAGATGCTACCCAACAACAAGAGTCATATGTGATATGATTAGCAGAGAGTTGCTTACCAATCTACCATGTCTTCTAGCGGTGATGCTAAAGCTCACTAGTAGACTTGTTAGTTGTGGTTCTTGAATCACTAAGTTTCAAGAGAGGGATATTGATCTTAGTGGGAGTAGATTCTATTAAAGGTTTAATATTGTTTACTCTGTCTTGGATACATTGTCTTAGTATTTTGCATTACTTTTGTTGTAGATAAATGGCTCCTAGCAATCAACCATTTACTTTGCGTTCAATTCTTGAGAAAGATAAGTTGAATGGAACTAACTATGCGGATTGGATCCGCAACCTAAGAATTGTTCTCAGGGCTAAGAAAAAGGAAGAAATTCTAGACACCCCATTACCAGAAGAGCCTGCTGATAATGCACCTGCTGCAGAGAAAAATGCTTACAAGAGAGCATGTGATGCTGATCTTGAAGTGAGTTGCCTTATGCTTGCTTGTATAGAACTAGATCTGCAGTTGCAGTTTGACAATAACCATGCAGTGCACGATATGATCATGGCGCTCAATGATATGTTCTAGACTCAAGCCAGGACTGAAAGGTTCAATGTCTCAAAGGCTTTTGCTGAAACCAGGCTAGCAGAGGGCGCAACAGTTGGGCCACATGTGATCAAAATGGTTGGTTACACTCAGAGGTTGGAGAAGCTGGGCTTCCTAATTGGCCCTGAATTAGCTACTGATTTTATTCTCGCGTCTCTTCCGCCTAGCTATGGAAATTTCGTCACAAACTACAATATGCATGGGGCGGAGAAGGGCTTGAATGAATTATGTGGCATGCTTAAAACAACAGAGCCTGATATCAAGAAAGGTGCTGGCAGTAGCCATGTGATGGCGGTCCAAAACAAGCCTAAATTTAAGAAGGGCAATTCTTGGAAGATGAAAAAGGGCAAGGCTAAAGATGAGATCTCTAAGCCAAACCCACCTGCGCCCAAGGCGGGACCAACTGCTGATGCTGAGTGCTTTCATTGTCGTGGGAGAGGTCACTAGAAGAGGAACTGCAAGCTATACCTAGAATCCATAAAGAATCGAGGCAGTAAAGGTACTCCCGCAGCTTGTACACTTGTTGTTTATGTTACAAACATTTTCCTTGCTAATTCTTATATTAATTCTTGGGTATTTGATACCGGATTGGTTGCTCATATTTGCAATACGATGCAGGGAATGATAAGAAGTAGAAGTGTGGAAAAGGGAGAAGTTGATTTCTGCGTGGGCAATAATGCAAGAGTTGCTGCGTTGAACGTCGGGACGATGCAACTCCATCTCCCATCAGGATTTATTATGGAGTTGAATAATTATTATTTTGTTCCTAGTTTAAGTCAAAACATTGTGTCACCTTCATGTTTGATGAAGGATGGTTATTCATTTGCGAGTAAAGACAATGGTTGTGTGATCTCTAAAAGTGGCATGTTTGTGGCTTCTGCATCCATTGTGAATGGGTTATTTATTTTAAATCTTGAAGATGCTCCTATCTATAATATAAGTGCTAAAAAGCCTTGGCTTAATGAGTTAAGTCCTACCTATATGTGGCATTGTTGTTTAGGTCATATAAGTGAGAATCGCATGAAGAGGCTCCATTCTGATGGGCTTTTAACTTCGTTTGATTTTGAATCATACGAGACATGTGAGGCTTGCCTGCTAGGCAAGATGACCAAGACGCCCTTCACAGGTTTTCCTGAGAGGGCGATAGACTTGCTGGAACTCATACATACTGATGTGTGCGGACCAATGAGTACGACAACAAGAGGTGGATTCCAATACTTCATAACCTTCACCGATGATTTTAGTAGATATGGCTATGTCTACTTAATAAGACATAAGTCTGAGACATTTGAAAAGTTCAAGGAGTTTTAGAGTGAAGTAGAGAATCAACGTGGCCAGAAAATTAAGGCTTTGCGATCTGATCATGAAGGCGAATATTTGAGCCACGAGTTTAGCAATCATCTAAAGAGTTGCGGAATTGTTCCACAGCTTACGCCACCTAGAATGCCTCAGAGAAATGGCATGTCCGAGCGACATAATCAGACTTTGTTGGACATGGTTCGGTCTATGATGAGCCAATCAGACCTACCGTTATCATTTTGGGGATACGCTCTAGAAACGACCGCTTTCACATTGAATAGGGTACCATCTAAGTCCGTAGTTAAGACACCACATGAAATGTGGACTAGTAAGAGTCCTAGTTTGTCTTGTCTGAAAATTTGGGGTTGTGAAGTTTATGTCAAACGACTTATGACAGATAAACTAACACCCAAATCAGACAAATGCTTTTTCGTGGGATATCTGAAGGAAACTTTAGGGTATTACTTCTACAACCGATCAGAGGGCAAAGTGTTTGTTGCTCAGAACAGTGTTTTCTTAGAGAAAGAGTTTCTCAACAGAGAGAAAAGTGGATAGAAGGTGTATTTTGAAGAAGTTCAAGATGAGCCAGTTAGGAAGGACTCTACGAGTGATGCTAATGTAGCAGAACAAGTTGAGATACCCATGGTAATGGAAACACCACCACAACCACAAAGGTCAGCAAGAATCCATGAGTTGCATGGGGATTTGTTATTGTTAGATGATGACGAACCTGTGACTTATGCGGAAGCAATGTTGGACCTAGATTCTAAGAAATGGCAAAGTGCCATGAGATCCGAGATAGATTCCATGGGAAACAATCAAGTTTGGAACTTGGTTGACCTGCCTGATGGGGTTAGACCCATAGAGTGCAAATGGATCTATAAAAAGAAAAAGGATATGGATGGAAACGTTCACATCTATAAAGCTCGACTTGTTGCAAAGGGTTTTCGGCAAGTTCAAGGAATTGACTACGACGAGACTTTCTCACTGGTAGCGATGCTTAAATCTATCCAGATCATTCTAGCAATAGCTGCTTATTTCGATTATGAGATATGGCAGATGGATGTTAAAATAGCCTTTCTAAATGGAAATTTGGATGAGGACGTGTATATGATATAGCCCGAAGGTTTTGTTGATCCAAACAATGCTAGAAAAAATTGCAAGCTTCAGAAATCCATTTATGGGTTAAAGCAAGCATCTCAGAGTTGGAACATTCATTTTGATGAAGTGATCAAAGGGTTTGGCTTCTGTCAGAATGAAGAAGAACCTTGTGTTTACAAGAAGGAAAGTGGGAGCGCTGTTGTATTTCTGATCTTGTATGTGGATGACATATTATTGATTGGGAATGACATTCCTATGTTGTAATCCATAAAGACTTCACTGAATAATAATTTTTCTATGAAGGATTTAGGAGAAGCAACATACATTTTGGGCATCAAGATCTATAGAGATAGATCGAAGAGGATTATAGGATTAAGCCAAGATACGTACATTGACAAGGTGTTGAAATGATTCAACATTGAACAGTCCAAGAAAGGGTTCTTGCCTATGTCACATGGTATGCGCTTTAGCGATAAACAGTGTCCTTCGACAGCTGATGATCGAAAGCACATGAGTAAGGTTCCATACGCCTCGGCAGTTGGTTCCATCATGTATGCCATGATATGTACTCGCCCAGATGTCTCATATGCTCTAAGTGTTGCGAGCAGGTACCAAGCTGATCCAGGAGAGAGTCACTGGACACTTGTTAAAAACATTCTTAAGTACTTGAGAAGGACTAAAGATGTGTTCCTAATCTATGGAGGTGAGGAGGAGCTCATTGTAAATGGTTACACTGATGCTAGCTTCCAAACTGACATGGATGATTCACATTCTCAATCAGGTTTTGTGTTCACAATAAATGGTGGTGCTGTTAGTTGGAAAAGTTCCAAGCAGGAGACGGTGACCGATTCTACAGCAGAGGTCGAGTACATTGTAGCTTCTAGAGCTACGAAGGAAGGTGTTTGGATGAGGAGGTTCCTCATTGAACTTGGTGTGTTTCCAAATGCGTCTAGCCCATTGAATCTACATTGTGACAACAATGGGGCAATTGCGTAGGCTAAGGAGCCAAGGAATCACCAAAAAAACAAACATGTATTGTGGAAATTTCACCTCATTCGAGAGTTCGTTAGACGAGATGAGATCAAGATGTGCAAGATACACACGGATTTGAATGTTGCAGATCCTTTGACAAAGGCTCTTCCACAGCCTAAGCATGAGGCGCACATGAGAGCTATGGGTATTAGATATCTTCGAGATTAACTCTAGTGCAAGTGGGAGATTGTTGGGAGTATGCCCTAGAGATAATCATAGAGATGATTATATTGCCTTGTATCCATGATATATTATGAGTTCATTGAATTTCCATTAAAGACAACTTGTATCGATTAGCAATTATGTGAATTGTTTGTGAAACTCTTTTACTTGTATGGTTATTCTAATGTTGTCCCTGGTCAGAGTTCATGTGAGGACATACATAAATAATGGTTCAGCACATTATTAGTTGATGACTATGTTTCACAAGTCATAAACATGGAGATGTCAAACTAATAATGTGGGCACATGTATGACATGGGGCTGGACTGACCCAACGTGAGATGTTGTTATTATCTCTATTCACATCATGTACGTTATGTCCTTAGACCTGAGATTGTTGTATGTATTCAAGATATGAAACAACCTACTCAGGGACTATCAAACGCTACTATGTAACAGTGTAGTTATAAAGGTGGTTTTTCGGGTTTGTCGGGAAACATGCTATGAGACGTAGATAATCAAGAAGGAATTTGCCCCTCTCTATATGAGAGAGATATCACTAGATCACTCTAATGATTAGATCAAGAAATGCATGGCCGTGCTTGGGTTAAGTGTTAACCTATGAGTTGGACCAAATATCGTGAGGCAAGGGAATAACAAGTATGTGGTTTTGTGGTGGTTCGTCTGATATGATCTTTGCATACGCATAGGAGTTGACATGCCTTGCTAGAGGCCACTATCAACTAATGGCCGAGTAGGAGTACTCGGGCCATGTCTATGTGTGCGTGAACCCATAGGGTCACACACTTAAGGGACTGGAAGCCTAATTCGGATTGGATCCGAGTGAGACAATGCTTAGGGTTACTAATGGGCCTCCAACTCAGGAGCTCATTAGGGACGCCTATAAATAAGTGGGGTGGGCAATGGGGCTAGGGATCCATGCCATTCTGGCAGCCGCTGCCGCCCATCCTACGCCCGCGCCTGCTGCTCCTCATGGACCTAGCAGTTCGGAGGCACGACGCTTCCTCCCTGTACATGTGGATACCTTGGAGGTGCTACATCTAGAGCACAAGGACGAACCATACGAAGGGGACGGACGTACGGACGACCTTGCAACTGCACGACACTGCTACGATGCATTCGACTACATCGAGTCGCTTCTGCTGCACCTACGTGTCTAGTGGTAATCCCGTGATCTATAACTAGTAGTAGATCCTGGTTTATGAGGTCGAATTTTTTGTTTTCTGGCTAGCGTAGCATCCTCATAACCCTACATATATATCTTCTACATTTCTCATTTAAACTTTTCTTAAGCTATACCAAATTTTGTAATCTGCCAAATATTATAAACTGGATTACTACTAATACACAAAGAAAGAATAAAAATATAAATACCACCTACAGAGGTCTAGATACATATACTATGTAAAAAATTTCTAAACTAGATTATTTGCATATACATAGTGATAAAAAATCATTAATATTTTCACCGACAAACACAACTATGCTTGGCAGTCATGTATGAGGTGAAAAAAATGAAAATCAATGCATACCTTGTTACAATAGAACCTCGACAGTGCACATAGAGGGATCCATGATGGTAAATGGCGTATCGCCAGCGTGTCCCATAAGGAGTCTCCGGATCCAATCGCATCTTGTTGACTGTCCCTGCTGGCATGCCTTCCCGGACAAAAGCCCTCTCCTCCCATTGACCAGTCCTTGATGAAAACACGCATAGTGCCCATGGCGTTGGTGGCCATTCCACGGAGTGGCGCGCCTTTGCTGGCACGTAGGGAACCAGGATAACTTGGTAGTGCGGCGATGCAGCCAGATCGAATGTGATGTATGCACCGACATAACGATGACGAAGACGATTGCCATCTGCGCGCTGGTGGTGGGGAAGCACTGTCCACCGACGTGTCACGGGGTTGCACACGTAGAGCTCCCTCCTCCACTGAATGTTATAGAGGAGGAGGCTGTTGCAGTGGTCTAGGACCAACTAGCAGTCCTCGTCGTTGTTGGGCAGGAAGCTGAGCATGCCATCTACTTTGGGGATCGTTGACGACGACGAGCAGGGATGGGCAAAATGATGCGGGCGGTCATGGTCTATGTAGTTTATGAAGACTCCTCGCATGGAGTGCGGTAGAAGATATTGAAGTGGTAGCCTGAAAGCATCTAGGCTCCTAGTTGGGTTTTGGTGATTAATGACAATACAAGATTACTGTGACTAACGTGTGTTTTCCGGATGCAATTAAGTTAGGTCATGGTAATGGCAACTGTTTGGGCAATCATGGTTGCCATGCCCCTATAATGGAAATCGTTTTAGTTTTCAAAGGATGGACAACAAGGTTAAGGATGGACTAGTTCTTAGTGTAGTTTGGAGTTGAAGAGACACTTAGAGTAGTTTAGGACTTTGTTTTTCCTTGGGCCATACTATTAAGGGGGTATGGACGGGTAGCCTGACCTATGTGAGTCTAGTGGGTTAGGTGTGGTGTACACTTGTCAAATCTTAGCACTAGGTAGCTCCAAAATAGCATTTAGAACCCCGTAGAGGCATATAACGGTTTGTTTTGAATGAGGGGTTATAAATACTTTCTCTATTCACTCAAGGGATTACTTTTGCTCATTCAAACAGCTGAGAATCACCCTTGAGAGTGCCAAGAAGAGCAAAGGTCCTAGTGAGGTGATTGAGATTTGAGAATCCAAGAGAGAGGCCTCATTAGTGAAAGCAAGAGTAGCAAAGTGTGCATCCACCCTTCTCATTAGGCATGTCGTGGTCAAGTGAGAGTTTGTGCTTGTTACTCTTGGTGATTGCCATCACCTAGACGGCTTGGTGGTGATTGGGAGCTTGGTGATCATCTGGCGGAGCTTGTGGATGACCCAACTCAAGTTGTGAGTGGTTGTGGGTGATTCACCGCAACGAAGTATCGAAGAATCAACCCATAGAGAGCACTTGATCCTTGCGCAGATCAAGGGGGAGCTACACCCTTGCGTGGGTGCTCCAATGAGGACTAGTGGGGAGTGGCGACTCTCTGATACCTCGGCAAAACATCGCCGCGTTCCTCCTTCTCTCCTTACTTTAAGCATTTATTTTGAGCAATTCAATTTTTGTCTTTACATTCATAGAATTACCATGCTAGAGTAGGATTGGAACATATGTTGCTAAACTTTTGTGCGTTAGAACAATAGAAACACTTTCTAGGCACAAGGGGTGAAGTGGGCTAACCGTTGGGTTTAATTATTGCAAAGAATTTTAGAATTAACCCAAGTCACCCCCCTCTTGGGCATCTTGATCCTTTCAATTGGTATCGGAGCCTCGTACTCACTTATTTAGGCTTAACCGCCTAGAGAAAGATGTCTCATGGGGATGGACCTCTTCCTATCTTTGAGGGGGATGATTTTTCTTATTGGAAAATCCGCATGGAGATGTATTTAGAAGCTCTAGATGTTGGAATACTTAGAGCCGCCTCACAAGGATTCCCAAAATCTTAGGATCCCACGCACCTTCAAGGCGATGAAGTGAACTATGAGAAATGGAATGCAAAGGCTTGAAACACCATCTTTAGAGGCCTTTGCAAAGATGTGTTTAACCGGGTGAGGAACCACAAGGACATCCATACACTATGGTCGGACATTTGTGCGCTCCATGAGAGAACTAAGAGCGAGCGTGAGGAATGCTATCATCTCATTATGAAAAAGCTTAATTCTTTTGAGATGTTTCCTAAAGAGAGTGCTAATGAAATGTACTCATGCTTGAATGTTCTTGTAGAGGAAGTCAATGGGCTTGGACTCACTCAAATGCAACCATCTGATGTTGCAAGAAATATTTTGAGTGTCCTCCCCATTGATAAATATGGGCATATTGTGACCATGCTTCATCAAGGTGATCTTTCCACTGCTACACCGACTCAAATCTTGGGAAAGATCAATGCTCATGAGATGTACATGCACATCACACCACAAGATGGCTCATCCTCTACCAAGAAGAAAGACAAAGACTTAGCATTCAAGGCTAGCTAAGAGAATGGCGAAGCAAGAATTGAGTATGAGAGCTCAAGTGATGATGAAGTTGATGATGCAAGTCTTGCTCTCATGGTGAGAAAACCACCAAGATGCTAAAGAAGCTCAACAAGAGTGGCATCAAGTTTGATAGGAAGAAAAAGAAGTTCTTCACTAGCACAAGAAGGAAGCCAATCTCCGAGATGGATTGCTACAATTATGGAGAACTTAGTCATCTAGCACATCAATGCACCAAGCCCAAGAAAGACAAGTACAAGAACAAGTACAAGGGCAAGAAAGATGACTCAAGTAATGAAGATGAAGATGAGAAGAAAAAAACAAGCCATACAAGAAGAAGGATGGCAAGAAGGACTTCCACAAGAAAAAGAAGAATGGAAAGGCATACATCGTCGGTGATTGGCTCACGGATATTGATTCATCAAGTTTCTTATCCGATGATGATAGTGATAATAAGAAGGTGGCCGCCATTGTAATTGACTCTTCATCATCTTCACCGACACCACATCCATCATCCTCTACACACCTATGCCTTATGGCTAAAGGTGAACGCAATGTATCAAATGATGATGATAGTAGTGGTGATGATCATGCTAATAATGATGATAGTGATAGTGATAGTGATGATGATGAATATGAATCACCTTCTTATGATGATCTTGTTAAATTGCTAAATCAATACACTAAGATCATTAGAAAGACTAGAGCTAAGAATGAAAAGCTAGAAGCTAAGAATGATTCTCTTTTAGCTAAATGTTATTTAGCGGAAAAGGCTAGTGTGGAGCTTAAAGAAGTAAATGATGCTATGTCATCCAAACTCAAGGAGCTTAAATCTTCTAAGAAAGAGCTTAAAGATAAACTTGAGAGGATACATAATGAGCTCATCACTAGCCATAACATGCTAAAAGAAGAATATACATCTCTCAAGATCAATCATGATAATCTTGTTATTGCTCAAGAAAGTTTTTATCCAATGAGCCACATGATGCTACTAACGATGTTGTTAAGATTGATATAGCTACATCATGTGATGACTTAATTGTTGAGAGCATTGAGCAAGGACGGATCGGATACGAATGGATATCACCGATATTACATTTGTTTTCATATTTCTATTCGGATTCGGATTCGAATACGGATAATGTCAACTATGTCGGATAGGATACGATTGGATATCGACATCATAAATATGTGATTTGAGTATTTGGATATGAATACGGTATCGGATGTTGGATATCCAGACTCAGATATGAACAGATCTCAACCCCTCTAAACAGGTTTGGTTTCGAATACGGTCGGAAAATATCCGTACCATTTTCATCCCTACGAGCAAGTGGTTGAAACTGACAACTATGATGAGTATGTCAAGCTCAAGCATGATAATGAAAAGCTCAAGAAAGATCTTGAAGAGCTCAAAACCACCAACACTATAGTGCTAGAAACTCTTGATCATGATGGTGATTTGATTCTTGAGAATGAGAAGCTCAAAGAAGAGAACAAGAAACTCAAGGAAGAGAAAAATAATGATGCACTCAAGGAAGAGAACAAGAAGCTCAAGTTGGAGAAAGAGCATCTCAAGATTGGATTGAGCAAGTTCACAAGAGGCAAGCATCTTCAAAGTGAGCTACTAATGAACACCGTCATAAAGATGGATAGAAGTGGCATTGGGTATTTGGCAAACCAAGAGAAGAAGGCTCAAGCTCAACAACAACAACACAAGTCAAAGCCAAAGCCAAAGAGATGTTTTGAGTGTGGACAAGAAGGTCACTTTGCCCATGAGTGTCAAACTCCACCACCACAACCCTTGCCCAAGCATGCTAGACCCTTTGCTTTCAATGCTCATTACATGCTTAGAAAGGACTCTAGTGGAAAGATGAAAGTTATGTTCTTAGGACCTCCCAACAAGAATAGGCCTAAGAAAATTTGGGTAGCAAAGTCACTTGTTGAGAAGGTGAAGGGCTCTTAACAAGTTTGGGTTCCTAAAGCTTGATCTATTATGTGTAGGTGAACTACAAGAACGATGGAAATCATTGGGTAATTGATAGTGGTTGCACACAACATATGACCGGTGATCCTCGTATGTTCACCTCACTAGATGAAGAAGTAGATGGACAAGAAAGAATCACATTTGGAGATAATTCAAAGGGCAAAGTTAAAGGATTGGGCAAAGTGGCAATATCAAATGATCATTCATTCTTAAATGTGCTATATGTTGCTTCATTGAGTTTCAACTTGCTATCCGTTGGACAATTGTGTGATCTTAGCTTCCAATGCTTGTTTACCGAGAAGGAGGTTGTTGTATCCAAGAAGGATGATGATCATGTGATATTCAAAGGATTTAGATACAACAATCTATATCTAGTGGACTTCACCTCCGAAGATGCAAACTTGAAGACATACCTATTCACCAAAACAACACTTGGGTGGGTATGGCATAGAAGACTTGCTCATGTTGGGATGAGCTCACTCAAGAAGCTTATGAAGAATGATTTGGTGAGAGGGTTGAAGGATGTGAAGTTTGAGAAGGACAAGCTTTGTAGTGCATGTTAAGCCGGCAAGCAAGTTGCAAATACCCATCCAACAAAAGCTTTCATGTCAACCGCAAGGGTGCTAGAACTCCTTCACATGGATTTATTTGGACCAACAACATACAAAAGTTTGGGAGGAAATCTTTATTGTCTTGTGATTGTTGATGAGTATTCAAGGTATACATGGGTATTCTTCCTTCATGACAAATCCGAAGTTGCATCTTGCTTCAAGAAGTTTGCCAAGAGAGCACAAAATGAATTTGAAGTGAAGCTCAAGAAGATAAGAAGTGACAATGGGAAAGAGTTTGACAACACAAACATAGAAGCTTATTGTGATGAAGTTGGAATCAAACATGAAGCCTCCGCAACATATACTCCTCAACAAAATGGTGCAGTTGAGAGGAAGAACCGGACATTGACCACTCTTGCAAGAACAATGCTTGATGAGTACAACACCCCTGAAGCTCTATGGGTGGAAGCAATCAACACCGCATGCTATGCATCCAACCGCCTATTCCTTCAAAAGTTCCTTGGCAAGACACCTTATGAGTTGCTCAATGGGAAGAAGCCGGACGTGTCCTTCTTTTGGGTGTTTGGTTGCAAATGCTACATCTATAAGAAGCGGCAACACCAAGGGAAGTTCCAAAGACATTGTGATATTGGTTTTCTTGTTGGTTACTCATCAAAGTCCAAAGCATATAGAGTATTTAATCATACCACCGGCTTGGTTGAAGAAACATATGATGTGGAATTTAATGAATCTAACGGCTCCCAAGGAGCACATGAGAATCTTGATGATGTAGGTGATGAACCATTGAGGGAAGCTATGAAGAACATTCCGATTGGAGACATCAAGCCTAAAGATGATGAAGATGATGTACAAGTCATTGATCCACCTTCTTCATCAAGTGTGCCACAATATGATGAAAAAGATGGGAGAGTAGAAAATAAAGATACTCATGTCTCCCATGAACAAATGGTGGTATAAGCACAAGATGTTGATGCTCCACAACCTCCCCCTCAAGTGGTCAATAGAAGAAATACACCCCTACTTCAAGATCATCCACAAGATCTCATCATAGGGAGTCTATCAAAGGGTGTAATGACTCGATCTCAAAAACTTGCTTCATTTATTGCTCATCACTCTTTTATCTCTTGCTTTGAGCCTACTAAGGTAGAAGAAGCTCTTCAACATCTGGATTGGATAAATGCCATGCATGAAGAGTTGAACAACTTCACTCGCACTGAAGTTTGGACTCTTGAAGAGCGACCAAAAGGTGCAAGAGTCATTAGAACAAAGTGGGTGTTCCGAAACAAGCAAGATGATCAAGGTGTTGTTGTGAGGAACAAGGCAAGACTAGTTGCAAAGGGGTTCTCTCAAGTTGAAGGGTTGAATTTTGGAGAGACCTTTGCCCCGGTTGCAAGATTAGAAGCCATCCGTATCCTCCTTGCATATGCATCACATCATGAAATAAAACTTTATCAAATGGATGTGAAAAGTGCATTTTTAAATGGCTTTATAAATGAACTAGTCTATGTTGATCAACCTCCCAGGTTTGAAGACCCTAGATATCCTAATCATGTTTATAGGTTGTCCAAGGCACTATACAGGCTTAAGCAAGCCCCAAGAGCTTGGTATGAGCGCCTTCGGGACTTCCTCATTGAGAAGGGCTTCATCATTGGGAAGGTCGACACCACACTATTCACCAAGAAGCTTGATGGGCATATCTTCATTTGTCAAGTGTATGTTGATGATATTATCCTTGGATCATCAAATGAAGATCCATGTAAAGAATTTGGTGAATTGATGTCTAAGGAGTTTGAGATGTCAATGATTGGAGAGCTTACATTCTTTCTTGGTTTTCAAGTCAAGCAAATGAGAGAAGGGATTTTCATCTCTCAAGAGAAATATACTAATGATCTTCTCAAGAGATTCAAGATGGATGAATATAAGCAAATCAAGACTCCAATGCCAACCAATGGACATCTCGACCTAGATGAGGGAGGTAACCCGGTTGATCAAACTCTCTACCACTCTATGATTGGTAGCTTGTTATATTTGACCGCATCTAGGCCCAACATCATGTTTAGTGTGTGTATGTGTGCTAGGTTTCAAGCTAATCCTAAGGAAACTCATTTAATTGTCATAAAAAGAATCCTTAGGTATCTTAAGCACACACCAAACATTGGCCTTTGGTATCCCAAAGGAGCTAGATTTGAATTAATTGGCTATTCTGATTCAGATTATGCCAGGTGCAAAGTTGATAGAAAAAGCACATCCGGAGGGTGCCATTTGCTTGGTAGATCACTTGTGTCTTGGTCCTCCAAGAAACAAAATAGTGTGGCTTTGTCCACCGCCGAAGCGAAATACATTGCCGTGGGTGCTTGTTGTGCACAAATACTTTATATGAAACAAACTTTGCTAGACTATGGTGTAGTTCTAGATAAAGTACCTCTTTTGTGCGACAATGAAAGTGCGGTAAAACTTGCAAATAATCCAGTTCAACACTCTCGCACCAAGCACATAGATATCCGCCATCACTTTCTTAGAGATCATGTTGCTAAAAATGATATATCACTAGAAGGTGTAAGGACCAAGGATCAATTGGCGGATATCTTTACTAAACCGCTAGATGAGGCAACATTTTGTAGATTGCGGAATGAACTAAATGTGCTTAATTTTAGTAACTTCACTAAAAATTGAGCTTGTGTTGTCCCTTGCATTGCATTGTAATATACAACATGTTTAATGCTCTATAATGCATATAGGGCTTGTTTAACATGGTTAAGATAACCGCCAAAAAGCGTGTGAAGAAGCTTAACCTTGGATCAAACTTGACAAGCAACTAGATTTACTTTCAAGTATTGCATTGCATATGCATGATTGTTGTTTGTCGTTTGTTTTAAAATTGCCCTCTTATTGCCTAATTTCTTAAAAAGAATTATAGCCTAAGGCAAAATATTTTGAAAAACTTAAGGGTTTGAGAGAGGTCACTCACATCAGTCCCAATTGGTGTTTATTTGGATCTTATTGGAGTTGGGACTTGATTGGGAACAGGCAGCGCGAAGGACTTTGAAGATTTGCTGAAGAAGGAGTGACCAGACGCTGCACTAGACTCTGATGTCCAGCATCCGGTCAGTTCATAGGAGGTGAACCTGCTGCCAAAGGAGTGATCAGACCCTGAAATAGTGTTTTTCCAGCGTCCGGACAGGAGGAGCTTCAGCGTTCGGTCGATGATGAAGACGTCAAGGCTAGGTGACCGGACTCTGGTTGCATCTGGTCGGTGTCCACCGGATGCGTCCGGTCATGATTCCAGAGGATTTGGACCTCTCTGGAATCGACCGGATGCTAGGTGGTAGCGTCCGGTTGCTACAACCGGAGCGTCCGATCAGTAGTTTTTGTGCGGCATCAGGTCTCTTTTTCCTTTCCTTTTCGAATCTGCCGGGGGACCCTCATATAATCCTCACACGCGCCCTTGGTATCCCAAAGGAAACTCATTTAATTGTCGTAAAAAGAATCCTTAGGTATCTTAAGCACACACCAAACATTGGCCTTTGGTATCCCAAAGGAGCTATATTTGAATTAGTTAGCTATTCCGATTCAGATTATGCCGATTGCAAAGTTGATAGAAAAAGCAAATCCGAAGGGTGCCATTTGCTTAGTAGATCACTTGTGTCTTGGTCCTCCAAGAAGAAAAATAGTGTGGCTTTGTCCACCGCCAAAGCGGAATACATTGCCGCGGGTGCTTGTTGTGCACAAATACTTTACATGAAGAAAACTTTGCTAGACTATGGTGTAGTTCTAGAAAAGGTACCTCTTTTGTGTGACAATGAGAGTACGGTAAAACTTGCTAATAATCTGGTTCAACACTCTCGCACCAAGCACATAGATATCCACCATCACTTTCTTAGAGATCATGTTGCAAAGAATGATATTTCATTAGAAGGTGTAAGAACCGAGGATCAATTGATGGATATCTTCACTAAACCGCTAGATGAGGCGACTTTTTGTCGATTGCGGAATGAGCTCAATATTCTTGATTTTAGCAACTTCACTAGAAAATGAGCTTGTGTTGTCCCTTGCACTGCATTGTAATATACAACATGTTTACTTCTTGGTAATGCATATAGGACTTGTCTAACATGGTTAAGATAACCGGCGAAAAACGTGTGAAGAAGCTTAACCTTGGATCAAACTTGACAAGCAACTAGAATTACTTTAAAGTATTGCATTGCATATGCATGAATGTTGTTTTGTCATTTCTCTTCAATCACTCTTTTATTGCCTATTGTCTTAAAAAGAATTATAGCCTAAGGTAAAATACTTTGAAAAATTTGAAGGTTTGAGAGAGGTCACTCACATCAGTCCCAATTGGTGTTTATTTGGATCTTATTGAAGTTAGGACTCGATTGGGAACAGGTAGCTCAAAGGACTTTGAAGAATTACGGAAAAGGAGTGACCGGACGCTGGACCGGACTCTGCTCCCCTATGTCCAGTCAGTTCATAGGAGGTGAACCATGTTGCGAAGGAGTGACCGGATGCTAGAACAGTGATCTCCCTGCGTCCGGTTAGAAGGTGATCCTGCGTCCGGTCAAGCGAAGAAGACGAAGATAGGATCGACCGGACTCTGGTTGTGTCTGGTTAGTTGGGATCGGACACGTCCGATCACGACTCCAGGGGATTTGGACCTCTCTGGAGTTGACTGGACTTTGGGTGGCAGCGTCCAGTCGTTGCCACCAGAGCGTCTGGTCAATAGTAATCGTACGGGATCTGGATTCTTCTCTGTTTCCTTTTCTATTCCGCCAGGGGCCACCATATAACGCCATGGCACTGACCTATTCCGCATCCATGCCCACGCCGACATTGCCATTTCCTGAGCTGTCGTGCTGTGTGCCCTAGCCATGCTCCTCCACTCGCTGCGCCGCCCTGCTCGTGAAGTTCGCGTTGCTCCTACACTGCCATCCCGTGCCGCCATGGTGCATCGCCACGCCCGCGCCTTCCCCGCGTCGTCTACCATGCCGTCTCACTAAAACTACATGTCGCCCTTCACTGCATGCCGTGCCCTAGCGCCATAGCCGACAGCTTCCTCGCATTGCATCTCCACGGACGATCCACGCCAAATTGCTGCAACCCTAACCCTAGCCTCGCATTGCCAATCCGGTGGTTCTCCGATTCGTTCCTCTTCTTTTTGATTCGCTGGTTCGTCTGGTAGCAAGCCCTCATTTCCAATTTTGTATCTATTGCTTGCTTTCTTAGGGTTTCATATCTCTAGATGTATATTGAAATTATTCATATATCCGATCTATTCCATTGTGCAGCGAGTTGGGGTTGTTGAGGTCTCATTGGCAGTTGTCAGTCAACTCAGGGGCAAGCTCATGAGTATGGATCGAGGCCAAGCCTCAGAGTGACAGTTGACAGTTAATCTTTGTTAGAGGTAGCAGTTCATTTTAGATGGCTCATGCCAAGAATGCCGGAGGTGGTCTAGGTGATGAGGATCGAAGGCCTCTGCCTCGCTTGCCTACTAATGTGAAAGGCAAGGCAACAAAGATCATGTAAAAGAAGTAGAAGTATGTAGATGCTGATACAGCTAGAGCAGCCGCAGTTGTAGCCACCGTAGAGCGTGCAGAGGCAGGAGGTGCTAGGAGTAGAGTTTAGATTGCAGATCAGCTTTCACCAACACGGAGGGCAGCTATAGAGCAGGTTGAGCATTGTCATGGTAGTCCAGCTAGGACTATCATGCTTGAGGGATGCCGTGTTGCTTTGGAGGAGACTCAGCCTCAGGGGAGCCACAGTAGCAGATAGAGCAGGCTCTGGAGGGAGAGCAGGCAGAGGAGATAGAGCTGGCACCACAGCTTCGCCACTCTAGTCATACTCATACCCAGGTGACACCGAGGGTAGAGACATAGTGGAGGGGTTCTCGTCCACCTCCTAGACCATAGGGTCCGCCTCTAGTGACTCATCTAGATTTGAGGACCGCCACGACCAAACAGGTGCAACAGCTTAGATTTGTGCAGTTTGAGGAGTGGTTCCCGCCTAGGAGGGATGAGCGTGCTTCTGAGGGTTTCTACACACCACTATAGGAGGACTTTTATAATGCATATCTTAACAGTGGGGTTACATTTAGGTCTCAGAGGGTCTGTTCTATTGAGGCCATAGTAGAAGTAGCTGGAGAGTAGATTCGTCCTCACCTTTCTTACCTGCTAGGGCTGATAGATCTACTTGGACGGACAGGCAGATATGTTCCATCTTGGGTCCTTGAGTTATAGGCTTCACTCTATATTGACCCAGGCCATAGGTTTATTCACTTTGCATTCAGAGGCTGGGATTATAAGCTGATGAGCTTAAGGGTCCAAGAGATACTTAGGCTACAGGATTCACCCATCCATATACACGAGGTTTGCTATGGGCATACAGAGCCTCCTAGATGCCCTCATAGTGGTCTTGTGCCTCCTACAGATTTGGTCCGCTAGTGCTTCACTGAGCCATTCGGCGAGGGGTCGAGCAGGACTCCTAGGAATCTTACTCCTATAGCCAGACTGCTAGATGCTATCATGAGGAGGACCCTACTTCCAAGGATGGGTTATCCTGAGGGATTGACTTGCATTCAGTTATGGCTGCTGAATGCCCTGATGTAGCAGACAGTCTTTGATGTTTGGGATGTTATACATTCTGAGATGGAGGATACCCTTGCAGAGGGATTCAAAGGACATAGACATCTGCCTTATGCTCACTGGATTACATTCTTGATTCATAGGGCAGTTATAGTGAGGCCTCTAGAGATGTTGGCAGACTATTCTAGTGCTACTACTAACTTCCCTACATATAACTTGACCTAGATGCTCTGTCATAGCAGGCCATAGGCACCAAGCCAGCCACACTGTTGCCCAGAGGTGCCAGAGACTGTAGCCCTAGCAGGATGAGACTATCAGGGGCATTGTAGCTATAGAGGAGGAGGCAGCTTGATGCTCAGTAGGAGGGTATGGTAGACAGTGACCCTAGTGACAGCTCAGATGATGACTACCAGGATATTCCTCAGATGCCTCCACAACGACATGACCATGAGACCTAGTAGCTCTAGCTCAGCTCCACCTACATCGTAGATAGACCTCGCTCTACTTGCTATACTTGAGTAGATGAGGTAGGATCAGGCTCGCTAGGCTTAGGAGACTGCTGCTACATTTGCATAGTTTCATGCCAGATAGGATGAGTTCCAGTGGTAGCTACAGGCCAACCAACAGCAGCAGCTCCTCTTGCAGCAACAGTTACTCGGATTCATGCAACATGTTGTCTCTACTATTAGGAGCTCCACCACTACATCATACACCTCTAGCTTGGTCAGCCTACCACCACTTCACAGACTCTAGTTGTATAACCCAGTGGGCTTCAGAGTTAGGGATAGCTAGCAGCTTAGTTTCCTTCACCTACAGAGCAGGTGTCCTAGTGGTTTGCCTCGCTAGTGCTAGCCCCGTAGTTCACACCTCTATAGATGGGCTTCACACCGGCTTAGACTTCCTCGCTGCTTGTGCCAGATACCATAGTCTCTAGGAGCCTTGGTGCTACATTAAGTGAGTTGACAGGGCAGCCTACTCTGCCATATCTACATGTCCCAGGTCCTTCCACAGTTGCACCTATTACCGGTACTATAGAGATGCTCCCTTCTTCAGTTGCATCATCAGAGCCGCCTACTACAGTCATACCTATAGAGTCTTAGGCCGCACCTATTCCTGATCCAACCTAGAACACTTTAGCATCGCATCCAGCTACAGAGGGTCATACAGCTCAGAGCTCAGGATCATATGATGATGGCACCGAGTTCTAGCTCGCTCCTCGCTCCTCACGCCTGACTCGTCCGCTGCAGCCCCATCGACCGACCCTTAGGATTTGGTGTTTGACGCCAAAGGGGAGAGGGATCGAGTATGTTAGACTTAGGGAGAGTGACTTATTTAGGGGGAGTTTATCTATTATATTTGGCTTTTTATGTGTGATACACTATTATGCATTCATGTGTTTACTTTCATGCATCGAACTATATTTATGTGATAGTGATATCTACATGATCGTGATATTTATGCGATATGTGACATGTGTGCTCTCTACTTTGAATTATTTATATGTCATATCACTTGTGTTATGCTCATTTTCTTTGCTTTCGTGTTTTACTCCGATGCAAATGAGCTTTATTACTTGTACTCATGCTTATTTCATATCTTTTGAGTACATTATGTTGGCTTGGGTCATATAAGCTTGCCTAACTCTTTTGTTCTTATTGTCAAAAGCTTATATGAACCAAGCAAGTTAAAAACCTCATCTCTTTCATATACTCGAGGTGGTATTGTCATCAATCACTAAAAATGGGGAGATTGAAAGCATCTAGGCCCCTAGTTGGATTTCAGTGATTAATGACAATACAAGATTACTGTGACTAATATGTGTTTTGCAGATGCAATTAAGTTAGGTCATGGTAATGGCAATTGATTGGGCAATCATGGTTGTCATGCCCCTACGATGGAAATCATTTTGGTTTTCAAAGGATGGACAACAAGGTTAAGGATGGACTAGTTCTGAGTGTTGTTTGTGGTTGAAGAGACACTTAGAGTAGTTTAGGACTTTGTTTTTCCTTTGGCCATACTATTAAGGGGGTATGGATGGGTAGCTTGACTTAGGTGAGTCTAGCGGGTTAGGTGTGGTGCACACTTGTCAAATCTAGCACTAGGTAGCTCCAAAATAGCCCTTAGATCAATTGGAGTGAGCTTCATTCACATATGATTGCGAGTTGGAAGTGAATGGAGGGTCAAATGTTGACCTGATGCTGGTTCCAGGTGTGACCGGACGCTGGCATAGAGTCTGGTCAGTTCATTTGATCAAAGTGAAGTCGTTTGGATGCGACCGGACGCTGAGTGAAATGTGACCGGACGCTGGGTGCCAGAGTCCGGTCAACTCCAGTAAGGTTCCAGAGAGAGAGAATCCTGATCGGATGCGTCCGGTCAGTGCTGACCGGACGCTGGTTAGGTTTCGGCTACTAACCGGAACGCTGAGCAGCAAAGTGACCGGACGCTGGGTGCCAGAGTCCGGTCAACATCAGTAAGGTTCCAGAGGGCAGTTTTCATGACCGAACGTGTCCGGTCAGTGCTGACCGGACGCTGGCTAGTGTTCGGTCACAACTTAAACTGCATAAAGGCGGGTGAATTGATCGGAGCGTCCGGTCACCCCGCAGAGGCACATAACAATTCGTTTTGAATGAGGGGTTATAAATACTTCCTCTATTCACTCAATGGATTACTTTTGCTCATTCAAACAGCTGAGAAACACCCTTGAGAGTGCCAAGAAGAGCAATGTCCTAGTGAGGTGATTGAGATTTGAGAATCCAAGAGAGATGCCTCATTAGTGAAAGCAAGAGTAGCAAAGTGTGCATCCACCCTTCTCATTAGGCTTGTCGTGGTCAAGTGAGAGTTCGTGCTTATTACTCTTGGTGATCGCCATCACCTAGATGGCTTGGTGGTGATTGGGAGCTTGGTGATCATCCGACGGAGCTTGTGGATGACCCAACTCAAGTTGTGAGCAGTTGTGGGTGATTCACCGTGATGGAGTGTCGAAGAATCAACCCGTAGAGAGCACTTGATCCTTGTGCGGATCAAGGGGGAGCTACACCCTTGCGCGGGTGCTCCAACAAGGACTAGTGGGGAGTGGCGACTATTCGATACATCAGCAAAACATCGCCACGTTCCTCCTTCTCTCCTTACTTTAAGCATTTACTTTGAGCAATTCAATTTTTGTCTTTACGTTCATAGAATTGCCATGCTAGAGTAGGATTGGAACATATGTTGCTAAACTTTTGTGCGTTAGAACAATAGAAACACTTTGTAGGCACAAGGGGTGAAGTGGGCTAACCGTAGGGTTTAATTATTGCAAAGAATTTTAGAATTAGCCTAATTTACCCCCCCTCTACGGCATCTTGATCCTTTCATAACCATCGGGCGCCGACGATGTCGCGCCACGCCTTGCAAACAGGACCGAACCACCGCCAGGCTCTACAACGGCAAGGCACGGAAGACGTCGGCGAGGGCGTCGTCCAGCAATGCCGCGACTTCCGTTGCCATCTATCTAGTCTTCTTTATATTAGACTAGGCAGCGTGCCCATGTGTTGCTATGGGATAGTTAACAATTTATACTAAAAACACACGGATCGCATGATAAGACAATAATACTGTAAAAATTAAATATCAACATTAAAGTTACAGTTAATCCAAAAAGCAAAGTTTGTGAAATTAATAGTCACAGAGAGCGCGGCGTCACATGCTTACAAACTCTACTTTATAGACCTTTCTGTGATGCGCCTAAGATAATATTTTATATCGACAGGAAAAAATCTTCGATATCCATTTCTTTCGTGCACCAATAAATCCACAAATAAGTTCCGTCGTATCTCCATACCATCCTGTACACTGGCTCGAGTATATATGTTAATATTAGTGCCTGTCGCATGGGTAATACCGCGTCTCTTGAAAAATCTTTCACAAAAACTTAAAACAAAGTGTTATACTCACCATATAAATATGTGTGGCTTTTGGTCTATTCCACATAGACATATATTGTAGAATAAGATATCCACTTAAATGTCTACGGCAAGATTCACGATCAGCGATATATAGAAATAATTAAATCATAGGTATTATTATTGCAAGCCATAGTGACTCTGAGTTAGTTACCCATCTATGTCCTCTGTAATGTTTCCTTCCCATCCGAATTTCCATTTGAAGACATCCTCATTCTATCCAGAAATATATACATTCACTGCGTCCATGTACTGCAAGGTAAATCCAAGAGTGTACCTGGCATACATCAGCGCTGGTGTGTCTTTACACCAGTCTTCAATAGGTTTAGGATCAATCATGATAAGCATCTTCTCCTTCTGATCAAAAACATAAAGCATATACTTTCGAACGTACAGCCATGGCAAAAGAAACTACAAACATGGTAGCGTTTAGAATAGTATATAGGAAACAAGTAATAAAAACAGGAGCAAGCGACTTACGTATCTGCATTGTGCTAAGTTGTATTCCATACCCTCTCATACACCAATCGCAGTAGCCATTTCTTTCTTAGTGTATTTTTATGGTATTCTGGTATTTTTGTTAAAGCACATATTTTCTGGAAGAGAAGGATATCGAGAGTTAGGATTAGTATAACTTGGCCTACTTTATACAATTAGGAGAATAACAAATAAGATAATATAATATAACACAATAAGAATTTTAAAAATGTGCTTACACAGAATCTTAGGTCCATGTGATGCTTCATAATACTATTGTATTTTTCATTGTATTGTACTCTCGAGCTACCTGAAAATGGACACCTAAATTGAAACATTTCTCAGAGATGTCTCGATTGTTCATTAACAACTCTTGTAGGTCCTTGACACTTAGGGCAATCATGGAGGGATGAAAACCTTGAACCCAAGGCTTCCTGCAAAGCATTAGACACAGATGATTGTTTTGTCATATAAGATAGCACACTATTATTAGTAAATAAAGTAATTAAAATAAGCATGTAGCTTACTTCAACGTCGCTTCATCCCAAATTGCCATGACGTAATCACACAGTAATTCAGTCATCTCTTACTTATTTATTGGCATGTCTTTCATGACCTCAAATGCCCAAAACTCATTAGGGTCTTGGTTGGCATGGACTTGTGGGGATTTATTCTGAGTTTATATGTGTTGAGGGGTGTTCATTTGAACCACTAAGCATTTGGCCTCCTTAGAATGTTTTCCCTTCTTCGTGGACACTTGATCAGCCATCTTTGGATTCTCTATTATGGCACAGTCACTTGAGCTTCCAATATTTTCATCCCTATCAAGATATGGAGCACCCTTTCGTTTGTTTAACTTTGACGATAGCAAAATCACCGCAAGCTTCAGTCTAAATTCTTTCATATCATCCTGCACGATAGTATGAACCTAATTAATCATTAATTAAAAACCCACAGCTAGTGCACACTCATAACTTGTGGTAAGACGCATAGTTTAGATTTCAGTCAGTCCTATTCACTAAAAAGAGAATACATTAAAAGGAGCTCAATTAAGGTGTCCATGTTTATTGGGTTTAGGCATCTTCTCTTTAACAATACTATCTTGAAGCTTGTGATCCCAATAGGATGTAGAGGAGAGCCAAAGCACATTACCTATAAAGCAATAAAAAGATATCTAAGTATAACCAGAACTTAGGACATCACTGAGTTATGCAGTTTGCTTCTAGCATACCAGCTTACAATGATGCACCATAAGATAGGCACATCAGAATATAGGCTTCTAGCTTACCAATACCGACTCATATCCAGAAAGCCCATCATATTTAACTTGCTTTTCTTACTCAATCGAAACCCAACCAACATTTCACAACAGGAATGTTCTGACATAAACAATACCTATCTCAGGGCATGCTTGAAATGCTCAACCAACATTTCACCATACCATTTCCGAGTGCAGAACCTTCTCTCTATTAATATCAATAGCCAAACAAATTATATCAAGAACTACTTTTTCTTGCAACAAACTGGCTAAATTTGTGAAACAAAAAAAATAACCTTAGCAATCAAGGATACAATATTTTTTTTGAAACAAATCACGGAATACAATATAATAAGAGGTCATCTCTCTCATGTTAGATATGTGCTACTTATTTTATCAGGGAGGACTAAATCATGCTACTAGGAATCTTAGTACCTGAATATCTTTCTTGTGCTCATAGAAACCTGACAATATTATGCAAGGCTGCAGCTAACTTGATCGAATTTCCTTTGTTTTATGAATCCATTTATTCACTGGAGTAGTTTTTCTGCTTGCTATTTCTGAAAGCATGATAGGCTACTTACCACTTATTTTACTAATCCATAATTAGTAACAAAATAATTTGCAGGTTCCGTTCGATTTTCTTAAAAAAACAAAATTGACCAATAATAGCCTACTAAATTAGCTTTCTTGAAAGATTTTGGAAGAACATGGAGATAATTATAAGAAAGAAATACCAATAATTGTAAGAACGACGGTGGACAGTGAAGCAAATGAACCTATTTGTTGTGCGATAGTAATAGATGATGCTCGGTGTCCTTATTCTTTGTGCGATGCTCAGTGCCAACAAACAGATAGTATACCAAAAAAATACAGAATAAATGATGCAGATTTGTAGCCATTCAAGATTTTTCTCTCCCTCAAATATATTTTCTAACAAAAAAAATACAGAATAGCCTATTCAGATATGAGCAGTGAGGACATGAACCAATAAAGCATATATAAATGCTACTATAATGAAACTATTATAGTATTGCAATGGATTGTAGTTCAAGTACCACTAATTTCTAGCAAGTCAAGATTTTTCTTTCCCTCACATATACAACACACCTGGCTGATGCTACCATCCAGATATAAAACCTTAGCACAAGCATTATGCAACATTCTGAATTTCTGCATGGCTGGTGAAACAAGCGCCATCATTTCCAAACTTGTATATAAAAGCACATGCTATATAATCTAACCGACAATGGTTAAAAGTTTGCAAACATCCAAAATATGAAAGAAATCGCTACAGCATACTGATGTGTATCAGCTCGCAACATACTCGAGACAGGAGCACTAATAGTTTTCTATTTGGGATTTCTAAAGAAATTAGCCAACCTGTAAGCTTCTGATAGAGCTTTCTCAATGTGTCTCATATTTCTGATCCCAAAGGCAATAAGTATAGCCACCCATAGATCCATCCTCAAAACTTAGAACTTCTGCATTTCCTTGTATCTAGCTGAGAGAATGTTCCTCGCTGTAGCCTGAAAATAAGAGTTAAGTGTTGAACAACAGAACCCATGCTTAGGTGTCAAAATATATTAAAACTGTTCATGTTTGAGACCTCTTTCTGCAGCACGCTTCTTTCCAACACTTGGCATGTTTGGATTAATGTCACAAACATAAATGCAGGTGTCTTCTTCGTTATCAGTAAGAGTACCCTGCATAGGAGAACAAATTGGATCAAGCAAGCTTGAGATATTTTACCATCAAGTTCGAGGATGGGCATTAAAAAATTTAAAATCACTGACAAATTAAAAAAAACTAATAAGAAACTGAAGCAAACTACAACACCTAAGCTAACCTTCACACATTTAAAAAAACTATAGGAGCAGGTGCGCCGCGGAGGAGTCCGGTAGCTGCTGCCAAGTCCACATTCGCATATGCTCCTTCCTCCTTTGCCTCTGCTCAGTGACCAGGCAATGGGCTCGTGGATCCACGACGACAGGGAGAAGTGCCCAAACAGATAAGGGGCTCACTTGCCTCCCGTCGGCCAGGGTCGTTCGCCTACCCTACCACCAGCGGGGGTCACCTTAGTCTGTTTTGCTAACAAAAAACGGCTAGAACTATTAGATAATGAATCCAAATATTTATTGAGGCCAGATAGCCAAACAAAAAATCAATAGTATTTAATGGTGTAGCTTCTATTTCATCCGGACTACACAAACACTATTCTAAACGAGAGTCAACCTAAACTGAATGATGAGGCCAATTCATGTAATCGATTCTTGTGTAGGCAACCACAAAAATCAGGAAAGAAAATATATGATATATTTTGTACAACTGTTTAAGGAATAAAGTGCATTAGTGGAAAATAATTTCCCTAACCTCTCAAAAACATTTTATCAAACATATAGAGTGTGGATTAGAATTGATCCATTTCAAATGATTTTTATGAATATGTATGCACGTGATGGATCATGAACCAATTTAGTAAAACAAGAAGAGGAGGAGAGAGAAGATGTGACCTTGTATATGTTCAGCGAGTGAATTGGTGTTGTGTGCCTGATAGCTTTTGATGGATTTTCGGCATACCTATTAAAACACCTGGTGCCATGCTCGAGTGGATCTACCCCCCCCCCTCCCCCCCACCCCCCGCAGGCAACCATGCAAAAATTGTGGCTACGTTAAGATCATTCAATCATCCATATGAAAATTGAGGAAAGGATCAATACCTCATGGACACTCATGGTTGAAGGGGAGATGTAGGCAACGGGCAAGGCGGCGTTGACGTAGATTCTACCACCGTCTACCGTGTGCTTAACACTGCTGGATTCAAATTGCCTGGTGGGGGTGCAGCTAGAAGTGTGAGGGGCGGATCTGAGGGTGCCGAGGAGTTAGCCACATGGAGGAAGCCGGTGGAACCACCGCGGGGGAGAGGATCCAAGGGCGGCTAGCGGC
The DNA here is from genome assembly GCF_019320115.1 of Miscanthus floridulus. NCBI lineage: Eukaryota > Viridiplantae > Streptophyta > Magnoliopsida > Poales > Poaceae > Miscanthus > Miscanthus floridulus. The sequence continues at coordinate 5,604,905 of NC_089591.1, read as the reverse complement.
GGCCCACCACCCGCACCCTTCCCCACCCCTGTCACAATGGAGAAGAGGGCTCGAGACCAAGGGCAGGATTCTGTCATGCCGAATCGGAGCTCCAGGGGATCTAGAATGGGAGTAGTGGTACCTTGGTCCGTAGCCATGGAGTAGGCCGCCGGCGAGGCTGTCCACGACGCGCACGCATCCCTCCCAAACCTCCCGAGTAGGAGAGCACCCGGCCAGCTACGGCCGCCACGGCAGGGGCGCGGCGGTCCTCCCCCATCCTAGCCACGACCACGACCAGGCAGCAGCGACCGGTGGAGGGCCCCCGCAGCGGGCCGTGTGGCCGTTGGGACACACGCGACGGCGGTGGCGTGAGACAAGGTTCTCAGCAGGCCAATAGGATTTCTAGCGTCTTCATTTTTCTTTTTTCTTTTTTTTTCCGGAGCCAGCAGGTTTCGATCGCGGGTGGGCTTGCGGATGGGGCGGTTTCGATTGTGGGTGACTCGCTGGATCACACGGGGAAGGCAGACTGACGTGTCGACGTTTTTGTCACACGAAGAGGTGACGACAGACCCAAAACAAATGTCGCATCAAAAAGTGTCCACGGTTTGTTCTTTTTAGTCGTAGGAGATTATTAGATGGGTTTCGTGCAGCGTGCGACGAGAGGCGACGGCGCGGCTCGCAGCAAAGTAAGTACTTATATTTACCGAGATAGTCAAGGTTTCCTATTTTCTTAGGCAAGGCCCGCTTTCATCGTCTTGAGTACGGATTGGAAACAGGCCCGCTTTCAGTTTGTTCTGAGATTCGTCCTTGGTTTCCTATTTTCTTGAGTAGGGATTCCTATTTCTTGAGTGGATGGACATGATATACATTTGAATGGACGCTCTATCGGTCCTACACATAATGAACGTCCTAATTAAGATGGCAAAGTGAAACACACGACCGTCGCGCTCTTAGGCGATCGAGCGACCCTGCTCTTCTCTCCTGGCCCTCTCCCACGCAACCATCATGCTCCCTCTCCCTCTCCCTCTCCCACACGCCCGCGCCCGTGCATCACCGTAGTTAGGGTTAGAGATCCTGGCGGCTCTAGAAGTGAGTTAGGGGGAGGCGGCCATGACACGGCGGTGGTGGCGGGTTGAAGGACGGCGAGCGAGGCGGACCGGGGACAACCAGGTTGGGCGGGGTTAGCGGGAGGAGTCACAGCGGTGCTCGCTGGTGAGCTGGTGTAGTTAGTGTGGGCGGGGGTGGGTTGTGGGTGGCGCGGCAAGGTGGCTCACCACTGGCCGTCGGTGGTTGAGGCAGAGACAGGGGCGAGGACGAGGACGATGCCAGCTGAGGTTCCGTGAGGTTAGGGGAGGGCGAGGCAGAGCGGCAGGGGTGGGAGGTGGGTGGTGTGGCCGGCGCGTGGCTGCTGCTGGTCGGGGCGGCGGTGGAGGAGGCCGGGGCGTGGGGGAGGAAGAAGGCATAGGCGCGGGGAGGAAGAACGCGGAGCCTGCGTCACGCGCTCTCACAACGCGCGGCGGGTCATGGCTTAACACCGTCCAATTAAGATCCATTTTTGTGATCACCAGCAGCGCTTCTGAATCAGGTGACACGACGACATAGATGTTCTCAGTCGATGCAGAGCTGAGATGGAGGAAGCATCATGCCTATGCTTTGAAGTAGAGGTACAAGAACACCAATCGTGCCACCAGCAGCAATGATGCACCACTAGGATGTACTTGCACGTACGGTGATTTTTTTTCGTTTTTAATCTTTTTTAATATATATGTTAAAAATAGTCTATCCAAAAAATATTTTTCTATTCTAACTTGTTTGGTCACACCGATATATATGGCGTGATAAATCACGTTGTCACGCCACATGCATTAGCACAACAATCTTGCCATGTTGTCACGGAGAGATTACGCACAGGAAGACCACTGTTGCGCCACCGGGGTTGGCGTGACATTATGTTTGTCACTCCGCTTAGGATGGCCCGATAGTGAAGATGTCCAGCCCACATGTAAATTAAAGTAACTAGCAAACATAGCCGTATGTTGGAATTATAGGAATTATAGAGAGAAAAGCTACAAATATTCATGGATAACCATGACGGAGTGCTACGTATCTATTATGTTTTCTCTTCTCTATCAAATTTAAGAGCAAAAAATTATTTATGATTTCAACATCCAAAATTTGAGTCAATGTCGGGCAACAATATGAGAATGTTTTATTAAATCTATATCAAAATAAAATACAGTATTGATAGTTTTTTTCCTATTGCAAAGCATGAAAAAAATATTTACTCATAAATATATAATAGCTTTAATTTTCATACTGTCCATTAACAGGAACTATTAAATATAAAGTTCTATGGCTTCTGTCACATGCCATATTGATTATCATAAGTATCATGAGTGAAAGCAAGTTTGGCTAGGAATACTAGAGTGATTGATCTGATATACATGTGTACATATACACATATTAGTAGTGGACTAACAGGGTATGCCGGTAGGTCCACAGCATACCCTGAGATCTAGCCGATCCTTAATTTTTAGTAGAATAAGAAAAAAACCGTCCCCAACGATCCTTAACCCATCCTCAGGCATTTGCGACGGAACGCGTAACTTTAAGTACGTTACGCGGAGTCACGGTCGTGCTCGGATACAAGCAAGCACGCAGGGACGCACGCACGCAACAGCAAACGCGAGGACCACCGGCCAGCGGCACGCCTCCCCGCCAGGAGCGCTGTCTCCTACGAGTGCTGCACCTCTTCCACCGTTCCACCCTTTTCCTCATCTCTTCCTCGTCGGCAACCAGCAGCAATGATGGCAGCACCCTTTTCCTCGCCGGAGCCTGCAGTAGCGGCAGCGGCACTCGACGAGGACGTCGCGGCGGTAGCAGCAAAAAAGAAAAAAAAATCAAGTGGGACCAAAATTTGTTTGTTAATGTGAAATATTGGAAATTATTGGAGATGATTTTTTTCTCTTAACGCTTTTTTAGAGTTGGAAAACATGTAGTTCTTAGGAGGAATATTTAGGAAACTCTTGAAGATGCTCTGAGTAATATATATATATATATATATATATATATATATATATATATATATATATATATATATATATATATATATATATATATAGAACTACTGTCCTGTAGCTGGCTACAGAATAACTTATTCTGTAGCCACTTTGAGTTATGATAATTACTATGTTAATTTACGAGATTATAGTAACTCCTTACTAAGTGGTTTAATATAACGTTATGGTAAATATCCCCGTGTGTTATAGTAACCCAACTATCGTAAATATGTATTGACATTACGGTAAATTAGTATATAAAATTATGGTAAATGGAGGTGGCTACAGAATAACTTATTCTGTAGCCGGCTACTGAATAGCCTCTCCCTATATCATAACATTATATTAAACCACTTAGTAAGGAGTTACTATAATCTCGTAAATTAACATAGTAATTATCGTAACTCAAAAGTGGGTACAGAATAAGTTATTCTGTAGCCAGCTATAGGATAGTAGTTCTATATGAACTACTATCCTATAGCTGGCTGCAGAATAACTTATTCTGTAGCCACTTTGAGTTACAATAATTACTATGTTAATTTACGAGATTTACAGTAACTCCTTACTAAGTGGTTTACTATAACGTTATGGTAAATATTCCCATGTGTTATAGTAACCCAACTATCGTAAATATGTATTGACATTATGGTAAATTAGTATATAAAATTATGGTAAATAGAGGTGGCTACAGAATAACTTATTTTGTAGCCGGCTGCTGAATACTATTCAATAGCCGGCTACAAAATAAGTTATTCTGTAGCCACCTCCATTTACTATAATTTTATATACTAATTTACCATAATGTCAATATATATTTACGATAGTTGGGTTACTATAACACATGGGGATATTTACCATAACATTATATTAAACCACTTAGTAAGGAGTTACTATAATCTCATAAATTAACATAGTAATTATCATAACTCAAAGTGGCTACAGAATAAGTTATTTTGTAGCCAGCTATAGGATAGTAGTTCTATATATATATATATATATATATATATATATATATATATATATATATATATATATATATATATATATATATATATATATATATATATATATAGGGAGAGGCTATTCAGTAGCCGGCTACAAAATAAGTTATTCTGTAACCACCTCCATTTACTATAATTTTATATACTAATTTACCGTAATGTCAATACATATTTACGATAGTTGGGTTACTATAACACATGGGGATATTTACCATAACGTTATATTAAACCACTTAGTAAGGAGTTACTATAATCTTGTAAATTAATATAGTAATTATCGTAACTCAAAGTGGCTACAGAATAAGTTATTCTGTAGCCAGCTACAGGATAGTAGTTCTATATATATATATATATATATATATATGGAAAAAACTTACCTTCTCAATCCTTCGAGCGGCCACCGAGAACTTTTCGCCTGGCTACACGCAGTCAATCACGTGCGGCAGCAAGGGTGGACCCACAGGGCGAGTCGACGCCTCGATCTACGCCACGGCCGCTAATCGTAGATTCCCACGGCAATCCCAGTCGAAGTAGTCATGGCGAAGTGGCGGCCGCTTGACGCCTAGACACCGATCGATCGCCCGAGACTGATGAGAGGTCAGGTCAGACGTCGATGCAATCATGCAAGCACGGTTGCGCGATACCTGATGGCCGGTGTAGAACGCAAGTGTCGTGGAGGCCGAAGACTGGCAAGCGGCGGTGTAACACCCCATTGTTAAGCATTGCATTTGGCATTTACATTTCATGAGCACAAGTATCATCCAAGCATTCATGAGCATGACCACATGAAGTTTCATTTCATTTACCTTCTCTTTATCACATGTGACGTTGCTCATATACTTAATTATGCTTGTGATCATATGTGACCAATGCATGAGATGGTTGTGAGGTCACCAAAATACCTTAGACACATCTAGAATGATATTTGGAACAATGTTTATATTCATGACTTAAGCCAATTTTGCTTCTAAGTGTTGGTTTATTTTGTAATGTCATTTTCACGATGCTAGTTTGACCAAAGTTGAACAGTAGCTTAGAGTGTTTGCATGGCTTGTGACCTAAATAAAAATTGTAGTTCACATCATGGGTAAAAAACTTTATTTAAGGGTCATGAGCTAATTCAGTGTCTAATATGGTCAAATAGAGCTCACAAGTTCCAACAAAATGTTGTTTTGTGACAATTTTTCTAAGTGTAGACTGTTGATTTCAGTTTCAAAGTAGCTCACTTTAGAGCTTTGTAGTTTGAAAACCATTATGAATTAAACAAAACTCTTTTAATCAATCTTGTACCTTTCACGTAACTCTACAATGTTTATTAAGGAAATTTTTGCTAAAGCACCACGGATTAGGAGTAGTAATCGCTTGAAGATGCTCCGTCAGTCGACCTGATGGCCGATTCAGAGCAGCGCCGTGCCGACCGTCGTGGCCGACCACGCGCAAGCCATGGCCGCCACCTGGTGGCCGTCTGCCGGCGATGGCCCCACCGGTCAGGACGGAGAGGGCATAAGTGGACGCGGAGCCGCGCGCCTCTCACTCGCGCTCACTCTCTGCCTCGTCTCTCTCTCGCTCTCGCGCTCGCCGCCGACCTCCGTCGAGCTCACGCGCCACCACCGCCGCGCTAATAGCTTGCGCACACCGCTCGGCAATGAGCCGCTCCACCTCCCCAAACTGCCTATGCCACCATCCGAGCTCAGGTGAGGCCGCATTTCGCGTCGCCATAGCCGCGGTGCGCCGTCGAGCTCCAAGCTCGCCTATGGCCAGCCCTATCCACCGCAACTCCTACCTTCTTCTCCGTCGGTCCGTCATCTCCCTAGGTCATAGGTGCTCACGCCATATCCCAGTTCCCCACTACCGCCGCCGTCACGTCGGAACATCACCGTGCCGCCGATGTGCATGCACCGTCGTGCCGCCATGCACGCGGCCAAGCCTCATCGCCGCTTCACAGTGTCTTGATCCGCGCCATAGAGCTTCACTAGGGTTCATGGATGTTGTAGCCGTGCTCGCCTAGCCATGCCGTCACTGGAGATGGCTAGAGCACCACCGCATGCCGCCGCCGAGCTACCATGCTCACCGACGAGGTAGCTCCGGTGATCCTCCGAGCAAACCTAGGGTACTAGTAGATGCGCGTGATGATGGGGAACACAATGGCGGTGACCTCATCGCCGGTGACCTCACCGTCGATGAGTTCTCGTCGGTCAAAGCACCGCCTCTATTCTGTTTCGCTGTCATGTGAGGCCGGATTGACTATGGGACCCACGCGTCAGTCACAGCGGGGTGTATAGACGAGGAGTAGGGCCCTGGGCAAGGCATCTCTTGTTAATCTCTCTCTTATGCTTTTGTGGGATTGTAATCATGAGCTGGCACAGTATTTGAACAACGATGGAGATGTTGGTTTCAAACTTTAATTGCTTCCGCTAATATTTTACCTGTACCTGGTTTGTAATAACTTTTAATCGTACTCTGATGTATGGAACTGTATTTGTGAACTTTATATAACATGTGACATGTATGTTGAATCATGTATAATCTTGGTTGTATGTTGGTTGAATCGAGACCCTTTGTGGTACTCGACGGACTACCGGGTTTATATGGGTTAAGTATGATAGTGTGACCGCTTACGGGCTGCTATTGTACTTGTGCTTTTATAAATTGGACGGTTCTGCTACAGCTGGCATCAAAGCAAGATTCAACATTAATTGTCACATGTGTATTTAAAACAAAGGTTTTTGTTGTTTCAAAACCAGTTTTGGCAACTGATAAATATATATATAGGTGTTTAAACCTAAAGTTTGAATCTAAAGTGTGCCGGTGATCACTTCCTTTATACCTAGTTAAGGATTTTAGGTGGCTAATTAAGTACTAACTTGGTGGTTTTTATTTTCGTCGTCCATACGACGTGCTATTGTATGGATGCCATTCACTTGAGTGGTAATATATGGATCAATTGCCTCTACACCCAAAGTAAGATGATGAGTGGCATGACCGCAAGATGTGAGCGTGTGGTCTAATGGGGAGAGTTAGCTTTGATACTAAAGTGTATATGTGTCTCATATATATACGGAGGTATTTAATTATGTGTTAGCTTTGATACGACTATATATGCATATTTATATGTATATATGGGACGTATTTACCTTTAGGTAGCTTTGATACGGAAGTATATATGTGGGTATATATATATGGAAGTATTTAGCTTACAACCTAGAGCCCAAATTTTTATTTCTGTATATATACTTGTGGGGTTGGGCTAAATTAAATTCTTGTGCAGGTACACTAATAGCGAAACGTGTAGCTCGACTAGCTACGTTATATATGAGAGAACACATATATGCCACTGTGTATGTCATTAGAAGTTTAATTTTACTAAGTTTGTGAGGACGTACAAAATGTACATGCGTCAGGATCAATCATTCATTACACACTTGCATTGTTCCTTCTCTTATAAGTCTCTTATTTGGTTAAGTAACTCTTTTCTATTATAATGTTGTTCTCCCGAGAGTTGTGCCATTTTATTGGAATAGATGGCAGCATCAGCTAGGAGTGAGACTTTCCTAGAAATATTTGGTACCCCTACCCTACTTTGAAAGGTCCTGCATTATGCAGGATATACCAAACCGTATGTCTATTCCTAGAATGAGGTATTCCTAGAAGGATAGCCATGGTATGAGGTGCAGCTAACCATATCAGCTCTTACCCAAGCACCCCTATGGCAGGAGTGGAAGGCAGAATCTGAAGGAAAAACTCCTTGGGAAGGTGCCCAGGTAGTTGATTTTGAGGTGCTGAGCCAGATATGTCAGCAACACGGGGATGAGCTTACCAGCTATGCCACTGGTACTTTTCCTCGGGTGGATTCATCCACGGCAGTTTGGGCATAGCACAACCGCAATGCATTGATCCGAGATCGGGATGAGCGGGCAGATAATTCTAGTCTCGCTATGAGTGCAATGTTTGTCGTGATGAAGATGTTCTATACTCGTCATGATACCCGGGACTTCTGGCAGTCCTATACCACTTGCATGGATAGGCTCATGAGGGCTGAAGCTGCACAGCGTAAGCTGAGGAAGCGTGTTCACAGGCATAAAAAGGCAGCAAGTGAGGCTCGATGGGACATCGACCAAGCTTATGTAGCATTGGGAGAACTCCACACTCAGATGGAACAAGTCGATCAGCGGAGAGCTGCTGCCCAAGCGGCAAGAGCTGATGATCAGGCAGTGCTAGCAGGACTACGGGAGCAGCTAGAGGCCGCTCGTGCCGAGGCACTCACAGCTACACACCAGCGAATCCAAGCAAACAACCGTGCTGCCATGGTAGAAGCAGCACGAAACAATGTCGAAACCTTAGCTGCACAGCAGGACCGTGTCGAAAGGGACATGCGCCAGCAGCTTGTGCAGACCCAGCACATGGTGATGAATCTTTAGCATGAGGAGCATTATTTGAACAACCAACTACACCCGATCCTAGATGAGGAAAAAGAAGATCTAGAAATGTTTGTGGAAGATGACCCTTGGGAAGAAGAAGAAGAGGTTCCATCGGATGATGCTATCTTCGACCTCGACAGCGAGCACGCTGAAGAGTAGAGCCATCTAGGGGCTAGTCAATGAGCTAGTTGTATCCCTACTATCTATGTAATGGACTTGTAGTTTGAATTTCAGTATCCGTGACTTAGCTTTGGTGTAATATTGGCACTTTGCATGTTGTATCATTACGGATGGAACTTTGATAAAATTCCAGTTTCGTTTTACTAGTGAAATACGACATGTATGTTAATGCGTTGTAAGTACAATAAGTGATCTAATTGGTGATGTTATGTTGCGAGAATGAATTATTATGCCTCTATTTTATTGTATGAATTTAAGATTCTCTCTAGTAATTTTAGTTTGGCATGATTACTGTTATAGAACCGACCAATTTATAAGAGCACAAGTACAAAAACAATCGCCAAAATGATCAAATTCTCGCACTTGAGCCCATATAAACCCGGTAGTCAATTGAAACCACGAAGGATTTCAAACCAACTTGCATAAAACTAAGATCACAGTAATTCAACATAACATATTGTACGTTACAACATTTCACAGACGATTTGCAAATAGGTTACAACACCTCAGAGTCATCGTTATTACAAAATAGGTCTTGTAAAGTATGCAGAAGCAAATAGTTTAACTTACACACCTGAGTTTAAATACAAATACTAGTTTGCTGATCACAACCCGCAAAAGCATTCAGATAAGAGAAACAGCGATCATGCTCATGATCTAGTCTTCGTCACCCGCCGGGTGGAGACAATACTTACAGAAGCCCTGATATAGAAGGTCATTTGCAACAAGAGGGAATAAACCCTGAGTACGAGAATGTACTCAGCTACACTTATCCGTCGGAAATCAAAACAAATGATACCAAGGATCATGCATAGCTTAATTTAGTGGATCTGGCTGACACTTTCTTTTTGCGGAAAAGCATAAGTAATAATGATCAACTCTTGACCTGAACTAGCAGTGACTTTTAGCCATTAACCTATCATCTATATTAGCACCTGTACTAAGTAATCATTTGATTAAGATGCAAACATTAATAACTATATCAGGTATAAAACGTGGCAACATTATCATCATCATCCATTTAACCATATCGTTAAATTAATTGAATCTACGTTGCCGCTGCTCAGTCAAGTTCTCACTATCTGGGAGAGATGACGATTCGAATCGATTCCTATCCAGCTGGAGGGGTATTCCTAACACAAACCTTGCTTCCCCTGTCAGGGTCGCAAACAAGTCACCATTGGTACAATTCATGAGTCGCGAGTCTGAACAGAGCCGCAAAATTAGAGAACCACTCTGCCATGAGTGCTCGGTGACTTAACTCGCCCTTGGGCTTACGCCAATGGCTCCCTACACGTCCTTATTTCCATCCAGATTATGGACCCCTACTCGCGTCCCTGGCCTGAATTGAGCTACTAGGCTTCGCGGTTGGAACGACTTATCCGGCCAGCTAAGTGTTAGGCTACGTTCAACATGACATAAGGACGTACAGCGTATCAGTCCTTAACTGACATAGATGGAGTCACTATGTCCAAACCTACACAAGACTCCGCCCAGTCTTAATTCATTATTAACATGGCTCTTTTCCATGATTGCAAATATAGCCAACCGTGATCCACCTCATCTTAAAGCTCGCAGGTGACAGGAAATCACCTGACTTCTACCGCGCTAAGCATGGCTAAGCTTTTAACCCATTCCTAAACTTAAATAGGATTCCAGCGCGATATCTGGACAAGGATGGATATATAATACAACAATTGGTTCTAACCAATTCCTATACTTAATGCATCATCAACGAATAAAAGATACTCAAGGTATTTGTAAAAACATGGGAGACTTAATATGCTCCGGGATTGCCTTTCAGGAAAGAGGAAGGATGGTGATCAGGGCACTCGGGCAACTCCTCCTCGGCGGCTGCTTCGTCGATTTCCTGCACCTTGGGCTCCTCCTCCTGTCTTGCTCCCTCGAACTCCAGCAGTGTCACTCTCTCCAGCACACCTATTGCATGAATGCACAAGTGTGGCAGAACCTCCTAAATTATAGGACCCACATGCACTTGTCACTGTCCATCGACCTTTGACAACTATACATATGTTCCTGGTAACTTAAGAAGTCTACCAGGTGTCCTCGGGGAACCCTGAATCATCCATGATTTCTGAGCAGGATCACGTTACAGAGTCATTGCAGTATTACAACATTTATTCAAATATCAATACCAGAGTAAAAACAGCGGAAGTCTTACAATAACCTAATTTACAAAATAGTAGTTTCAAACCTCGCAACTAAGTTTGATGTTTATTACAAAACGAAATAGTGGAGTGGCATTATAATATAATACAAAACACACAATGAAACTGCCCTGCCCAAGGGCCACACATTTACTTCTCATCGTCATCACAAGGAACAACTGTCATGCAGCACGATCCAAAACAGATCTGCTCATGAGGCTCACCTGCAACAAGGGTCAACGAACCCTGAGTACAAAAGTACTCAACAAGACTTAACCGAAATAATAACTGATAAACTTAGGAATGCAGGCTTAGGGATTCAAGGTATGGCTTTAACAATAATCAAAGTTCTTTTGCGTAAAAGCTCTTTAACAAAATTCTTTATATAGAAAACTTCATAAAATCATATACAAAGCTGACATGATTCGTGTTGAGATCATGAAACTTCATATCCAACACTTTCTCAACCAGCCTCAAGTTCCAGTTATTAATCTACGATGATGAACAGTGAGTTGAGTCTCCATAACCGAGGAGCAACGATGATTTGAACCGATTAAGAACCCAGCTGGGAATTCCAGACCACACGACATATGCAGTTCCCTAACCTCCATATAACAACCTACCCTCGAATCCTCTAAAACAAGAACGGGTCCGCGCCACCCGAGAATACAGTACTCCACTAATCCAGCCCATTGCCACATGGGTACATGCTATTCCTACCATCTCTCCACTCCCAGTACGCGAGTAGCCATTCTCATAATAGAATAGCCGAGTAAAGGCTTACCGGAGTATGTGGTTAGTACTACAAATTCTCACCTCATGCAATTCAACAATGGGCGTGCCTTAATCGACACAGGCGGAAAGAACCCGCTCACAAGACCTCCATGTCTTATGGCTCACACGCACTGAGTCCGCCCGGTCTAGATTTATTACTCCACATTCCCATATCACATGATAGCCTAAGTTAACCAAAATTCCATTTAAAGTTCGCAGGTGATAGGTAATCACCCGACTTTCATCGTTCTAAGCATAGCTAAGCAAAACTAGGCATATATGAATTTAAAACTGATAATATGATAAATATGGAATAACAAGGTTGGTAATGCACCCATTTGTTTTTCACTTGACTCCTAATCACTTAATGCAGTAAAGAGAAGTAAAAGCAAAAATCAATTTGTAAAATACAAGGTAGGGTTGTATGCATCCAGGGCTTGCCTTCGTTGACGAAAAAGTCCGGTTCCTGCGACGTTTCACAAGTATTCGATCTGACCTCAATAGATGGATTAACCTCCTCAACAACTTGATTAACTACCACATGTTCACCTTCATTCACTACACGTAATAACAATGTCATGTTTAACATGATGCGGAATACGAAACGTGATGCTCGATGATGGATGCAAAAATTAACAATTTGAATACAACTTTCCTTCGCGGTACAGTTGCAAGTCAAACAAACTAAATCTTTTTCGTAACACATACATCAATTGCCAAGGATCATTATCAACAAATAACCCAAGGACATCACTCATTCAAAAATGCAAACAAAACCTAAATCATCAAAGGTTACTATTTGCTTTTATGAATTAATTAATTAATTAAGAATTATGAAATAAATCAACTTGTTCCAATTGACCTCAAAATTTTTGTAAATGTTCATTACATGATAAGTAAGTGACAAAACAAATTTCATAATTTTTGGACAATTAAATAAGTCTAGAAAAATCATGGAAATCCATTTATTAATAAATTGAGCAATTTTTATCACATTCAAATATTACTGAAAAACAACATTTCATATTTTTCCTAAATACTATACATCATAGAGAGGTCACACAAAAATTTTCATAATTTTTAGAGCTCTAAATAAATCTATACAAAATAACTAAAAACAGGCACTATTCATTCAAACCTGAAAATAGAAAAATCCATTTTGAAATCACTGAGTCACTAACACCTTGACCCCACCTGTCATCCCCTTCCTCCCGCGCTGACTACAGGCAACGACGGCGCTGACCGACGATTTCTCGATGACGGCGAGACCAACGGCGACAGCCAAGGCACCAAAACACTCCCCTCGACTAGGCGCATCATTCTAGGGCACAAGTTGGACTAGCTACGGACTGGACCAAGCACTACGCCGGCCATGGCGGGCACAACGGCACGGCAGCGCTATGCCGGCGACGCAAGCACGGTAGAGGTTAAACGCTAAGCATAGAAGGGTTCAGCACCTCACCCCCGAACACGACTGAGCAACGAGCAGGGTCGGAGGAGCAACGAAGAGGCTGGTCGACGTTCCGAACAGGCACGGCGGAGCAGATCGTCGTCGGTGGCGATGTTTTGGGAGCTATGGTGGTCAAAATGAGAAACCAATGGTTCAAAGAGTACCACGACATCATGGCGAAGCTGAAACAAGACTCAGCAGGGGCAAAGGATCATCGTAACACGCTGGCCACGGAGAGGCACGCTCGACGGAGATGCTGCCGGCCGTGGGGAAGAAAGACTGACGCGCGGCGAAATTTGGTGAAGTCAGACGACTACGACCGGTTGGATGGGTGCGCAAGGAAGAGGCGAAGCTATTGAGCACTTTGCTGTGATGACACAGGCGCTGGTTCGACGGCGAGGGCTCAATGGAGCTACGGCAATGGCACCGAGGAAAACAGAGGAAGGGAAACGGCGAAGAACGGCGACGCTTAGGCCTTAAGGAGTGGCCAGAAGCGCAAGGAAGCCACGCAGGAGCCTTCCCACTGCCAGCGTGAAGCCAAGGACATCCACGCGCGCGTCTGGAAGCGAACCGAAGGTCGTCGGCGGTGTAGCTACGGCGGTGAACACTGTTCACTAGTATTTACAAGTTTGTCATTCGACCCAAAATTCACAAATTACTCTCAAATTTTCATAACAACTCAAAAATCTCCAAAAACAAAAGTTGTTCAAATCAAAAGTTCTACTAACTTTTCTTTTATAACCAAGTCCTAATTCGGTCTAGATTTTGAAATGAACTTTTGAATTCAAATAGGGAAATTTAATGAATTACGCCTTTTTGAATTACTCCAATTTTTCTAAACAACTTGAAAAACTCTAAAAACAAACTTTGTATAACTTGTCAAGCTCTACACTTTTGCTTTTGGGCTCAACCCCAAAATATGCTTAGATTTTGAAATGGATTTTCAGGGTAGGGTTTAAATACTGAAAATCAGGGTTTTCAGAATTTCAAATCAATACAAAGATTTCGAACTTGATTCAAACAATACCAAGCAATGCTTATAACATAAATGTAAACTTATTTTAGTGAATGTATACAAAGTTTTTAATATGACCAAATGCCTTGCAATGCATATGATGACATGGCAGTTTTAGTATTTAAACACCCGGGGTGTTACAACAAGATAAATATCATGGATGCACCTGAACGAAGTTAGGGATACTCGGGGAATGCACATGCTTACGGCAGTCCGCATTTTCTGACTTAGGCTCTATTCAAATCACTTTACTTACCAAGTTTATACAATCTAATGTACAATTGCTTATCTTCAGTTAAGGACCTAGCACCTGCACCTAAGCATGTTCTCAAGTTAGGCTAGCACCTAAACAATCAACAAGAACATTGCAACAAAGCATGCACACAACTATTCATATTTCAGCGAAACAGAGACTATACAGCGGTACGGTAAACTGACCATAACTGAAGATCTACAATTCCAAATTACATGCAACAAGACAATTTCGAAAGCTTATGAAATTACCTACAATTCATTTTTAGACCTCAAGGCATGATTCCAAACTTTACCAAGTCGAATTTACAGAATTACATGATCAGGTCCAAACAAGACAGAGAACAAGCAACTCTGGAATCTAACTTTGAACATCTGTAGCTCCTAAACTACTTGGCCAAATGCCACCAAATTTTGACAGGAGCTAGATACATAAGTTATCTACAACTTTTGTATTTACCACATTCCTAGCAAACCAAATTATCATGGGGAATTGTGTAAAGTCCACAGAACTATCCCGAAAGACACAATGCAGAAAAATAATTATTAACTTATGTTGCAAACATATAATTGGAGAGCACAAGTCCGTAGCAAATCCTTTTGACTCCTTCTAGAATCTCTCATGAATCCTTCTACCTCTCTCTCTCTCTCAATTCATCTCTTTAGATTCGAACCCCTTGACCTAATTTCTATAGTCAACCAACTATCTTTATCAAATCAATGCACGTAAGTTGTCAACCCTTGGCATGGACCCTAGAACCTTAAGTGACCCCTAGAGGACCACACTATGAGGTATACATGTTGGCAACACATGTATTCCAATGTGAGAAACCCATGGCATAGAGTAGGACAGAAATAAGAAATAAAAAAGGAAAAGAAGACAAAGGAAGAAGAAAAGGGGCATCTGGCCCGAGTAACTGAACCAGCCAACTTGGCCCCCCTACTTCTGGCCCACCTGGGCAGCAACAGCAGCAGCACCGCAGCCCAACTTGCCACCTTCTATAGCACAGCCCGCCAACCACTGCTGCTGGTCTACTACTTGTGCCCACAGACCGCACGGCCCAGCCAGCAGGCCGGCCCAGCATGCGAATGCAGTAGCACTGCCCAGCCCAGCAAGAAGGCCTAGCCGCGCGCCTGATCTAGGACGGCTTCGCCTTCCTCCCACGGCTGCTGACAGCATGACCCCCCTGGTCATTTCCTTCCTCCAACCACTCCCCCTCTCCTCTGCTTTTCCTGCAAGCCCACCGGGCAGCTGCTGTTACAGCAGAGATCCTAGCCGTTCCTATTCATACCGTCTTGGGGGCCTGCATGGATGGGCGCCATGCGGACATCCCCTGCCCAACAGGGTCACGCACCGTGCATGCTCAACGCATGGGCGCCAGCTCTACCATGACCATGCCCCGGCCATGAACCTGCCCCCTCCCTGTCCCCTACTTTTGGACCATGGATTTTAGCTTGGAGAGCACCGGCACGATCGCGATCGTGTCGCGACCCCGGAACCCTAGCCTCAGCACCTCGTGTCCCTCCAATCGCCCCAACCCCATCTCGCGCCATTGGCCAAGACCCCCGTGGCACCATGGGTGCGCCATCCTATAAGTAGGACACCCCGAAGCCTCGGCCACTTCCATCCGCCCCGTTGCTTCTGTGGCAAACCACACCATCACCACCCACCTGCCCGAGCCCAAGGAGAAGAGAAGGAGGAGAAGGGAGGAAGAAGGAGAATGGGAGCTTGCCGGTGCCGCTCGAGACCACCAGAGGCGAGGACGACGCCGATCGCCCACGACAACATCACGGCCCTGCCGTCACCGCGTCCCCACACTGTGGCCTCGACCCTCCACTCGTGCCTACCTGGACCGCAAGAAGAAGAGGAATCAGAGCCGTCCCGATGACACCAGTGCCGCCCATGCCCACCGAAGTAGGTGACGTCGCCCCGATCGACCACATCGATGCTACTAGTCGGCACGACACTGCACCGTTTCATCATGGCCACGACTCTCCTCTATGCCACTAGCCTACCACCCCAAACCCCACGGTGAGCTTCCCCTGCCTTATCCCATCCTCACCGTTGTGGACTCGCCATGAACGCCGACGCATTCTCCCAACCTGGGAGGACCAGAAGCCAAGCCCTGGGCTCCACTGCACACTACGCACGCACGCAGACCTTCAAGATCCCTCGCGTAGCCTTGTCGAGCCCTGGTGGCTCAAGAACGCCAGAGCCGCCACGCCTCATGGTCGCGCTCGCCATGGCCGAGCCCAGCCATGGCGCTGCTCCATTCCAGGCCTACCATGATGACCTAGGCATTAGGAACGACCTCTTCGTCCAAGCCCTGATGAGGGACACACTCTGCTCTAGCCCCTGGTCGAAGGGGAGCCCAAGTACCCCAACTACCCTGCACCTCGCCGACGCGGACGTGCTCTAGAGCACCACCATGCCGTGGACCTCCCCCCATCTCTGGCCACCCTATGATACAGGATCTGGCCGTCAAGATTCGCCTTGATCCCATGCACCTAGCCATGAAGAAGATGAGGCCCTAGCCCCCTCATTGCCTCTGATCGCTGCAGCTGTGACCTCGTCAGAGCTCCGCCATTGCCCTTACGCTGCTACGGGCTCCATCATAAGACCTTGTCACCAGGGAAGCCATCCCCGATTATGCCCGGCTCTCAATCGACGAAAATGGGCCACCTATGGTCCCAATTTGGGCCGAGCCTGCCTCACCGCCGTCAAGGCCACGCTAGTCGCCTCTAGCCGCCTCGCGACGCGAAGAGAAGCCATTGAGCATCACCAGGACCTTGGCGACACCCTAGGTACCCCTAGCTTTCCCTCGGACTCACCGCAACACGTGAAAGCATGAGCTCGTCGATGGCGACAGCGCTGCCACGAGCAGAAATATGGGAGAAGAGGAAGAAGGCAGCGCCACCCTGCACCAAATCCACTTGAGCCAAAGACAGAGAGAGATGGAGTTGGACCTAGACCACCATGAACCAAGCCCTCGGTCCATGGACCTGTAGACTATTAGTCCACCGTGAACTGAGCTGGTGGACCCATGCCCAATAGAGCAGCAGCTGTCTGGACTTGTTCCACCATGAGCCGGAGGGGGGAAAGGAGGGTGGACACAGTCCACCACAGACCCAGTGTGCGGTCCATGGACCCACACCACCCAGACCACCGTGAGCCGCTCCCACGTGCACAGTCCAGACTAGGCCCGTTAGGAGCCCGAAACCACCACGTGGCCATCTGCTAGGGCGACATGTGTCTGGGCCGGCCCAGCCCATATCCGGCCCATGACCCAGCCCATAAAGCCCGATAATAGCTCATCACTATTGACCATTGACTAGGTCAATGTTGACTATTGACTGACCCCACATGTCAGTGACAGAGACAGCCTCACCAATCACAGGCCGCCACGTATCAATCCCAGGAAATTCCATCCTTTTTCTTTTTCTGAAAAATGATCCAAACTTTGGAAATTGATACGACCTCAGAAAAATGTGAAACTAGTTTCCACATTTTTCTAAAAACAAGCTCTACGCCATGGACATGTCCTTGTCTACCCGTTTTATGCCACACAATGCGAGACCGATACTCGCCCCTCTTTTGGACCTGCGGTCTAGCCCTACCGTCTTACAAAACGCCATCGTCGCCAACCCTAGCTATGTTTGACAGCAGTAGGCACATCTTAGTTAGTCGTTGTCATGCCCGGCCAGCCATAGCCAGCCTTTGGCCAACCATAGCCACTTGTAGCCAGCTGCAGCCAGCCACAGCAAGCCGTAGCAAGCCACAGTAGGCCGTAGCTGGCCTCAACTAGCCAGAAGAAGCCACAACCCTCTGGGATAAGTTTCAACTGCCCCTAGCCATCCTCACCTTTGCCGCAAGGACAAATCCTAGTTGGATGCCATTCCCGATGTCGATGAAAGCCCTCCCTTCGCTCTTTCATACACTCGATCCTACACCTATCATTCACGATCTATGCCTATCTAAATCCACATATGCCATGCCCTTATGCAGGTTCCCTCATTGCTACGGAGATGTGCTACTCCATTCTTGTGCTACTCGCTCCCTTGCTTTTAGTTGTCTCCGACGTACTACAATTATTAGTAATCCGATTCGGCCCTAGGACCTGGTCATTGTGGACTAAACATTGGTGCGGATATCACCCACACACAATGAGCCCTTTGTGGCCTAACTTAGTGGATGAGTCAGGATATGATGATTGTAGAAGATGGATGCCAACTCATGTAGGATAAGCTCATGGCTGCGAGTCCCCTCGCGATGACCATCGGGCTCTACCTCTTTCACCTGTGTTTATCCTAGCCACCTTATATGATTGCACCACCTTGACCATAGCATTCCTTCGGATCTAAGCAGTGACAACCGCACTACTGCGAACTAAGGGAATAGCAATGTGCCAATAGTTGCACGGCCGTGATGCCCTATGAGTTGGTTTGGATTGTGGGACTGTATCTCTTCTCTCCAACCTTCATCCGTTCCTTGACAAGTTGGTCAAAAGAGTACAGATTCCATTCTTCTCTCTCTTTGGTTCTCAATCCTCGTTAATCCAGTAAGATGTGGATTGAGCCCCTTGCTTGTTTGGCGTTTATTGCGCTCTTGATTCCATTCCTTTGATTCTCATCGGCTTCTAGGACGAGTAGATCAAAGGAAGGCAAATCTCATGTTCTTCTCTTTTGGTTCTTTCATGCTTAAGCCCTTGTATGTTTGTACCCAATTGGACCGTAGCATTTCTGTGGTTCTTGCGGCGACAACCGCACCACTAAGAACCCTAGGGTGTCTTAGTGCATTTAGTGCACCAAGGTCTTGGTACCCTACCAGTGGATTGAACACTTGTGCCCTTTTGTGTGTCGCTCCTTTCTGATGCCTCATCCTTTGCCATGGCATGTGTATAGGAAGGAGTAGACCTTTGCCATACCTTTCTCTCTTGCCCCACCCTTTCTTGGTCCTCGTCAATTACAATGGCGTACGGATTGAGAGAGACCGGAATTGTATAGCTCTCCTTTTGATGCACGTCAATCTCTATGACGTCCGGATCAAAAGACCGCGAGCCGTGGTGTTTACTTAGGATGAGCTAAGGTCTTGGCCATTTATCTTGAAGCTGTATAGGTTGACCACAGCTGGCCCGGGAAGTATAGGCTAGGCCTTGACTTAAGCCCGTGATTAGTGAACAACCACTCCTGTTTCTTTGGCCCATGGATCAGACATCAGCCAAAAGGGCCAAGTCATTTCCTCTTTGTGTTCCTTCTGGGCCTTGTTGCCTTTTGGAATATTGTTTGTTCTCTTGCCTTGAGTGTGTTTTGGAGGTAATTGCCTTGAGGACAACGTTGGATCAGAACCCGATGGAGAAGGAGAACGTGATCGACGACAGGAACCTGCGAAGAGGAGACCTTGCTGATCGACTACATCAACTAATGAAGATTTGTACCACTACTACCTCAACATCGTAGGTGTCATGGCAGCACCCTCTTTTAGAGAATCCAATTAGACATTGCATAATATCTAGAACTGCTAGCGCTTTATAATTATTCCTTTGATAGTACTTTGATGCATGCTACTACCTGAGCCATTATTACCCTGATGCAACCCACTCTACCACGTCACCCTGCTTTGTGCATTCACTCGCTTATATATGCTTACTTGCCTGCTTGCTTGCATATTACATCACTATACTTATTATTAACTCCACTTCGCATTATATCGGGGATGTGATGCTGGTGGTGAACCCCCTGGGAATGGTTTGGCTATGGGTGCCGGACTTGGTGGTGTGTGAGCATGCTGCGTGTGTCTTGGGTGCGTGGAGAGTGAGGGTTGTGTCGACCGAGCTAGAAAAATGATGAGCTTGGAGCGAGTCTTGCCATGTGGTGCTACCTGGGCACTTGGATATGGAATACCTGTGGTGGGTAAATGGTAATTGCAGGTGGCCTTGGGTGTGAACCTCGGAGACGTGGAGCCTGGGGTAGAGGTGCTGTGGTGGCACGTAAAATGGAAACCCTGATGAAGACATTCTGGCTTGGTCAATCCCTAAGGACTTACTAGTACTTAGACTCACCGGGAATCCTTTACATCCCACTCGCCCTATATGGTGTCGGATGGTCGGACTACTTGGTAGAACGATGCCACTACTGCTAGGTGAATGTGTGCAAGGAGGTACGGGGCGCACAGTTCCCCCCCCCCCCACCCTTCCAAGACTTCTAGAGGCCTTGTGGACCTGGCTCTTGACATCTGGAGGGCCCCAGCTCTGTCTATGATTCACAGTATCAGCCATCCCAGACTAGACTTGGAATGTTCTAGGGCTGAGAGGTAGGGTGGCATCGTTCTAGGCTAGCAAGCGACCAGAATTCTGCCTAGGAGATTCTAGACTCTGAGGATGGCTAATCTTGTGGGTATGTAAAACCTCTACAGAGTGTTTGGTTGATCGATCGATACATATGCCGACTTGTCGGCTATGGACCTTTCCTGGGTTTCGCTTAAACTAGATGGGAGATGAGTCCTTCTTTCCTCCCTCTAGGGTTGGGGTATTTTCTAGTCGTGAGCCTTGGGGGCTACTGGCCGTTGAGACAAGGCCGAGAGGGAGTTGGCCTGTCGACCCGAGTGTGTGAGATGAGATATGGTGTGGTGGTGTGGAGATGGTTTGGGATAGATGGTTGGTGGATGGATATGGATGGTGTGGTGGTGAATGTGTTAAAAATTGGATATTATTATTATATTACTAATGTTATTTACTTCTCATGCGCTAAGGATGCAAACCACAGCCAAATATTAGGATCGCCAGATCCCTTGTTTATCTTTTCCACTAAAGCTCATCGGTGCTGACCATGGCCTGCACACATCTGGCAGTGTGCAGATTTCCTGCTTCTCAGAGATGCTGACTTTAGAAGGATTAGAAGGTCTTGTGCCTACGCTCAAGTTTGGTTCGGAGATGGAATCTACGCTGCACTACGCCAACTCTAATGATGCCCATGAAGGAGGAGCCTTCACTCGATAGTCTTTCGCTAGATTAACTCTGTAATAGGTGTGTTCCCTAGTGATGTAATATCTTGTATTATTGTAATCTTACGATGTACGACTGTGACATCGACTGAAATATGATAATATGATGGAATCAGTTCTTGGTTTTATCATATTAAAATTCATTCTGTGGATTTTCCCTTCAAGGAAAATTGAGGATGTTTCAGTTGGTATCAGAGCCATACTTGACATTTGGACGAGACCTTTAGGACCAAACACTAGTATGATAGCTAACCATCCTGTCTGTTGTAGAGTTATAGTTGCTAACACTTGTTTCCCATTCTATGCCTTGAATTCTGAAGCTAACTGACCTTCCCTTTTCTGAAGAGTTGACCTTAGGTAATATACCACTTTTTCCGCCCACGTTAGGATGATAGATGTGTGAGACTTGAAGGCTTAGGAGTCGCCTCAAGTCAACACTATGCATATAGGAGTTGTAATGCTGCCTGATTGCCTGGATCTTATGTGGTTGAGTTTCTTGAGCTTCTTGTGAATTTTATTATCTGAGTGTAGGTTATAGAAGCTATTTTATTTATGTGCGACTCCAGGACCGTGGCTATCCTAGCAGGCTATGAACCCAGACCGCCATATGACTAGACAAATGACCTTGACTACCAATTAGGGCTATGAAATCGACGCATCATATCTTCACCAGTCCATTTCAAAATTGTTTTTGGGTTTTAACTCAAAATGCATTTTTCAAAACGTCCCTCCCCGTTTTTGGTTGAAAAGTCCCCTCTTGAACAAGAGAAATTTCATTTCAAAGTAAAACAATTCCAAAAAAAACTCTTTAAAAGATCTTCCCTTTTACAAAGGAAATAAACTCCTTTTCAACATGTTTTGAATTCAAATGCTATCTACAAAATGATTTGACAAGGCCTGGACAAAACACTAGATCTGCAGAAAATGGTAAAGCACCTTGGGTACCTCGTATAAATTTGGATCGAGTTCTCGATGCAAACAAAAGGACGACAATTAGAACAACTACCCCGATCAAGAAGCAATACGGCAGAAGTATGGACTTTAGAAGCAACACCATGCCTCATCACCGACTGAGCAACACCTTAATCTTGGGGACAAGATTCTTGTAAGGGGGGTGGACTATAACAAACTGGGTTTTTGGAGAAGCCAAAAATATGAACTTTTTAAAACTTTTCATGCAAATGTGTGAAGCATATAGATACTAGGTCAAACAAAGAACAATTTATAAATAAATTGTTGCATACATATAGTGTTGCTTGTAGAAGTTTGTTGGAGTTCCTTAGTTGGTTTAGGGTTTTGTGTTGGAGAGCACAAGTCCATAGTAAATCCTTTTGACTCCTTCTGGAATCTCCCATGAATCCTTCTACCTCTCTCTCTCAATTCATCTCTTTAGTTTTGAACCCCTTGACCTAATTTCTATAGTCAACCAACTATCTTTATCAAATCAATGCACATGAGTTGTCAACCCTTGGCATGGACCCTAGAGCCTTAAGTGACCCCTAGAGGACCACACTAGGAGGTATACATGTTGGCAACACATGTATTCTAATGTGAGAAACCCATGGCATAGAGTAGGACAGAAATAAGAAATAGAAAAGGAAAAGAAGACAGAGGAAAAAGAAAAGGGGCATCTGCCCCGAGTAACCGAACTAGCCCAACTTGCCCCCCCTGCTTCTGGCCCACCCGGGCAGTAACAGCAGTAGCACCATAGCCCAACTCGCCACCTTCTATAGCATAGCCCGCCAACCATCGCTGTCGGCCTGCTGCTTGCGCCCATAGACTGCACGGCCTAGCCAGCAGGCTGGCCCAGCATGTGAATGCAGTAGCATAGCCCAGCCTAGCCCAGCAAGAAGGCCCAGCCACACGCCTGATCCAGGATGGCTTTGCCTTCCTCCCATGGCCACTGACAGCATGACCCCACCGGTGATCCCCTTCCTCCAACCACTCCCCCTCTCCTCTGCTTTTCCAGCAAGCCCACCGGGCAGCTGCTGTTACAGCGAAGATCCCAGCCATCCCTATTCATACCGTCTTGGGGGCCTGCATGGATGGGAGCCACGTGAACATCCCTTGCCCAACAGGGTCACGCACCGTGCGTGCTCAACGCGTGGGCGCCAGCTCTACCATGACCATGCCCCGGCCATGAACCTGCCCCTCCCTATCCCCTACTTTTGGACCACGGATTTCAGCTTGGAGAGCACTGGCACGATCACGATCGTGTCGTGACCCTAGAACCCTAGCCTCAGCGCCTCGCGTCCCACCGATCGCCCCAACCCCATCTTGCGACGTTGACCAAGACCCCCGTGGCACCATGGGCGCACTGTCCTATAAGTAGGACACCCCAAAGCCTTGGCCACTTCCATCCACCCCACCGCTTCTGTGGCAAACCACACCATCACCACCCACCTGCCTAAGTCCAAGGAGAAGAGAAGGAGGAGAAGGGAGGAAGAAGGAGAATGGGAGCTTGCCGGTGCCGCTCGAGACCGCCAGAGGCGAGGACGACGCCGATTGCCCACGACAACATCGCGGCCCTGCCATCACCGTGTCCCCACATTGTGGCCTCGACCCTCCACACGCGCCTACCTAGACCACAAGAAGAAGAGGAACCGAAGCCGTCCCGATGACACCAGCACCGCTCATGCCTGCTGGAGCAGGTGACGTCACCCAGATCGACCACATCGATGCTGCTGGTTGGCACGACACTGCACTGTTTCATCACAGCCACGACTGTCCTCTATGCCACTAGCCTACCACCCCAAACCCCATGGTGAGTTGCCCCTGCCTTATCCCATCCTCACCGTTGTGGACTCGCCATGAACGCCGACGCATTCTCCCAACCTGGGAGGACCAGAAGCCAAGCCCTGGGCTCCACTGCACACTATGCATGCACATAGACCTTCAAGATCCCTCGCGCGGCCTTGCCGAGCCCTAGTGGCTCAAGAACGCCAGAGCTGCCATGCCTCATGGTCACGCTCGCCATGGCCGAGCCCAACCATGGCGCTGCTCTGTTCTGGCCCTACCATGAAGACCTAGGCGTTAGGAACGGCCTCTTCGTCCAAGCCCTGATGAGGGACACACTCTGCTCTAGCCCCTGGCCGAAGAGGAGCCCAAGTACCCCGACTACCCTCCACCTCACTGACGCGGACGCGCTCCAGAGCGCCATCGTGCCGCAGACCTCACCCCGTCTCCGGCCACCCTGTGATATAGGATCTGATCGTCAAGATTTGCCTTGATCCCATGCACCTAGCCATGAAGAAGATGAGGCCCTAGCCCCCTCCTTGCCTCCGATCGCTGCAGCCGTGACCTCGCCGGAGCTCTGCCGTTGCCCTTGCGCTGCTGCGGGCTCCGTCATGAGACCTTGTCACCAGGGAAGCCATCCCTGATTCTGCCCTACTCTCAATCGACGAAAATGGGCCACCTCTGGTCCCAATTTGGGCCGAGCCCTCCTCGCAGCCATCGAGGCCACGCCACCGCCGTGTCGAGGCCACGCCGGTCGCCTCCAGCCGCCTCGCGACGCAAAGAGAAGCCATTGAGCATCACCAGGACCTCGGAGACACCCTAGGTACCCCTAGCTTTCCCTCGGACTCACCGCAACGTGCGGAAGCGTGAGCTCGTCGACAGCGACAGCGTCGCCGTGAGCAGAAATAAGGGAGAAGAGGAAGAAGGCAGCGCCGCCCTGCACCGAATCCACTTGAGCCAAAGATAGAGAGAGATGGAGTTGGACTTGGACCACCATGAACCAAGCCCTCAGTCCATGGACCCGTAGACTATTAGTCCACCATGAACCGAGCTGGTGGACCCGTGCCCGATAGAGCAGCAGTAGCCTGGACTTGTTCCACCGTGAGCTGGGGGGGAAGGAGGGTGGACACAGCCCACCACAGACCCAATGTGCGGTCCATGGACCCACACCACCTAGACCATCGTGAGCTGCTCCCACGTGCACAGTCTAGACTAGGACCGTTAGGAGCCCGAAACCACCATGTGGCCATCTGCCAGGGCGACACGTGTCTGGGTCGGCCCAGCCATATCCGGCCCATGACCCAGCCCATAAAGCCTAATAATAGCCTATCACTGTTGACTGTTGACCGACCCCACATGTCAGTGATAGAGACAGCCTCGCCCAATCATAGGCCGCCACGTATCAATCCCAAGAAATTCCATCCTTTTTCTTTTTCCGAAAAATGATCCAAACTTTGGAAATTAATAGAAAATTCATACGACCTCAGAAAAATGTGAAACTAGTTTCCACATTTTTCTAAAAACAAGCTCTACGCCATGGATATGTCCTTGTCTACCCGTTTTACGCTGCACAATGCAAGACCAATACTCGCCTCTCTTTTGGACCTACGGTCTGGCCCTACCATCTTGCGAAACGCCTTCATCACCAACCCTAGCTGTGTTTGACAGTAGTAGGCACATCTTAGTCAGTCGATGCCATGCCCGGCTAGCCATAGCCAGCCTTTGGCCAACCATAGCCACTTGTAGCCAGCCGCAGCCAGCCACAGCAAGCCGTAGCAAGCCACAGCTAGCCACAGCAAGCCGTAGCTGGCCGTAGCTGGCCTCAGCTGGCCAGAAGAAGCCACAACCCTCCGGGATAAGTTTCAACCACCCCTGGCCATCCTCACCTTTGCCGCAAGGATGAATCCTAGTTGGACGCCATTCCCGATGCCGATGAAAGCCCTCCCTTCGCTCTTTCATACACTCGATCCTACACCTGTCATTCACGATCTATGCCTATCTAAATCCACATATGCCATGCCCTTATGCAGGTTCCCTCGTTGCTACGGAGATGTGCTACTCCATTCATGTGGTCATGTCTTGGCTCTTATGTTGGGTTGTCAGGATTCTTATTCTTATGTTGTGTTTGTTTGCCTAAGGACCGTGCCTTCAAGCCGGTCGAAGGATAGTACCTCGTTTGACCATTTCAGTCATGGGTTCGCCCCACTGTGGCCGTAATGGCGAGCATAACTCACTCCCTCGCTTTTAGTTGTCTCTGACGTACTACAATTATTAGTAATCCGATTTGGCCCTAGGACCTGGCCATTGTGGACTGAACATTGGTGCAGATATCACCCGCACACAATGAGCCCTTTGTGGCCTAACTTAGTGGATGAGTCAGGATATGATGATTGTAGAAGATGGATGCCAACTCGTGTAGGATAAGCTCATGGCCGTGAGTCCCCTCGCCATGACCATCGGGCTCTACCTCTTTTCACCTGTGTTTATCCTAGCCACCTTATATGATTGCACCACCTTGACCATAGCATTCCTTTGGATCTAAGCGGTGACAACCGCACTGCTGTGAACCGAGGGAATAGCAATGTGCCAATAGTTGCACGACCGTGATGCCCTATGAGTTGGTTTGGATCGTGGGACTGTATCTCTTCTCTCCAACCTTTGTCCGTTCCATGACAAGTTGGTCGAAAGAGTACAGATTCCATTCTTCTCTCTCTTTGGTTCTTAATCCTCATCAATCCAGTAAGATGTGGATGGAGCCCCTTGCTTGTTTGGTGTTTATTGTGCTCTTGATTCCATTCCCTTGATTCTCGTCGGCTTCTAGGGCGAGTAGATCAAAGGAAGGTGAATCTCGTGTACTTCTCTTTTGGTTCTTTCGTGCTTAAGCCCTTGTATGTTTGTACCCAATTGGACCATAGCATTTCTGTGGTTCTTGTGGTGACAACCGCACCACTAGAACCCTAGGGTGTCTTAGTGCATTTAGTGCACCTAGGTCCTGGTACCCTACCAGTGGATTGAACACTCGTGCCCTTTTGTGTGTCGCTCCTTTCCGATGCCTCGTCCTTTGCCATGGTGTGTGTATAGGAAGGAGTAGACCTTTGCCATACCTTTCTCTCTTGCCCCACCCTTTCTTGGTCCTCGTCAATTACAATGGCATATAGATTGAGAGAGACCGGAATTGTATAGCCGCCCCTTTCGATGCACGTCAATCTCTATGACTCCCGGATCGAAAGACCGCGAGCCGTGGTGTTTGCTTAGGATGAGCTGAGGTCTTGGCCATTTATCTTGAAGCTGTACAGGTCGACCACAGCTGGCCCGGGAAGTACATGCTAGGCCTTGACTTAAGCCCATGCTTAGTGAACAACCACTCCTGTTTCTTTGGCCCATGGATCGGACATCAGCCGAAAGGGCCAAGTCATTTCCTCTTTGTGTTCCTTCTGGGCCTTGTCGCCTTTTTAGAATATTGTTTGTTCTCTTGCCTTGAGTGTGTTGTGGAGGTAATTGCCTCGAGGACAACGTTGGATCGAAACCCGATGGAGAAGGAGAACGTGATCGACGATAGGACCCTACGAAGAGGAGACCTTGCTGATCGACTACATCAACTAACAAAGATTTGTACCACTACTACCTCGACATCGTAGGTGTCATGGTAGCACCCTCTTTTAGAGAATCCTATTACACATTGCATAATATCTAGAACTGCTAGCGCTTTATAATTATTCCTTTGATAGTACTTTGATGCATGCTACTACCTGAGCCATTATTACCCTGATGCAACCCACTCTACCACGTCACCCCGCTTTGCGCATTCACTCGCTTATACATGCTTACTTGCCTGCTTGCTTGCATATTACACCACTATACTTATTATTAACTCCACTTTGCATTATATCAGGGATGTGATGCTGGTGGTGAACCCCCTGGGAATGGTTTGGCTATGGGTGCCGAACTTGGTGGTGTGTGAGCATGCTACGTGTGTCTTGGGTGCGTGGAGAGTGAGGGTTGTGTCGACCGAGCTGGAATAACGATGAGCCTAGGGCAAGCCTTGCCATGTGGTGCTACCTGGGCACTTGAATATGGAATACCTGTGGCGGGTAAATGGTAATTGGAGGTGGCCTTGGGTGTGAACCTTGGAGAGGTGGAGCCCGTGGTAGAGGTGCTGTGGTGGCACATAAAATGAAAACCCTGATGAAGATATTCTGACTTGGTCAATCCCTAAGGACTTACTAGTACTCAGACTCACCGGGAATCCTTTACATCCCACTCGCCCTATATGGTGCGGGACGGTCGGACTACTTGGTAGAACGCTGCCACTACTGCTAGGCAAACGTGTGCAAGGTGGTACAGGGCGCGCAGTTCCCCCCCCCCCCCACACCCTTCCAAGACTTCTAGAGGCCTTGTGGACCTGGCTCTTGGCATCCGAAGGGCCCTGGCTCTGTCTACGACTCATAGTATCAGCCATACCAGACTAGACTTGGGATGTTCTAGGGCTAAGAGGTAGGGTGGCATCGTTCTAGGCTAGCAAGCGACCGGAATTCTCCCTAGGAGATTCTAGACTCCGAGGATGGCTAATCTTGTGGGTATGTAAAACCTCTGCAGAGTATTTGGTTGATCGATCGATACATATGCCGACTTGTCGGCTATGGACGTTTCTTAGGTTGCTTGGACATGCAAACACTCTAAGCTATACTTTTTAAACAGTCAAACCCAGGAGCTCTAGGGGTCTAAAGTAGTCAAACCATGACTTGGAAACCTAATTAGGCAAAATGATCAACATGAACATTGTTCCTAATGACATTCTAAGTATAACTAAGTTGGTTAAGAGGATAATTAGCCACACCACACATTGGTCACACCAAAATCAAGCATCACATGCATTGAAACAAGGAAAACAAGTGAAATGTTACCTTTGTTTCAAAGTCATGTTTCACTTGTTTCATGATTTTGTTGCATAGTATTAACTAACCATGTTTCACTAAAGTGAGTTGCACATGTTGCACACTATTCATTTCATAAAACAAACACACATGAAATATAACAATCTGTTGCAATGTTTTGAGAACATGTTTCATGCAATATAAGCTCATGAATGGATGAATGATGCTCATGTTCATGAAATGCAAGTGCAAATGTGGAAGCCAAACACCTGGGGTGTTACAACCTTCCCCCCTTATAAAAATCCCATCCCGAGATTTGACAAGCGTACCATTGTTGATAGAATTCCTTATAACCGTCCCTCAAATAATCTTCTCTTTCTCACGTTGCATCACGTTCACTACCCTGATTACTCCACATGACTTTGTAAAACTTGACCACCCGACTCTGAGTCACTCGCTCACGAGTGTCAATTACTCAGACCAGTTTCTCTTCAAAAGTCAAATCCGATTCTAACTCGATATCCCCTAGTGGAACTCTCTCTTCAGGGATGCGAAGACATTTCTTCAATTGGGATACGTGAAAGACATTGAAGATAGCACTCATTTTAGGAGGTAACTGGATCTTGTATGCCACCTTACCACTTTGTCCAATGATTTCAAATGGACTAACATATCTCGACTCAAGCTTGTGCTTCACACCAAAACGTTGGACACTCTTCATGGGTGAGACTTTCAGATAAACGAAGTCTCCAACTTCGAACTCAATAGGTTTTCTATGTCGATCAGCATAACTTTTCTGCCTAGCTTGAGCTACGGCCATATGGGTTTGGATAGTATGGACTTGTTCTTCGGCTTCTTGAACAAAATCAATTCCATAATATCTCCTTTCACTGGCTTCAACCCAATTCATCAGAGTTCTACACTTCCGACCGTACAAAGCTTCAAACGGTGCCATCTTGATACTCTCTTGATAACTATTATTGTAAGAGAATTCAGCCAGGGGCAACCACTTTTCCCATGAACCCTTAGCCGAGATGACACATGCTCTCAATATATCTTCTAAGATTTGATTCACTCGTTTAGTTTGCCCATTGGTTTGTGGATGATAGGCACAGCTTCTTACTAACTTAGTTCCTAATAACCCGTGTAAGTGCTCCCAAAAGCGAACAGTTAACTATGGTCCTCTATCAGAGACAATAGTGTGAGGTATCCCATGAAGTCAAACTATCTGATTAAAGTATAACTCCGCATAGTCAGTTGGATGGAAATCTATGCGTACAGGAATGAAGTGTGCAGACTTGGTCAGACAGTCTACAATCACCCAAATGGAGTTAAAATTCCTCTGAGTAGTAGGGAGCCCAACGATAAAATCCATACTTATCTCCTCCCATTTCTAACCTGGAATAGAGAGTGGCTGAAGTAATCCAACTTTCATGTGCACAGCTTTGACTCGACAACTAATGTCACACCTAGCCACATAAGCGGCTATCTCCTTCTTCATCTTGGTCCACCAAAAGCGAGGCTTCAAATCATGATACATTTTGTTACTACCAGGATGAATAGATAATTTAGAGGAATGTGCTTTAGATATGATTTGATTTCTAAGCTCTCTATCCTTCAGAACCACTAACCTATCCTTGAACCATAACATGTCATTTTCATCTACCCGAAAATATTTGGTTTCTTGCTCTTTTATCTTACGCTTGATGTGGAACACACCTGAATCTGTCTTCTATAGCTCAATAATTTGACTCTATAGAGTACAACTGACAGTGATGTTGTAAAGGACTGCAGGATGAGGAGTTTTGACAAATGGAAGTCACTTTCAATCAAAGAGTGGCAATGAGATTTTTTGCTTAAGGCATCCGCGACGACGTTTGCCTTGCCAGGGTGATAGTGCACTTGGAGGTTATAATCCTTGATCAACTCGAGCCATCTTCTCTGATGCATATTCAACTCCGGTTGAGTGAAGATGTACTTAAGGCTCTTATGATCAGTATAGATGTTGCACACATTGCCGAGCAAATAATGTCTCCAGGCCTTCAAAGCATGAACAACTACAGCGAGTTCTAAGTCATGCGTCGGATAGTTCACCTCATGCTTCCGAAGTTGGCGAGAGGTATAAGCAATGACTCGACCCTCTTGCATAAGAACACCTCCTAAACCTATACCTGATGCATCACAGAACACATCGAAAGGTTTCTCAATATCCGGTTGTGCCAAAACCGGAGCCGAAGTTAGAAGAGTTCGCAGGGTGTGGAAAGCTGCATCACACTCGGAAGTCCAGACAAACTTCATGTCTTTTTGTAGCAACCGAGTCATAGGCTTGGCTATTTTAGAGAAATCTGGGATGAAGCAATGATAATAGCTAGCCAACCCCAGAAAACTCTGAACCTCGTGCACCGAGATGGGAGCCTTCTAGTCCAACACTTCTTGCACCTTGGTGGGATCCACCATAATTCCACCATCGGACAACACGTGTCCAAGAAAAGTACCTCACAAAACTAGAATTCACACTTGCTAAACTTTGCATAAAGCTGGTGTTCCCGCAATCTAGTGAGAACCACTCGCAAATGTTCAACATGATCTTCTTCATTCTCAGAATAAACTAGGATATCATCTATAAATACCACCACAAATTTGTCCAACTCGGGCATAAACACTGAATTCATCAAATACATGAAGTGTGCGGGGGCATTGGTCAATCCAAAAGACATAACAAGGTACTCATACAGACCGTATCTTGTGGAGAATGCAGTTTTTGGAACATCCTCAGGCCAAATTTTGATTTGATGATAACCAGATCTCAAATCAATCTTGGAAAAGACTTTTGCTTTAGACAACTAATTAAATAAGATATCTATGCGTGGCAGAGGGTACTTATTCTTGATTGTAACTGCATTCAAAGGCCTATAATCTATACACATGCATAGTGATTGATCCTTCTTTTTCACAAAGATAGCTGGGCACCCCCACGGAGATGAACTAGGGCGGATAAGACCTTTCTTTAGAAGTTCATTCAACTAAGTCTTAAGTTTAGCTAGTTCATTGGGAGGCATTCTATAAGGCCTTCTAGAGATGGGCGCTGTACCGGGTAGCAACTCTATCTTGAACTCCACGTCTCGATCCGGGGGCAATCCAGGCAAATCATCGGGAAAACATCTAGAAAATCACATACTACAAGGATATCTGCCATAGCCTTTGCTTGCACCGCATTAGCCACACAAGAAAGATTGAGGTCCCTGGGTAGCTATACTAGAAAACCTTCCTGATTACAAGGATCTCTGAGCATGACTACTCTAATCGATGTATTAATAAGCACTCCATGACTACTCATCCAGTTCATTCCCAATATCACGTCGATACCTAGCCCCAGTAAAACTACTAGATCAACCTAATAACTTCACCCCTCTATCTCAAATTGTACGTCCCCAACTACAAGCTTGGTTGAGATAGTACCACTGGCAACCCTAATACAATAACCCTCACCCTCAACAGTGTATGTTTTCTGCATAAACTTGGATGCAAATGCGGAACTAATAAAAGAATGCGAAGCACCCGAATCAAATAGTACAACTGCGGGGTGTTGATCCACCAGAAACTTACCAGCCGTTACTACCTCTCCTGACGGAATGTCGGCAATATTAGTATGGTTCACCTGCCCCTGACGACCACCTTGGTAGTTATTCTTCTTGGGGTAAGGACACTTCCTCGACCAGTGGCCTGGCTTGTTGTAGTTCTACCATGGCATGTTGCTTGGTGGAACATTGGAACTGCCTTGACTGGTAGTGCCCTTGGGAACAGCAACTGTAAACGCCTTGCGAAACCCAGTCTTGCCTGGATTCCTCTTTAGTGGTGGGCAGAACTTAGCAGCTGATGCTAGAGGACGGAATGGAGCCCTCTGTGTGACTGGAGCCTTGGATTGTGAGGCACCCACCTCATAGGCCCTCTTACAATTCTTTGAAGCAGCATATACAGCATTGTTGTTCTCTTGCAATAAAGCATCACTCACAAACTCATTAAAATGAGCACACTTGCAATTTCCCATGGTCTTCATCAATTTGGGGCTAAGTTCCCGCTTGAAACTAGCGATTTTTTTAGCATTAGTGTCAACAAACTCAGTAGCATACCTATAAGGTTATTGAAAACCTACAGGTATTCATTCAAGCTCTTGTTCCCCTGGGTCAGCTTCATGAACTCTATATGCTTGATTGCCATGAGACTAGGAGGAATATAATTTCCTCTATAAGCAGACTTAAACTGATCCCAAGTGATTTGGGTATTAGTGGGCATAGTGGACCGATGATGACTCCACCAAATACCAGCTGGCCCATGCAGTTGGTGAGATGCATACTCAGTCTTTAGCACCTCGGTCAAGCGAAACAGACGGAACTTATGCTCGAGAGTGTTCAACCACTCATCAGCTTGGAGAGGCTCTTCAGCCTCCTTGAAGATCGGTGGTTTAGTGTCAAGAAAATCTTTGAAGTCGCTGTACTGATTTGGTTCTGGTCCTTGGCGTGCACCACGACCATCATGATTTGCAATCATGTGGAGAGCCTCAGCCATAGTGCGCTATCCTTCCGCAAGAATTGCCATCAATTCCATTGGTGTGGGTGGTGGTGGTGGTGGAAGGTCATCATCATCACCAGCCGCACCAGTGGAACGAGTGCGAGGCATCTACAACCATGCGCAACCAGCAATTATTGGTGATGTTAGCACATTGGAGAGGAACAATGTAATTACACCAAACTGAATTTACTAGAGAGAATGAAAACTTCATACAATAAATAGAGGCAATAATTCATTCTCCAATCACCACATCATCAATTAGATTACTAGCGCCATACGCAGTGCATTCCAACTTGATAATTTTTAAACTTAACCAACAAGATACGCATCCAGATGGGAGCGGATTAAAGTACATTATATGCCAAGTTAGAATTAAAAGGTACATCCCACATCAGTCATAGTACTAAGTCCATTACACCAATGACTGCAAAAGCTTAAACTAATGAGGCTTGTTAACTAACTACTCATCAAAGTGATCACTGTCCACATCGGAGACGCCTTGGACTTCTTCTGGATCTTCCTCCTCTTCTTTATTTGTAGGTTCAGCTACATTGTCATCCATCTACACGTCCTCTTCTTCTTCTTCATCGGCCTCAATCACTTGAGGTCCACTCACATTAGGATACCTTGGTATGGGGTGAGGAATAGGAAACAGATGGTTGTTCAGTTGATGGTGTTCAACCTGAAGCTCTTCAAGCTGCTCTTGGAGCTCATGCTCCCTTTGAAAAGCATTGTGGTTAGCCATGATCCATCCCTGACGTCTTTCTTCTGCTAACTCTAAAGCTGCATCTCTATGACGGGTCACATGATCCAACTCTTGTGCTGCTCATCTCTCTCTATGGTGAGGTTCATAAGTTGGTTATGAAGCTCGTCTCTCTCATGTGCTGTTTGACCCCACTGCTGCAGGCGATAATTTGCAATACCTCGAATCTCATCTACTTCTTGCTGAGCTCACCCACATGCATCCGCCCTATGGCAATATTTGTGGGCACGCAACCTTAACTTTTACTGAGCTACCATTGCCTTGCCAGCTTCTTCTAGCACACTAGAAAGGGTGTCTTGCCTTGCTCGACAAAGCTTCAAGACTGCCATCATTGCACTCATTCTAGCATTGTCGCTCTTAACACGTTCACCACGGCCTCGAACCAAGGCCTGGCCAACCTC
The DNA here is from genome assembly GCF_019320115.1 of Miscanthus floridulus. Classification (NCBI taxonomy): domain Eukaryota; kingdom Viridiplantae; phylum Streptophyta; class Magnoliopsida; order Poales; family Poaceae; genus Miscanthus; species Miscanthus floridulus. Next base: position 5,570,266 of record NC_089591.1, on the reverse strand, counting down.
TTGAGTCCACTCAACCTCAGTAGGAGCCACTCGGGGAATGGATGAAGCTGGTCCACCCACTAGCTCATCCCTAAAGCTCTGTGCTATATCCATTAGCACATCAAGGGAACCAACTTGAGCGGCTTCCCATGGGCTTTGCCCATCAGTCTCAATTCTCCACCCATGCCACAACGGTCTCGTGGGGTTCTGCGGCACTATAAAGGTCACAACGTACCAAGGTACGTCTCCCAATGGCATCGCCTGCCTCCACATGTAGCAGGGTGCCTCTAGGTACCCAACTGAACTGAGCACCCTCCAGAGCAAGGTGGGCATACTGAACTGGTCCAAAAAAGTGTTGCTACCAGTAGGAAACATAGGCGCGGCCATCTATATCAAAAAGGGATGCAACTCTCGTGAGAGGATTATTTTGCTAAGAGATTGAACTTAATACTTGGGATAAGCAATTATAAGGGAGGGAGTAATTCAATATGAATGACATGAGTGAATATGATGCATGCTCGTTCCGTATGTCCTCACAAACCTAAGAAAATTTAAGTTTTAGCGGAATATACGGTGGCATACATACGTTCTCTCAATTAGCGGTAACTAGTCGATCTACATGGTGCGTTGTTAGCGTACCTACAGAAAACTTCATTGTAGCCCAACCCAAAAAGATATAATGCTAATAACAAAAGTAGTATCTAAGATACTCTCCATATATACATCCCCAGATATATATACTTAGGTATCCAAACTACCCGACAGATGTACCCACAATTAAGTACCTTCATATATACACGTCTGCAACATGTAAATACTCCAGTAACCACAACTAACTCTCCCCTAGACCGATGGTTGGATGGTCATGCTCTCACAACTCACACTTACCTTAGCGTAGAGGCAATTGATCCATACATTACCATTCAAGCGAATGGCACTCATGCAATAGCACGCCGCATGGACGATGAAATAGAAACAATCAATTTCCCCCAAGTTAGTAATTATATATAAGCCACCTAGAAGTCCATAATTGGGCTACAAAGGATGTGATTACCAGTACACTATAAAGTTTTGATTTTTGAACACTTATATATAACTATAAATTGAAAAACCATTTTCACAACAAAAGCTTTTGTTTTTAAATACCCGTATGACATGTTTAGTGTTGAATCTAGCTCTGATGCCAGCTGTCATAGAACCGGCCAATTTATAAGAGCACAAGTACAAAAACAATCATCGAAATGATCAAATTCTCGCACTTGAGCCCATATAAACCCAGTAGTCAACTGAAACCACGAAGGATTTCAAACCAACTTGCATACAACCAAGATCACAGTGATTCAACATAACATATCGTACGTTACAACATTTCACAGACGATTTGCAAATAGGTTACAACACCTCAGAGTCATCGTTATTACAAAATAGGTCTTGTAAAGTATGCGGAAGCAAATAGTTTAACTTACACACCCGAGTTCAAATACAAATACTGGTTTGCTGATCACAACCCACAAAAGCATTCAGATAAGAGAAACAACGATCATGCCCATGATCTAGTCTTCGTCACCCACCGGGTGGAGACAATACTTACAGAAGCCCTGATATAGAAGGTCATCTGCAACAAGAGGGAATAAACCCTGAGTACAAGAATGTACTCAGCTAGACTTACCCATCGGAAACCAAAACAAATGACACCAAGGATCATGCATAGCTTAATTTAGTGGATCTGGCTGACACTTTCTTTTTGTGGAAAAGCATAAGTAATAATGATCAACTCTTGACATGAACTAGCAGTGACTTTTAGCCATTAACCTGTCATCTATATTAGCACCTGTACTAAGCAATCATTTTATTAAGATGCAAACATTAATAACCATATCAGGTATAAATCGTGGCAACATTATCATCATCATCCATTTAACCATATCGTTAAATTAATTGAATCTACGTTGTTGCTGCTTAGTCAAGTTCTCACTATTCGGGAGAGACGGTGATTCGAATTGATTCCTATCTAGCTGGAGGGGTATTCCTAACACAAACCTTGCTTCCCCCGTCAGGGTCGCAAACAAGTCACCGTTGGTACAATTCAGGAGTCACGAGTCCGAACAGTGCCACAAAATCAGAGAACCACTCTGCCATGAGTGCTCGGTGACTTAACCCATCCTTGGGCTTACGCCAATGGCTCCCCGTACATCCTTACTTCCATCCAGATTGCGGACCCCTGCTCACGTCCCCAACCTAAATCAAGCTACTAGGCTTCGTGGTCAGAGCAACTTATCCGACCAGCTAAGTGTTAGGCTGCGTTCAACATGACATAAGGACGTACAGTGTATCGGTCCTTAACCGACATAGACGGAGTCACTATGTCCAAACCTACACAAGACTCCGCCCGGTCTTAATTCATTATTAACATGGTTCTTTTCCATGATAGCAAATATAGCTAACTGTGATCCACCTCATCCTAAAGCTCGCAGGTGATAGGAAATCACCTGACTTCTACCGCGCTAAGTATGGCTAAGCTTTTAACCCATTCTTGAACTTAAATAGGATTCCAGTGCGATATCTGGACAAGGATGGATATATAATGCAACAATTGGTTCCAACCAATTCCTATACTTAATGCATCATCAATGAATAAAAGATACTCAAGGTATTTATAAAAACATGGGAGACTTAATATGCTCCAGGGCTTGCCTTTCAGGAAAGAGGAAGGACGGTGGTCAGGGCACTCGGGCAACTCCTCCTCGGCGGCTGCTTCGTCGATTTCCTGCACCTCGGGCTCCTCCTCCTGTGTTGCTCCCTCGAACTCCAGCAGTGTCACTCTCTTTAGCACACCTATTGCATGAATGCACAAGATAAATATCATGGATGTAGCTGAACGAAGTTAGGGATGCTCGGGGAATGCATATGCTTACGGCAGTCCGCATTTTCTGACTTAGGCTCTATTCAAATCACTTTACTTACCAAGTTTATATAATCTAATGTACAATTGCTCGTCTTTAGTTAAGGACCTAGCACCTGCACCTAAGCATGTTCTCAAGTTAGGCTAGCACCTAAACAATCAACAAGAACATTGCAACAAAGCATGCACACAACTATTCATATTTCAGCGAAACAGAGACTATACAGCGGTACGGTAAACTGACCATAACTGAAGGTATACAATTCCAAATGACATGCAACAAGACAATTTCGAAAGCTTATGAAATTACCTACAATTCATTTTTAGACCTCAAGGCATGATTCCTAACTTTACCAGGTCGAATTTACAGAATTACAAGATCAGGTCCAAACAAGACAGAGAACAAGCAACTCTGGAATCTAACTTTGAACAGCTGTAGCTCCTAAACTACTAGGCCAAATGCCACCAAATTTTGACAGGAGCTAGATACATAGGTTATCTACAACTTTTGTATTCACCACATTCCCAGCAAACCAAATTATCATGGGGAACTATGTAAAGTCTCCAGAACTATCCCGAAAGACACAATGCAGAAAAATAATTATTAACTTATGTTGCAAACATATAATTGGACAAAACTAACTTTACTCACTCATCACACATGTCACAAGAACTCCAGAAAGTAAGGTGTTCACCATCAATTCATTTCTTTTAATGCCTTTCTTAATTTATTTGATTAATTAAGAGAAATAACAAACATATATTAGAACTACACCATTTAATCTACAAAAATTACAGTAGGTACTACATGCTCCAAGTAGACCACTATAAACATTTCACATCATTTGAGCAAGTATAACATCCTATACAAAAATGATAAGACATAATGGCTTAAAATGACATAATTAGGAAACCCTAGTGAAAAGTGTCAAGCAACAGATTTTATATTTTTCCTAGCATCCTTAAGGTACTAGGATACTCCCCACAAAATTTCATGGTCCTTGGATTCCTAGATAAATTACAAAAATTCACACAAGGATCATTCAATGATAAAAGGAAAATCTATAACTCAAAAACCATACATGCAATGACTCTCAAATTTTTACCACAGCTTCTACTAAGCAAGAATAGCTTACCAACAAAATTTCATAATTTTGGAGCACAGGAACTCCAGATATAATTTAAACAAGTTTGCATGCATTTAAAAACACATTTCAAGTTCCTATTTAATTCATCCAAAATTTCCACTACAAGTGTTCATGTTATATTTTTCCTAAATACTACACTTCACTATGATCCTAACAAAATTGGAACCACCCAATTTGGATCTACAAAACTAGAGATACAAATTTTACAAAACAGCATTCAAAACTGGAAATATTTGAACTGGCTTCTACTAAGCAGTCACTGACAAGCAGGGCCCTTGGGTCAGATGACCCCACCAGTCAGCGAGAGGAAATAGGGGAGGCGGCTGCGATGGCGCGGCAGCGGCGAAGCTCGCCGACAGCGGCTTCACCGGCGACGAGGAGGTTACCTTCGTGCTCGCCATGATCTCCCACGTCAATTGACCTACTAACCCTAAGCTCTAGCGGGCTCTAGGTAGGGTGGCCATGGCGCATGGCGGCTCGGCGAAGCTCCGGTGGCCGTGCTAGCGACGGCGAGCTTCCATTGTCTCTTCTAAGCTCGGTACGAGCTTCACGAGATCACAATGGAGCTAGCAAGGAAGGAAAAGGAGGATGAGAGGGACCCTAGCTATCCCGACCACATGCGGCCTCGAAACTCCAGCGAGGTCGCACTCATGCTGGTGGCGACGGAAGTGACAAATGTGCCCTCACCTCAACTCGATAGGCTCAGCTAAGAGGTGGAGGAGGTAGAGGAGGACACGGCGGAGCTTTGGGCAGGAGTTTGCTGGCTGTGGTGCCGCGGCGAGCAGGTGCAAGCTCGATGGAGCCAATGGCGACAGTGGTGGTCTGCTGCGGCTGCTGTGGACGTGAAGGGTGGAGTAGGAAATGCAAATGGAAGCACTGGGAACCACGGGCGGATGCTGGGGCCTATGTTGGCGCACGGCAGCCCGACGTGGCCTGGCCAGTCAGGCCGACGGCGACGCGTGGCGCCACATGATAGTGAAACACTGAAACCAGTCAGTTGCACTGTAGCTTCGATTCAGTTAAGAGATCAAGGTCTGACAGTAATAATTGACAGTGCTTGATCTCCTAAACCGTGAAGAATCAGTGAAAACAATATAAATGAAAGTTGTAGCCCTTCATACCATCTTCAATTCCTATTAAAGGACCAAGACCTAATTCTCAAAGGATCATGAGAAAAATCATGCCAAAGTTGAGTACACGAAACTAAAATCTTGGTTTATGACTTAGAAAATTTTCAGAGTTTCCAAATAGACCTCAAACTGACTTGTGAGTCCTTTTTTAGCATGTTCTGCACATTTTCATGACTTGGCTCCTAAACAAAGTTTGTTCCTCATAAAATTTGCTACAACTTTCCTTTAGGTTGCTTGGACATGGCAAACACTCTAAGCTATACTTTTTAAACAGTCAAACCCAGGAGCTCTAGGGGTCTAAAGTAGTCAAACCATGACTTGGAAACTAATTAGGCAAAATGATCAACATGAACATTGTTCCTAATGACATTCTAAGTATAACTAAGTTGGTTAGAGGATAATTAGCCACACCACACATTGGTCACACCAAAATCAAGCATCACATGCATTGAAACAAGGAAAAACAAGTGAAATGTTACCTTTGTTTCAAAGTCATGTTTCACATGTTTCATGATTTTGTTGCATAGTATTAACTAACCATGTTTCACTAAAGTGAGTTGCACATGTTGCACACTATTCATTTCATAAAACAAACACACATGAAATATAACAATCTATTGCAATGTTTCGAGAACATGTTTCATGCAATATAAGCTCATGAATGGATGAATGATGCTCATGTTCATGAAATGCAAGTGCAAATGTGGAAGCCAAACACCTGGGGTGTTACAATTACATAATTCATCTATAATCTCTGAACATCAACCAATAATCACTTATTGTTGTAATTTTGCAGATGACTCGCACCCATGCTAGGGTAGGCACCAGCCAGGGTGGCAATGATGGTGATTTACCACCACCACCGTCACCTTCTGCGAATGAGTTCTTCATGCAATTTTTGGGAAATCAGAGAGCTATGGAGGAGACACTGCGCCTCATTGTGCAGAACACCGCTCAGGCCCGCCAGCAACATCAAGGGCCTAAACCAAATCAGTATAGTTCGTTCAAAGACTTCCAAGACACTAAGCCCCATATCTTCAAAGAGGCCGAAGAACCGCTCTAGGCGAATGAGTGGCTCAACACGATAGAGCAGAAGTTACGTCTGTTGAGGGCTACTAAGCATCTAAAGGCCAAATATGCATCCCATCAACTGCAGGGACTGGCAGGGAAATGGTGGACCCATTTCCTGTCTTCTCTACTTGTAAACGCACAGTTCACATGGGAACAGTCAAGTTAGCCTTTAGAGGACATCACATTCCCCTAGGGCTAATGCGCATGAAAGCCGCCGAGTTCATTAGACTTACTCAAGGGACCAAAACTCTTACTGAGTATATGCATGCCTTCAACAATCTATCTAGATATGCCCTAGAGTTTGTCAACAAAGAGGAAAAGAAAATAGAGAGCTTCAAGAGAGGCCTCAGCACCAAACTGTTGAAGACCATGGCCAACTCAAGGTGTGCCACCTATAATGAGGTTGTCAGTGATGCCTTAACCTAGGAGAATCAGAACAACTTGCATGCAGCAGCAAAGGGTCGCAAAAGAGCAGCTGAGGCAGGTGCCTCAAGGTCATCTCACTCTAGAACTCTAGTGGTAGCCAGGCCACAGTTCCGTCCACCAGTGCCTAAGTATAGGCCTCCTCAGCCAAAAGTTCAAGCCAATCGCCCTCAGAAGACATTCCATAGGGCATTCACCATTGCCATACCTAAGAGCAATGCAGGCCAAGGAAGCACACTAGGACCAAGGAACAACCAGCCATGCTTCAACTACAATCAGTTGGGTCATTAGGCCAAGGAGTGCCCTCATCCCAAGAAGAATGGCAATCAAAACTAGGGTAATCAGAAACAGACCAATCCAAAAGCACGTCCTAGATATGTGCATTATACAGCCGTGGAAGAAATCCCTACAGGAGAAGTTGTCACCGCAGGTATGTTTCTTGTTAACAAACATCCTGCCATTTTTTATTTGATTCTAGAGCTTCTCATTCATTTATGAGCCAAACATTTGCATCTAAGCATCATTATAAGATAATTGAGGTAGGCAAAGGTGGTTATAGTATAAGTTCAACTGGGGACACTATTTCTACTAATCAATTAGTGAGAGATGTGCTCGTCTCTATACAAGAGAGGGAGTACACTACGGATCTTATAATATTGCCAGGACAAGCAATAGATGTGATTTTGGGCATGAATTGGATGAGGGGTCATGGAGTTCTCATTAACACTACCACTAGAACAATTATGTTGAGAGAACCAAAGGGGAGTAATGCTTTTCTAGTACCACTTCCTCGGAGTTTTGATCTTCAAAACTTGTCTTGTGCTATTCAAGCCACTGCCCTATGTGATATTCTAGTAGTCTATGAATTTCCTGATGTATTTCCAGATGAGTTGTTGGGTTTACCGCCTGATAGGGATGTGGAATTTAAGATTGAGTTAGTGCCTGGTACATCACCTATCTCAAGAAGACCCTATAGTATGCCACCAAATGAGTTAGCCAAACTTAAAATTCAGTTACAGGAACTATTGGACAAAGGTCTCATTTGACCTAGTTCATCTCCATGGGGTTGTCTAGCTTTATTTGTAAAGAAGAAGGACAAATCCTTGCGGATGTGTGTGGATTATAGGCTGCTTAATACTGTAACCATTAAGAACAAGTATCCTTTGCCTTGTATCGATATTTTGTTCGATCAACTAGCAAAAGCAAAGGTATTCTCTAAGATTGACTTGAGGTCCAATTATCATAAGATTAAGATCAGGCCAGAAGATGTACCTAAAACAGCTTTCTCCACTAGGTACGGCTTGTACGAGTATTTGGTCATGTCTTTTGGACTGACAAATGCTCCTACCTACTTCATGTACTTGATGAATTCGATATTCATGCCCGAGCTCGATAAGTTCATGGTTGTGTTTATAGATGATATCTTGATTTACTCAGAGAATGAGGTAGGTCATGCAGAGCATCTAAGAGTTGTTTTGTCCAGATTGAGGGAGCATAAATTATATGCAAAATTTAGCAAATATGAATTCTGGTTGAAGAAAGTACCTTTCTTGGGTCACATCTTATCTGAAGATGGAATTTTTGTAGACCCATCTAAAGTAAAAGAGGTTATGGATTGGAGGGCCCTGACTTTGGTTCATGAAGTTCAGAGTTTTCTAGGGCTAGGAGGCTACTTTCATCATTTCATTCCTAACTTTTCCAAAATAGCTAAGCCCATGACCAGACTACTCTAGAAGGATGAAAAGTTCAATTGGACTCCGGAGTGTGAAGCTGTTTTCACACTTTGCGAACCTTGCTAACTACAGCTCCTGTTTTAGCACAACCCGACATTGAGAATCGTTGTGTTCTATGATGCATCAGGTACAGGTTTGGGGTGTGTGCTCATGCAAGAAGGTCGAGTTATTACCTATGCTTCTCGGCAATTGAGAAAGCATAAAGTCAACTATCACACCCATGATTTAGAGCTCGTCATAGTTGTTTACACATTAAAGATATGGAGACATTATTTGTTGGGAAACATATGTCACATATACACTGTGGGGTGTACGACCCTAGATACCCATGGCAGGCCACATGGGCTACGCCCCTAGGGGTGGCCCAGCCCACAAGATGAAGCCTTGTGGTGCACGATTCCGCTTGGCGCCTCCCGCAAGACATTGGGAAGATATCCAGAAGATACTACAAGATCTGTTAGGATATGTAAGATCCCAAGATTCCTGTAATTAGTTATTACTTTCTGGTTATCTCTTAGATCTAACTGACTTGTAACCCTGCCTTCCGGACTATATAAGGTGGGCAGGGACCCCCTCCAAAATCACGGCATATCATACGATAGTTAATACAAACCAATAGACCACAGGAGTAGGGTATTATGTTGTACTGACGGCCTGAACCTGTCTAACTTGTGTGTCTCTATTGCCATCTTGTTCTTGATCTCACGCTCCTCTGCCGATCAATCTACCTTCATGGGATACCTCTCGGAGGACTGCCGATGATATTCTGTCAACTATTGGCATGCCAGGTAGGGGTGTGCGTGCTATTTCCTTGTCAAACAAGATGGCTTTTTCCATAGGCTCTTCGACCCTTTCATAGCCTGGCTAGATCTTCACGGTTGGATCCATCTCGTGGGTCATCAACACTAATGGAGTCAGAGAGCTCCTCAAGCTAGGGCAGATCGGTTTTGCACCGACCACCCTCGCACCTGCAACTACAGATCCGATCTTGGAGCCGATTCCGAGGTCTCCTTCAGCAATGACTCGCTGTCTACTTCCTCGCTACTAGAGGAGGCAGATCAACAATGGTGATCTGATCGAATCCATCGATTGGGTTGGATTGGAGCTCATCGATTGTCTCTCCATCACCGAATCGGCTCTGGACACTCTGGTTCAGCGCCAACCGCCCTCCGATCTAGATCTATCGGAGGCTGCTTGGGAAACTACAGGGGTTACGGCCCTACCCTTTGGGTCCACCAATGCCACCGCCGCTTATCAACATGCCCAGAGGGGCAAATTCACCGACCAGGTGGACTGCTCCCGTCTACTCACCGACTAGGTCGCCATCCAGCTTTCGCCAGCCATCAACATGCTACACTTAGGTCGGAGCCCCGGGGTGCCCCTCTAGACTATCCCAGAAGAAACTTCGAGCTCCAAGTCTCAGGGCTCTACGGAGACCCTTGACAAAACTTTTTCTGAGCAATTTCTCCTTCCACCCTTCTAAGGTGGTGCGATCTTCAACGTCAGCATCGACAGCCCTCCTTGGAACAGCGAAACTGAGGAGGAGTGCGTTGCTCGAGAGAACTGGAACATCAACCGCGCGTAGCGGCGAGATAACGAGGCAGCCATTGCGAGGGCTGAGGCTGCTCAGAATAATCGGCTTCATTCTCAAGGAATACCGCTCCCTCTCCACCGCAACCTTGACGAAGAATTTCTCCACGTTGACGGCCACGACGTCTTCAAGACTCCAAGCGCCAATTTGGCAGTAGCCGCCAATGAGCTCGCTCGTTTCCCTCAAACACCCAAGCTCACCAAGATCGCCGCCATGCTTAAAGCGGCTCACTGTCAGGTCAATGAGATTCATGAGGATCAGAGACCTTCATGCTCCACAAGCACGATTCACCGATCAGCTATGCCGAGATCCAATTGCCACCCCAGTCAAAGCCGTTTCGCCGACCAGTCCCTACCTCTCCAGAGGGGAGCCGGGGGGCATCACGCCAAACACATTCGCCAACATGACCAGGAGGTCGAACAGGATGCTCGAGTGCATCTTAGCAACCTTCGGGATGCACGACGGCATATCAAGCAATGTCACTTCAATCACCATGAAGACGAAGTGTGTTGCCGCTAGGAGTATGAAAAGGAGTACGGCAACCTGGACTCAGCCCTCAAGCCTATCCCCGACCACAACGCCACAGACGATGGTGTCGACAACCCTGAGGGGCCTCCAGCTTTCACAAGGGCGCTCCGAACGCTTTGGTGGCCCCATGGTTTTAAGATCACCGGGGTCGAGCCCTACAAAGGAAGAATGAACCCAACTCAGTGGCTGCAGGCTTACGCCACTGTTGTCTGTGCCGCCGGAGGAGACACCAGCATCATGGCAAAATATCTCCCCATCATGCTCATGCCACCCGCCATGAGCTGGTTTACTAGCCTTGTGCCGGACTCCATCGGATCATGGGAAGAGCTGAAGAAAGTCTTCACCGACAACTATATGGCCACGTGTACTGGACCCAGCACGAAGCATGATCTCAGCCGCATCAACCAGAAGCCATCCGAGCTCCTTCGCAGCTACATCCGACATTTCTCCGAGATGAGGAACTCTATTCCCAACATCACAAAAGCTAAAGTCATCACCGCCTTTATCTGAGGACTCCACCATCGCGAGCTTCACTCCAAATTCAACCGCAAGCCACCCACTGGTATCGGTGAAATGATAACTACCACCAACCAGTACACCGATGCCAAGGAAGTCGAGGTGTGCTTCAATGAGGATGTAGGCACTCATAGCCCATCTCACCGCTACGACAATCGCCCTGACGACCGGTGCCACAGCGACCGCTGCCTCGACGACTATGGCTACCATCGCGACAGCGACCGTGATCGGACAGGAGAACACAGGCCTAGCCAAAATCGCTGCCACCGGCCAAAACACATCGTCGTCACCGTTAGTCAACCTCGCGCTAAGCGCAACTATGACGAACAGTACCAAAAGATCCTTGACAGCCCGTGCCCTCTCCACCAAAATGCCAAACACAAGATGAAGGACTGCATTGGTCTAGCTAAGGAGTTCTAGGACAAGAGCCTCGATGACGACGCCAACGATGGAGCCAGAGGTCGCCGACCACCTGGGGGCAACAACAATGCCTTTCTAGACCATGATAAGGTGGTCGCCACCATCTTTGGGGGCCTTGCCGCCACTGAGAATAGAAGAGAACGGAAGCTCGCCGCCCGATGAGTGCTTGCCATCACTTCAGAGGAAACCACCGCCAACCCCAGTTATCACCCATGGTCCGAGGTCCCCATCACCTTCAGCAGGGCCGACCAATGAGCAGACATACCCTACATAGGGCGTTTCCCCCTCGTCCTCGATGCAACCATCCAGAAGGTGCTCTTCAGAAAAGTCCTCGTTGACGGTAGCAGTGCTTTGAACCTACTCTTCACCGAGGCCCTAAGGGAGTTGGGCCTTGCGATAACAGATCTCACACCCTTGGACTCCTCCTTCTAGGGTGTCGTACCTGGAAGGGCATCTAGACCACTTGGAGAGATCACCCTACCAGTAGAGTTTGGCATGACAAGCAACTACCGCGTTGACCATATCAACTTCTACGTCGTCGACTTCGACACCACCTACCACGCCATACTTGGCCGGTCAGCTCTAGCCAAGTTCATGGTCGTACCGCACTACGCATATCTAGTGATGAACATACCTTCGCCTGTAGGAGTCCTAACTCTATGGGCCAACCTCTCTGTCACCTACGCCTGCGAGACAGAGAGTCTCGCTCTTGCTGAAGCCACCGACCTCTCCATCTAGATGGCTAGCGTGGTCGCCGAAGCCAAGACAGCACCCACCGATGATATGGAGATCCCAGAGCTAGAGCTCCCTTGTGCCTCCGCCAAGTCCAAGGAAATCAAGGAGGTCAGCCTCGGCCTCAACGACGTCTCCAAGACCGTGAAGATTGGGGCTCACCTTGACCCCAAATAGGAAAGCGCGCTCGTCTCCTTCCTACGTGCCAACGCCGATGTGTTTGCTTGGAAACCTGTAGACATGCCGAGGGTACCATAGGAGAAGATCGAGCACTCCTTGAATGTCTTGCCGACCGCCAAACCGATCAAGCAGAAACTCCACCGATTCACGCTAGACAAGAAGGAGGCTATTAGGGTAGAAATAAAATGGCTCTTAGCTGCTGGGTTTATAAAAGAAGTGTATCATCCAGATTGGTTAGCAAACCCTATTCTCGTTTGAAAAAAGAATAAAGAATGGAGAATGTGCGTTGATTATACTGATCTTAACAAACACTGCCCTAAAGACCCCTTCGGCTTGCCTTGGATAGATGAGGTTGTAGACTCTACCATCGGCTATGAACTACTCTCATTCCTTGACTATTACTCCGGCTATCATCAGATCTCCCTCAAGGAAGAAGACCAGATCAAGACGTCATTCATTATGCCTTTCGGTGCATACTGCTACACAACTATGTCCTTTGGACTCAAGAACGCTGGGGCTACCTATCAAAAGGCCATCCAGATGTGCCTCGACCAATAGATCAACTACAATGTCAAAGCCTACATAGATGATGTGGTCGTCAAGACCAAGACAACCGACAACCTTATCACCAACCTCGAAGAAACCTTCGGCAACCTAAACAAGTATCGATGGAAGCTAAACCCTTCAAAGTGCATCTTTGGAGTTCCATCCAGTACACTGCTGGGCTACATCATCAGTGCTCGAGGTATCGAACCTAATCCTGACAAGGTCTCCACCATCACCAATATGAAATGGCCAACATGCATCAAGGATATACAGAAGCTTATAGGCTACATGGCTGCTTTAAGTCGCTTCATATCATGCCTCGGTGAAAAGGGGCTACCTTTCTTCAAACTCCTCAAGGCCTCCGAGCAATTCTCCTGGTCGAAAGAGGCAGACTCAGCTTTTGAGCAGCTCAAGCTATTCTTAACAAAGCCTCCGATCATGATGGCGCCATGTCCAGATGAGACTCTGCTAATATACAACGTCGCTACTTCTCGCGTCATGAGCACAACTATTGTCATCGAACGCGAGGAAGCCAGGCATGCTTATAATGTGCAACATCCGGTTTACTTCATCAGCGAGGTACTTAATGAGCCCAAAACTTGTTATCCTTAGGTACAAAAGCGGTTATACACCATTCTTATTACGTTGCGTAAACTCCGCCACTACTTCGAATACTACAAGATCACTGTGGTCACTGAGTTCCCTCTGGGGGACATTCTCCGCAACAAAGAGGCCAATGGCCGCATCATTAAGCGGGCTGTTGAGCTCGGCACCTATTCCATCGAATTCAGAAGCAGACCTACCATTAAGTCATAGGTGCTTGCTGATTTCGTCGCTAAATAGACCAAGATCCAAGAGCCCATCACCGCTACTTGCCCCGAACGCTAGGTGATGTACTTCGACGATGCCCTTAACATCAATGGTGCTGGTGCGAGCATTCTGTTCATTACGCCGACCAAGGATAAGCTATGCTATGTTCTCCGGATACACTTTCCGGCCTCCAACAACACCGCTGAATATGAAGTGTGTCTCCATGGTCTCTGTATAGCCATTGAGCTCGGCGTCAAACACCTCATGGTGTACGAGGACTCCGCGCTAGTTATCAACTAGCTCAATAAGGACTGGTCCTGTTCCAGTGAGAAGATGGATGCATACTGCACCGAAATCAGGAAGTTCGAAGGAAAATTCTACGACATCGAGTATCACCACATGGTACATGACCAAAATCAGCTCGCCGATCACTATCCAAGCTAGGCTCTTCTCACGCCATGATCCCACTGGGGGTCTTTGTTCAAGATCTCCTGGTGCCATCCATCAAAGAAGATAAGGAAGTCGAAGAGGTCCCCCTATCGAGCAGTTGGTACTTGCGGTACCTTCGCCGATCGCCGATTGGAGGGAGCAATTCATCAAGTACCTCACCAGCGCCGAGATACCCACCGACAAGACTGAAACTGAATACCTAGTTCGTCAAAGCAAACTTTATGTGCTGGTGGATGGCAACTTGATGAGGAAAAGCGCCAAGGAAGGGATACTATAGAAATGCATTAGCCAAGAGGAGGGAGTAAAGCTACTTCTCGAAATTCACTCTGGTTCCTGCGGCAACCACGTGGCCTCGAGAACACTGGTCAGCAAGGCTTTTGAGCTAGTTTTTATTGGCCCACAGCCGTCACTGATGCAGAAGACCTCGTTCGACATTGTGAAGGGTGCCAATTCTTCGCTAAACAAATACACATGCGGCGCAAGAGCTGCAAACCATCCTAGCTTCCTAGCCCTTTGCATGCTGGGGACTAGACATGATCAGCCCTTTCAAACTAGCACTAGGTGGTTTCCGATACGTGTATGTTGCCATCGACATGTTCTCCAAGTGGATTGAATATAAACCGCTCGTCTCGACTACTGCAAAGAAAGCAGTTGAGCTCTTTGAAGATATCATCCACAGATTTGGTCTACCAAACAACATCATCACCGATCTCGGAACTACGTTTACTGGCCATCACTTCTGGGACTTCTATGAAGACCATTGCATCTCCATCAAATATGTCTCCATTGCCCATCCAAGAGCCAACGGCCATGTCGAACGGGCGAATGGCATGATCCTTGATGCCCTCAAAAATTGACTATATCAGAAAGAAGAAAAGCACCTGGGTAGATGGCTCAAGGAGCTTCTAGCTACAGTTTGGGGATTGCGTACTCAAGCTAGTCGCAGCACCGGTGTGACTCCATACTTTTTGGTCTACAGCTCAGAAGCCATAGTACCAGCGGACATTACTTTTCAAGCTCCTAGAGTGGAAAATTATGATGAAGAGCAGGCCAAGGCCGTTCGGTCTGAGGACATCGATAGGGCTGAGGAAGAATGCCTAATCACCTGCCTCCATATAGCTAAATATCTAGAAGGCTTGTGGAGGTACTATAATCGAAATATCAAAGGTCATTCATTTGCTGTCGGCGATCTTGTTCTCCACAGAAAACAAAAAACTAAAGGGATGCACAAGCTCTCTTCCCCTTGGGAAGGGCCTTACGTCGTAAAGGAGGTTACTCGACCAGGTTCTTATCGCCTAAGTGACTTAGAAGGAGCCGATGTTCCCAACTCATGGCACATCAAACACCTTATACGTTTCTATCCTTGAAACACTCTAGATATGTGCTCTCCAATTTTATATTTAGTAAAGTTTTGGACTCCATAGCTTGTCTTCATTTGTCTCAATTGTGGTTTAACATCCACTAGCGGTCGCCGAGCTCCATGCTACTTCATAACGAACTCCAATTCGTAATCACCATAACTGTGCCAACCACGTTTCTCCAAATCGCCGAACATGTTTCCTCCAAAAACGTTGAACATGGTTTCTCCAAACGTTATCGCCGAACATGTTTCCTCCAAAATCACTGAACACGGTTTCTCCAAATGTTATCGCTGAACATGTTTCCTCCAAAATCGCTGAACACAACTTCTCCAAACGTTATCGCTGAACATGTTTCCTCCAAAATCGCCGAACACGATTTCTCCAAACATTATCGCCGAACATGTTTCCTCCAAAATCGTCGAACACGATTTCTCCAAACGTTATCGCCGAACATGTTTTCTCCAAATTCGCCGGACACTTTACCCGATCGGAGAGCAACATCTTTTCTTTTCTATTCTCTTCGGAGAAGACCTAGTCTCTGATTTCTCCCTACACGTGCTACGGGCTCCGTGCTCTACGTTATGGGTGGTCGGCAGCGGTCCCTTGGTCACACCTATTTGTCCTACATGTCTACGGGCTCCGCGCTCGACGCTATGGACTATGGGTCAGCCAAGGCCGAGAGTTCAACATAGAACACATTGCTCGGACGCCGCTTATGCTGCCTTTATCTCCAAGTTCATACAACAACTGCCGAGCAGCACACGTTCCACGCTATTTTTTATGAAGACCCAGTCATCGATCTCTCCCTACACGTGCCACGGGCTCCACGCTCTGCGTCATGGGTGGTCGGCTGTGGTTCCTGGGTCACGCCTATTACTCCTACACGTGCACGGGCTCCACTCTCAATGTTATGGACTATGGGCCGGCCAAGGCCATAGGGATCAGTAGCAGACCAACTGTTTGGACTTTATTTGAACTACGCATAATCACGTTAGGATTGAAACTGCGAAGATTTTTTCACCGAAATACAAGCAAACTGCATATATTGCATATACATGCACATTATACCATTTATTCGATAAATAATTGTTTCTTATGCTTTTGCGTGGTCTAATTACACTATCAAGATTTTACAGATGATAATCTATGAGTAGATTACTGAGCTCCGCCATTACCACCCATCTCACCAAACATATCTATATCACCGGCCAGCATCTTCGTTGTGTCCTCCACCTCATCCTCTAGCTGCTGGGTCCCCGCGTCGCTCAGTCTTTGGCGAACCCACCCCCTATTGACTGAAGGTCGATGGTCGGGTAATGGAGCCAAACAACCGTGAGGACATGGGTAGCGGCGGTCGTAATGGCGTCGCGGTTGAAGGCCTTGAAGTTCTCCCATGCTGCCTTGCACCTCTAGATGACGGTGTTAGGACGTTGTCACCTGCTGTCATGCTGAGTGGCCGGTTCCAGGTCGACACAGTCAAGCACCGGCTTAATTGCGGCGATTCAGCGTCAAAGTTCTCCTTTTGGACCTTAGCCTACTGCACTAGCACGTCAAACTATGCTTTGTCTTTATGACGATAGCCTACAAGCATTACAATGATCCATTATACAAGGAAGCTACTTCAACAGTAATTCCGACAAGGAGGAATTCACCTTTTAGCTCCGAAGCAAGTTTGTCTGCCCACTCTTTTTCCTTTGCCTTCTCCTAGCGAAGTTGATCGATAGCCTGGCGCCTTTGGCTGAGCTCAGTGTCTTGCTATACAAGCACAATAGTTGTCACCAAAATATGGCTGTTTAGCAGTGCAAAAGTACATTCATTGATCTATCGTACCTGCTTTCTGTTCGGATACACTGTTAAGTTGTTCGGTTTTCCTCTCTAGTTGCTCAGAAGCACTTTTCAGTTAGCTGAAGACGGCGGCCAACTGCTCGGACTGGCTCCGCACCTGCTTGGACACAGCAGCCAGCTTTTCGGTCAGGACCCCCTTTTGGTATTCTAGGTCCCATGCATTGGACTCCGCAAGCTCTCGTTCACGTTGGGCCCTCTGGATATTCTTCTCCGAGAGGTTCCTAGCCTCCTTGAGTTTTTTGTTCTCCTCAGCAAGGGGCTCCATTCGCTTTATCAGCTAGCGACGCTACTCGGTAACTCAAGTTATTTCCTGTAGATGCATAATGACAGTATCATTATC
Organism: Miscanthus floridulus; assembly: GCF_019320115.1. Classification (NCBI taxonomy): domain Eukaryota; kingdom Viridiplantae; phylum Streptophyta; class Magnoliopsida; order Poales; family Poaceae; genus Miscanthus; species Miscanthus floridulus. Next base: position 5,552,561 of record NC_089591.1, on the reverse strand, counting down.
CATAAGGGTTATTTTCGAGCAGCATGACCTATTGCCGAGCAGTGTGACCCAAGTACGGCTTGCCATAAGGGTGTAAGGAGCTCAAGTTTAGAACTGAAAATTTCTTCGCAATGGACCAAGTGTGCCCACTTAGAGTCCGAACAAAGTAGCAGGAGTCAATCTTCTTCTATAGGCATGTACTCTTCGAGAAAAAATTCTACACACTTACCGCGAGGTGAAGTGTGCCCACTTATTCCCCAAGCCTGACAGCAGATGATGTAGTCATGTGGTGCCAGGGTTAGAAACTAGAAGAATAGTAGAAAAACCAGCCGAGCAGGCAGCCAGTCCCCGGGCGTGGCCCAAAAAGAAACAAAGCACATTCACCGCAAGGTGAAGTGTGCCCACTTAGTCCCCGAGCTTGACAGCAGATGATGTAGTCATGTGGTGCCAGGGTCAAAAATAGAAAAACAAACAAAGACTAGTAGAGCAAACAGCCAATCCCCGAGCTGCAGGCAAAGACATCGGAGAAAATCAAACCGTGGAGAAAAAACCAGAGTAACGGCTTTAAATTGTCGGTTAATGAATTTCAATAAATGGCGGAGAAGTCAATGATATTTCGGCGAGTGGCAACTGATGGCAGCGATAAATGAGTGACATGGGCTACGGTTGCGCAGAAGCCCAGGTAACGACCCATATGCCACATCAGAGATTCGGAGCAGCGCAGATCACGGGAACGGTTCCCAAAAAACCCTTGAATGCAGAACGGTGGGGAAATCCTATATAATAGGGCAGCTGCATACCCCGTTCCCACCTTTTCCACTTCATCTTCGTCCTCATTTCTTGCTCCACCGAATCTGCAACCACATTTGCCTCCGCCACCAAACCCTAACCAGATCTGAGAGATGGCACCGAAGAAAGGAGCCATGAAATCGAAGAAGACTAGTCCCAAGAAGACAGACGCCGTGGCCCGACATGACGAGGAGTGGGTGCCATCACAAACAAGAGAAGAGGAGCTAAACCGATTGGTGGAAGTCGGTGTTCTCCCCAACCGTGCTACCGCCGGATGGCAGCTAGCCCTTGGTGAGTCCTTCTCAACACCCCATACTGATGAAGCAGTTGTATTCGAAGACTATTTCTGGCATGGGTTAGGATTTCCTGTTCACCCATTTCTGAGGGATCTATTGGAGCTCTAGGGGGTTACTCTGTGCATCTCCACCCCAATACCATTTTGCACATCTCAATCTTCATCCATTTTTGTGAGGCATACCTCAGAATCCTACCCCACTTCAATCTTTTCCGTCACCTATTCTGGCTGAAGAAGAGAGGCGATGTTGGTTCCAAGGTGGTCGGTAGGGTGTATCTCTAGCTACGAGATGGAATGGCGAGCGAATACCTTACCATACCGCTTAACACATCATTGAAGGGGTGGAACACCAGGTGGTTCTACATGAAACAAAGCCACCTAGCGGTTCGCTGTAACACCGACCATGTCCTAGAAAGCCAAAGGAGTTGGTCGGAGCTACCAAGCAAAGATGATATGGAGCAAGTGAATGAACTCCTCGGCTTAATAAAAGGCGTGAAGACCAATGGTGGATTGGTAGCGGCAAGTTTCATAGTGCGCCGCGTTCAGCCCTGTAAAGAGAGGGCGCACCCAGGCTTTGAATTCAAAGAGGAGACCGATGGTACCCGAGAGAGGCCATAAATACTGTCTAGGAACGTCGTTGAAGAGCAGACTACCGAGCTATTTGCTCCGCCTCATTCAGGTTGTCAGGGTACACAAAGCCCTTCAACTGTAAGAATCTGCCTCCTCAGGTGAATATCCTGACTGTGTGTTTCTAAGAAGTTTTTTTATATGTTGTCATTGCTGAGCAATAAACTGATCCTACTCATGTGAAGATCCATTCGCAGGACAGGGCAGTGTATTTCTTGGGCATGCCGAGAAATGATTGGTCGCCGGCAGTAGATGCATGACCACCACCTCAACCTAAAGAAAGCTCCGTTGGCATTTCCTTGGAGCCTGGAGGTATGGATGCTAGTCGGACGGAGAGTCCTCCCCTGGTGTTAGTGAAAATCTGGGGGAAGAGGCCGATGGCAGATGAGTCGGCCCAGAAGAAGAGGAAAATAGCGGCTACTGCTCCCCGCAAACTAGGTGACATCTCTCTTAGCGATGATCAGACCAATTGAACACGATGGACCACGGTGTTCGATTGGTCTGACGATGATGAAATTCTCATGGTTCCTCCCCCGAGCATGAAAGAGCCTCCACATAGCCCACGCGCTAAGGAGCAAACCGGTGTAGGTGAAGATTCATGAGGCGCCGACGAGGAAAGTCCTCGAGCAGTGGGTAGAGGGAATTTCTATGCAGCAGACGATGGAAGTCCCTGCGGGGTGAGCAACAAGTGGAAGCAAACCCAGAGCAGCAAGCAGAACCGAGGTCGACCAAGGAAGAACAGGGGATTCCCCCATAGAGCACGGGAGTCGACCCCTCAAAGGACTGCTGATGATATTCTATCGGCATACACTAACCACAAAAGTCTCAAATAAATCTTCATTCAACCTAAGCTGAACATGGGACAATGTAGATGGTTAGAGCTAATCAAGGACTATAATTTGGAAGTGCACTACCATCTAGAAAAAGCCAATGGTGTAGCAGATGCACTTAGTCAAAAATCTCATTGTAACACCTTAGAAGCCTTGTTGGAAGATGGATTCAATTTGTTACATCATGTGTGCTACACAATATCACTGTCAGTTGTTCACTTGAAAGCAAAATCATCGAGCTACAGAAGACAAATGTAGGTGTATTTCACATTAAGAGAAAGATGAAAGAACAGGAAACCAAACATTTTAGGTTGGATAAAAGAGGTGTGCTATGGTTTGAGGACCGACTGGTGGTACCAAAAGACCGAGAACTTAGAAATTAAATTCTAGATGAGGTGCATTCATCCAAGTTGTCTATCCATCCGGGCAGTAGCAAGATGTACTAAGACTTGAAGACCCATTTTTTGGTGGACCAAGATGAAGAAAGAGATCACCGCCTATGTCGCTAGGTGTGATAATTGCAGTAGAGTCAAGGCCGTTCATTTGAAATCTACTGGATTACTGCAACCTTTATCTATTCTAGGATGGAAGTGGGAGGAAATTAGCATGGATTTTATTGTTGGACTGCCGACTACTCAGAAGGGTTTTGACTTAATATGGGTAATTGTAGACCGCCTGACCAAGTCCATGCATTTCATTCTAGTGAGAACCAACTATTAATCGCATTAGTATGTAGAAATCTACATAGCTCAAATAGTATGCTTACATGGGGTGCCAAGAACCATTGTATCAGATAGGGACCAACCTTGTCTGAAGATTAGCTTATCACCCTCAGACCTCTGGACAAACTAAGCGAGTGAATCAAATCTTAGAAGACATGCTGAGAGCTTGTGTTATATCCTCTAAGGGTTCATGGGAGAAATGGCTACCTTTAGCCGAGTTTTCCTATAACAACAGTTATCAAGAGAGCATCAAGATGGCTACTTTTGAAGCCTTATATGATCGGAAATGTAGAACTTCCTTGAACTAGATTGAGCCCAGAGAAAGAAGATACTATGGCATAGATTTTGTCACCGAAGTGGAAGAGCAAGTATGCATCATTCAACAGCATATGAGAGCAGCTCAGTCTAGACAAAAGAGTTATGCTGATAAAAGAAGAAGACCACTAACCTTTAAAGTGGGAGACTATGTGTACTTAAAAGCTTCGCCCATGAAGGGAGTGCAGAGATTTGGAGTAAAAAGGAAGCTTGCGCCTAGATAAGTAGGGTCATACCAGATTATCGAATGGAAGGAAAATATCGCCTACAAGTTACAACTTCCTCTAGAGATGAGTACTATATTCAATGTCTTCCATGTTTCTCAGTTAAAAACATGCCTCTACATACCTAATGAAGCTATTGCACCCACCAACATTAAGCTCCAATTGGATTTGACTTTTGAAGAGAAACCAATCCGAGTGCTAGAAGAAATGAAAAGAGTAACACAGAGCAAGGTCATTAAGTTCTACAAGGTGATGTGGAATAACTATAGTGAACAAGATGCCATATGGGAACGAGAGGATTATTTGCGTGAAGTCTATCCCGCTTTTATGAAAAATGGTAGGTCTTGAAAATCTCGGGATGAGATTTTGATAAGGGGGAGGGGCTGTAACACCCCACTGTTAAGCATTGCATTTGGCATTTGCATTTCATGAGCACAAGCATCATCCAAGCAATCATGAGCATGAGCATATTATGTTTCATTTCATTTACCTTCTCTTTATCACATGTGATGTTGCTCATATACTTAATTATGCTTGTGATCATATGTGACCAATGCATGAGATGGTTGTGAGGTCACCAAAATACCTTAGACACATCTAGAATGATATTTGGATTAATGTTTATATTCATGACTTAAGCCAATTTTGCTTCCAAGTGTTGGTTTACTTTGTAATGCCATTTTCATGATGCTAGTTTGACCAAAGTAGAATAGTAGCTTAGAGTCTTTGCATGTGTTGACACAAAATGTGACACACTGTGCCTCATACACAACAAGCCGAAAAGCGTGGCTTCAATCGGGTTCCCGGGTGCTTCGTGATCCGGAAGCGTGCCAGTCAGTTTGACCTGAAAACTAACAAGGGATAAAATAATTAAATGCCAAAACGGAACATGTCGGGTAAGACCGGATAGTTCCACATATACGGCCCTGAAGCCACTTACAACGACATACAGCTATAGAGAGCTGTCTGCCAACAAGTTTATAAACCATTCAGCTAATCATAAGATGAATGCACGTAAAGACCTGATTGCCGAATGCATGTGCATGGGAAGACATGTTTGAACAAGTGAAATTAATTATGAGTTAATGCACGACCAAGCTCAGCAATCCAGCCGAGTTGGGTTCCATGAAGAAGGAACATGCAAATAAACATGATTAAACTAATCTAAAACCTGCATCTGCCGCACGACACCTGGTTTCGTTAAAGCTTAAACGTAATTAACATACATGAACCCGCGACATGTGACAATCTAGATTAAAATCATTCAGCCATTATGGGCATGTTATCTATTTGCAAAGGTAATATGAAAAGCAATTATTGTTGAAACACGAATAAAACCATAAGAGAGAGAGCCGAACAATATCAATCTAGATTGGGCAGAAGTGTGTTACAAATATATAAAATATTTAAAAACATGCAACACTAGATAACTTAATGAATCTATTTAGATTTGCCATATCTAATAGAGTCGATAACTATCTTGCTTTCACTAAGCATATTGAGCAAACGCCTGCCGCACGGTATCTACTCATAAACAAAGCATAAGCAAAGACTTCTTGGTTGTCAAGCAAAGATCCACCGCACGACCATTGAAAACAAACAAGACTACTTGCATCACGTCTAAATCCACCACATGATACTAAACATGATAACAAGGTTGTCGGAACTTACGGAGGTCGATGGATCGATGACTCCTCTCGAAGAACTCGATGACACGACAAAAGGACTCGAAAGTTGGCACGGGGCCGGTTGTATTGATTTGGTTGTGAACCCCTATTACAATGGTCGAGGGTCAATATTTATACCCTAGACAAAACACGAGTCCTAGAAGACTACGATTTACAAAGGAACTTTTAAACAAACTTGGAAACTTACGATTCCTTACTCTAAACTCTCAGAGTCCTTTATTATTACAACTTTCATCTTTTCGATCGGCCTCGCCTGCCACCTTCTGCTTTCCCGAACAGAGTCACCGCCTTCTGGAGTAACCGACCGCACAAGCATTTAGCCAACCGCTTGTTTTGTTTGCCGAACACCCTTCTTCCCGCATGCGGGTCCACCTGTCATCCTCCAGAATCGACCAAAATCCAGTGTTAACACATGCCCCCTCAATTTCGGGATAAAAGTTGTTTTATTCTGAAATTGACCACAAGCTCCTTCTTCCTCCTAGGTCAGCACCGTTCATCACCGCAGCCGCTGCCCAAAAATTCAAGTTTTCAGCGCAACCTCGGACCTACTTCGAATCTTCAATGGCGACCCAGGATGAAATCCCAGAGGTAAACTTTACTTATATTCGGCAATTTTCATTTGATCCTCCCGTTCCTCTTTTGGCTTATTCCTCTTTGATTTCAATCACCTTCTAAAGGAATACAAGAACCAGATTTTGATCCCCTATGCTACCAACCTCGACTCCTATTTCCTCGGTCCAATGGGAAATCCTGACCCTTCCGAAATTATCGAGAAGGAAACCCAAAGAATCCCTTTCAAATCTGGGATCACCTCACCAAACCGATGGCCCAACACATTCAAGAATTGGCCATTTCCCCCAATCATAGGATGGCGGAATTTGTACAGGAGAATGTTGGAGAAAAGCAGCAGCCACTGGGAAAGTCAAGACATCAGTCATTGTCTGGAATTATCCTTAGCAGAAACACTCAGAAATAATTTCCTTTTGATAGCAGCTTCCCACTTTTGGTCTGACACTATCAATGCCTTCATCTTTGGTCATGGCATGATGACCATCACTCTAGCCGACGTGTTCATGATGACTGGCTTGAACGTGTCACTGCCAGTATACCCCTATAAGTACAAGAGCAAAAGTAATCAAAGAGCCATCAACTCTGGATGTGGATGGATCAAACACATCCAGAACTACATGAATGCATCTGGCACTGTCTCTGACAAAGAGTTGAAAGCCTTCATGAATATATGGCTATGCAGATTCATCTTCTATGGAAAATCCAATGAACCAACCCTGAATCACATGGTGATGGCTGAAGACTTAGCTGCAGGCACTCAGATCCCACTAGGCAAATATCTTTTAGGGTTTGTTTATCATATGATGCATCAGATTACTCTTAGATGTGCCAAGGTGGAGAAATCTCTTGTGTGAATGGTCCCTGGTGGCTAATTCAAATGTGGCTCCAGCTATATATGCATCAGATAACCTCTGTGAGCCTCTTCAATCTAATTTTTCCTTCAGTTAACTATGCTGAAGGCAGTACAACAAAGGTTAAAGCTTGTCAGACTTATGGAGAAGCAGCATCATCTATAAGCATTGACATAGACGTCGGTCATTTCTTCAAGCTATTTTTCAAAGGATTCGGCAATGTGCTCTGGTTTCCTTACAGAGAAAATGAAAATTTGACTTTGCCCTGCAAGTTCAGCTATGAAATTGGTTGTTCAGGTCAAGAATCCATAGAGATTTTCAACTCCTTTATCAAACCTTGCACTTTGCCAGCCGAATTTCATCATGGGAGGTTAGTGCAATCCACCTATGAATTCTATTACCCAAATATGGTAGCCAGACAATTAGGATGTGGCCAACTGCCTCCAAGATTCCTCTTCTCAACAATCATAAAGTCAAGGGAAGTAATAACAGAAAGAATGGAAGCCAAGAAAATCTTTGAATTAGGATGGGAGTTGCCAACATACAAACCATCTCCATTTGGGCTAATAGATGTTGCTCATCCCTTCTTTGTCTCTTGGTGGCAAGAATGGCATGCTCATATCTTCAATATATCAGTACATTCTTTATGCAAAAACTTGCAACCTAATTTTGCTTCTGATAGTGAGGTAATTTCATTATGCTCATCATTTCTTGCTCTTGAATCCACTTCTTATTTTAACATCTGGTTATGCACAGGATCTCGAGTTTACTCCCCCAGCCAAAGCAATCCAGTACTATTTGGCTGGTCCCAAGCCTGCTCTAGGGTTTGATGCTCCAAACTTAAAGGAATTCATGAAAACCCCTACAACTTTGGATCCAGCACCTTTAAAGGCATTCATGAGAACTCCTGCTACTTCAGTTGCTGCATCTCCAAGAGGAAAAAGCAAAAGGAAAACACCTAAAAGTTTTCTTTTACCCAAGAAACCAAGGACCAAGAAAGCCAAATTATCTCTTAAGGTATGAACCTTTTATTCTCTATCAGATTACCAACCTCACTTAGCAGTAAACCTGACCACCTCTACATTCATTACTTCCATTGCAGCCACAAGTCGAAATTCCCACACTAGGCAATACCTCAGCACCTGTAGAACCAACCCCTGAAGTTTCTACTGAAGATGAAGAAATCCATGATAGCGAAACTTCAGAGACTCATGAAACTGAAGGTTCAAAGGCTCATAAATCTGATGAGACTATAGGTAACATTGTTCAACCAATTCTCTTTTTCTCCTTTCTCTTTTTTTTCTTTTTAATAACATCTATCTCTTATGCTCATTATCATTTACTTTATTGAGAATAGATGAAATCTTAGATGAACTGGCAAGGGAGACTTCTCCTGATCAAGCTCCAAACCCGTCCCTTCTGAACCTTCAGCCAAGTTCTCCAGCAAGCCAGGGTATAACCCATCCTGATGATCAATCAGCTCAGCAGGTAGTGCCTTGTCTTACACTATATTTTAGCAAAATTACCAAATCAGCTAACACCTCCTTTCCTCTCTTTTCATTAGAAGAACATCACTAAACCGACCACCAGTTACTCCTTCTCTATTGAGGACTACATCATTGAGAAAGGTGAAGAGATCACTTCTCATCAAACCTTATCACTGGAAAATCAGGCTCGGCTAGAAGAGGTGATCATTCTGCTGAACAAGGATATCATTAGTCTGGTTCAGGATGTAGACCAGATAAAAGACCTCCTTGAACTCATTGATCAAGATATCCCCTCTGCTCTCAAGGCCCCCCTAGAATCTACAGCCCATCTTGATGACCACTTTGCTATGGTGAGAAGGGCAACCAAGAACATATCTTCGAGGGCTGCTCTGCAGAAGGATAGATCTTTGAAAAAACTGGAGATTAAAGATCTTCACTCTCATATCCAGACTACAAGAAATTCCTTGACAACCTTGGAGCCTGAACTGAAAGCCATGGAGGATGAAAAAAGCATACTGGAAGCTCAACTAGCCAAACTGAATGCCAAAATTCAGTCTCACAGGGCCCATATAGCTAATTTGCCGAAGGACATAGAAGCAGCTTCACTAAAGATAACTTCGACCATCAAAGAAGACCAGCAAATCAAAACCAAGCTATCCAGCATCCAGAGTTCTAAAGATGAAGATCAAAAAGTGCTAGATAATGTTAGCCGAATCAGGACTGAAGCCATAGAGGCAATCAATCATCTTCTGAACAAGTAGACATTGGGTTTGTAATAAACTTAAGTGTGATATCCTCTTTCCCTTGATCAACCAACTTTATGTTTACTTATTTTTATTCATTCGACAAAAGCAATCAACCATTTTCCCTTAAATTACTCGATTAGAATGTAGCCGATTGTCTCCATTCTTCCAATAGCCAAACGAATCCTAATTTAAATGTTGTGAGGGTATAGCCGAACAATGCTGGCTCCAACAAATCAGGGAGACAGTCGAGCGACGTCCGATTGAACCCATGCCTGGCCCAGCCCAGTAGCGGTCCAGCTAAAAGGGAAAAACCCTACTCCACCGCTCGGCATTCTCGCCCCACGATTCTGTAGAATTCACCACGACTCTTCGCTTCGGCTTATAAATAGACCCTTCCGTTAGCCTTCATCGCTATCTTCGCTTTAGCGTTCTCACATCCGTCTCCTCCACTTCCTTCGTCTAATTCATTCCAGAAGAAAAACCCTAACCTCCACCAAAGCAAATGGCGAACAGTGGCGATCGTGGCAAGCGTCCTGCCGACGGGGAGGCTAAAGGAAGCAGAGCATCGCGCTGCCGGCGTCGTGGGTACGATTTGGCTTTTTGCCCCCTTGCAATTTTCTTGTTCATCTCTTAGTTTCGATTTTTTTCTTCCTCATTCATCAGGATAAGGGTCATCAGCTCCAGCCAATATCATCTCCTTCCTCCGGCAACAGCAGCTCAACCAGGAACTCCATCATCCGGCTCTTCCAGCTCTTCAAGCTCCTATCATTCCAATCCTTGGGGCCCGGCGGAACCAGCAGATGCACACCATCTGTACTCTCACGAGGAGGCGCTCAAGTTTTGCCAGGAGAGGGACGAAGCCCGGGAGGAGCTAGGCGATGTCTCCAAGAAATTCGGCATCGATCAAGCCGAATGGGAGGACCAGCGGAAGCAACTCTGCGATGCCATCACTGGTTTGATATCTTCATTTGGTTCTATCATTCTGGCTTCCCTTGCTTGCCGATCCATTTTTTTTCTTTTCTGCCCAGCTCTTTCTACGGAGAATGACCGTCTGAAGGCGGCGGCGAACAAGATTGCCGACAAGGTGAATGCCCAGGGGGAGACATCCGAGGCACGCCTTGATGCTGTGGACGGCCGTATTGATCAGGCCGTCATCCAAGGTGTGCACCTTGGCGCTTCTCTCGGGCTAGCGGCAATGACCTCCCAAACCAATGAGGACTACTCCTTCCAGCCAGTTGGCTTTGTTGGAGGACGCCCGGACGAGATCGACGACATCGATGAGCGTCTGGAGGCCTACGATGATCATGCCGCTGCCCTTGCCGAAATCACAAACCCCCAGTCTGTCCTCAACAAGTTATTTGAGGAGTAGTTTGTATTAGGATGGACTTTTATGAATAATCTCGTCTTTTGGAAGAATACTTATTTCTTTGATTTTTTTTCTCGGTAAAATTCTGCCTGCGACTGTCAGAAAAATGCTAAAAACAACCCAGTCTTGAATAAACATTCTTGTGCTAGAGGCGATGCAAACTGCATCGGCTATTTTGTGCTAAAGGCGATATGAACAATATCAGCTATTCTCAGTCTTATATCTGATTTTTAGGCTAAAGGCGATTTTCTCTTTATCGGCTTTTCTGATCTACATTCATGAACCAACCTCAACACTGGGGTAGTATTTCTTAAGAAATCTTCCATTGATAGCTCTGGTAAACTCCTCCCCAAATAAAGTCTTCAATATGTATGCATTGCTAGGTACACATTCTACTATTCGGAAAGGACCTTCCCAATTTGGAGACCATTTGCCGAACGCTCTATCCTTTGTTCCAACTGGCAATATAGTTTTCCAAACCAAATCTCCTTCTGCGAATTGCTTCAGCCTAACCCTTTTGTTATAATACTTGGCAACGCGTATTTTATTTTTCTCAATATTTTCCAATGCCTTGAGACGAATCAAATGTAAATCTTCCAATTCATCCATCATCAGATCCTTATAATCTTCTTCTACTAATTCTTTCTGTAACACAACTCGCCTTGAACCTGACCGCAATTCCCATGGTAATACAGCATGATGCCCATAAACCAGTTCATAGGGAGACGTTCGAGTGGACCCATGACAAGCCATTCGGTAAGCCCACAATGCTTCATTAAGAACCAAGTGCCATCTCCTTGGTCTTTCATCAATCTTCTTCTGGATGATTTTAATCATAATTTTATTTGATGCTTCTGCCTGACCATTAGCTTGTGCATAATAAGGAGAAGAATTATACAACTTAATCCCCATATCTTTGGCAAAATCATAGAATTCCGAAGAAGTAAACTGAGTTCCTTGATCAGTTGTTATAGTTTGAGGAATCCCGAATCTGTGAATTATATGTTCCTTAACAAAGCTGATCATATTTTCTGATGTTACTTTCTTCAAAGGGATAGCTTCAACCCACTTGGTGAAATAATCCGTGGCCAAGAGTACAAATTTGTGTCCCTTACTAGAAGAAGGATTGATCTGACCAATTAAATCTATACCCCATCCTCTGAACGGCCAAGGTTTGATTATGGGATTCATAGCAGATGCTGGAACCTTTTGAATATTGCCGAATTTTTGACAATTGTGACACCTTTTGTAATATTCAAAACAATCCTCCAACATAGTCGGCCAAAAATAACCAGTTCTCCTAATTATCCACTTCATCCGATAAGCTGACTGGTGTGCACCACACAATCCTTTGTGAACCTCATACATCACCAACATCAATTTCTTCCAACTTATCAGCCGACATAAAACCACGTCCCAACTTTCCTTTGTTGCCATCGACAGGATTTCCCATTAAAAATTACTATGAGAGCTGACTGCTTGGATCGGCTGTTGGCCCTCGCTGAAAACATTTACAGGACCTTCTTTCCACACTTTTCTAGAGAAACAATCAATGCCTTCATATTCCCAGTAGGTAGACTCTGTGGCAGCAACACTTACCGAATCATCAGCATGTACAATTTCAACATCATCTCCAATCCATTGAATGAGAATTTGATGCATGGTTGAAGGAATGCAGCAATTAGCATGGATCCAATCTCTGCCCAAGAGTAGACTATATGCCCCCTTGCCATCAATGACAAAAAAGGCAGTAATCAGAGTTTTCGACCCAATAGTCAGCTCGACATGGATAGCACCTCGGGTATCGGAAGGATTGCCAGCAAAGTCCCTAAGCACCATGTCAGTTTTCAACAATTCTTCATTAGCCATCCCAAGCTTTCTGAAGGTAGTATAAGGCATGATATTGATAGCAGCCCCTCCATCGACAAACATCTTGGTTAAAGGCTTGCCATTGACATATCCTTTTAAATAGAGTGGTCTCAAGTGACGATTCTTGATTGGTTTGTCAAAAACAGCCTGCTGCGTTAATACAAGCTGAGCCATCAAATCCTGACATTCACTTTCATCAAAATCAGAGTACACCTCTTCTTGGACATCTTGGCTTTCGGGAGCTATAAACTCTGATGGGAGGAAGAAAGCCATGCAAGCATCAGCCGAAGGACCACATCCATCAGGCTTCTTCTTAGGACGCCATATTTGCTTTGTCTCAGTAACTTCCTGTTCCAACTCCCTATTCCTCAACCGTTGAACTCTTCTTTTCTGACTTTTCTTCAGGCCTGGAGGACACCACTGTTCTTTTTGCCATACGTATCTATAGGAATCAGCTTCTTCATCATGTATCCAACCTTTACTTGCAAATCTTTTCCTTTGCTGATTCTCAAAATCATCTATTTTTAGGCGCCGATCATCTTCAGGAACCTTCGCTCCAAGTCTTTCATAGACGGGACGGCGGTTGACTCGAGATTGCCTATATTCGGAGTACTAAGAACTACACTCCGGACAATTATTTCTTGCAGGCAACCTTAAGCCTTCATTCCAACAATGCCTAAAGAACGAACAACCCCAATGAGACTGCTCCTGTTCTGTCATGTATTCTTCTTGCTCCCTTCGGTATACCTCTTCTTCATACCTCCAGCATTCTTCCATAAACCATTGCTTCTTATAGTATTCCTTCTCTTGCTCTCTCTGCCACTTGTTTAGCAAAATATGTGATGTAACTCTGGGTTTGGAAGTTTGACCTTTCTCGGTTCAGCTATTTTGAAACCGAACTCATTGCTGCAGCTCTCTACTGGTGATTTGCCGATCCGGGTCAACAGCACCACTTTCCTTTGCTCTATCAGAAGTCAACACCTTCACCTTGCCTTTACCTTTGAGATCATTGGCAGAGACCATATTCACAGAGAAAGAAATCATATTTTGTGGAAAAGGCTGATCATCAATTTTCATCTTACCATCAAACTTCAAATGTCCCTCTTGGATAGCTTTCTAGATTCGTATTCTGAACACTCGGCAATCATTGATAGAGTGAGAATTAGTGTTATGGAAGCCACAATACTTTTTGTCTTTCACTCCTTTAGGACGTAGCATGGGATGTCCTTCTGGCAGCTTGATGCGTCCTTCCTTCATCAATAATGCAAAAAAGCCTGTCTGCCTTAGTAACATCAAAATCATAGGTTCCCTTTTGTTGTTTCAACCAACGTTGACTAACTTGAGTAGGCTCCTTTGCCCAATTCAACTCAGCTGCAGCTATCTCATCTTTATTAATATACTCAGTCGCTTCATCCAGAAAACCTTGATACACCTCATTAGTGACATTGTTCTTCTAAAAGCGGTTATCTCTCCTGAATCCTTGGGCCTGATTACTCATAGCTGCTAAACACTGTGCAAGTTGGCCAAGATCATCAAACTCCATGCCGAACAACTTCTCCCTAATATTCGGCAGCATTCCTGCTATAGCTATTCCAGGTAGTTGATCATCTGGTAAATTCAGAGAATAACACATATTCTTGGTCTCCCTAAACCTGCGAAGATATTCCAATGGTGTCTCATTTGTTCTCATCCTCAGATTCATGAGGTTGACCAACTTCTTCTCATTAGTACCCGTGTAGAAATATGAATGAAACTTCTGCTCTAGCTCTGCCCACGTACCAATGGAATGAGCTGGTAAAGACGTGAACCACGTGAAAGCTGGTCCTGTAAGAGACAAAGGAAAATATCGAATCCTCCAAGCTTCATCTGAAGCAGCTTCTCCAAGCTGCATTAAGTACCGACTGACGTGCTCTATGGTACTAGTATCATCTTGACCAGAAAATTTGGTCAAATCCGCTGGAGGCTTCACCCTTGGAGGTAACGCAACTCTGTTGTACCACTCTAGATAAGGAGACTTGTATGAATAGGATTGATTTTTTGGCTTCAAGCCGAACTGATTCTGCATCATATCAGCCATCCTGTGCATCAAAACATCAATATCTGAATCCTAATTTCCTTGTACTTGCACTCCAGAAGGCAATCCTGAAACACTCCTATACCCTAGATTTGGTACAGCATTGATAGCATTGTAATCAATAAATTCTTGATACCCATCTCCATACATATTCTTCTGCAACCTGTTTGATGCTGGAGAAACTCTATAAGCTGAAGGTGGCACTTCTCCTGTGGTACCAAATGTCACCTGGCCATAGGTGGGATGTGATTGCTTTTCAATGTGGGTCAATCCACCTATATTTGAAGTCGACGCTATTTCTTTTCCAATAGGCTTCTCTTGATGCTTTGGAACATTGAAAAGTGTCGGTCCGCTGAGTGGGCCAACATTTTCTTCAAAGTATTTATCAACCATTGGACCAAAAGTACTGATCATGATTGCCCGAAAGGTATTTAGAAAAGTTGTGTGATGGTTTGTCATGGTTTCTCCCATGGCTTTATAGACCAGGGCTGCCATCTTCTGAGCATCCTCCTCTTCAGTGTAATCAGTCTGATGCGGAAGAAGAACCCTTGGCATTGACTACTTTTGAAACACTTTATTGCTCTTGTTTTTGAAAAAAGACATCAAACACTTCCGTTGGTATTGCTCACATGCTTGTAGCACTAAATCCCTGTAATTATCTAGGCAATTCTGTCATGCTTACATCCAGAACATGATCATTGTTGATCTCAGACGTCATCTTGAACTAACAGATGGTCCCACTGGGTGTGCCAAAAAGTGTGTTGACACAAAATGTGACACATTGTGCCTCACACACAGCAAGCCGGAAAGCGTGGCTTCAATCGGGTTCCCGGGTGCTTCGTGATCCGGAAGCGTGCCAGTCAGTTTGACCTGAAAACTAACAAGGGATAAAATAATTAAATGCCAAAACAGAACATGTCAGGTAAGACCAGACAGTTCCACATATACGGCCCTGAAGCCACTTACAACGACATATAGCTATAGAGAGCTGTCTGCCAACAAGTTTATAAACCATTCAGCTAATCGTAAGATGAATGCACGTAAAGACCTGATTGCCGAATGCATGTGCATGGGAAGACATGTTTGAACAAGTGAAATTAATTATGAGTTAATGCACGACCAAGCTCAGCAATCCAGCCGAGTTGGGTTCCATGAAGAAGGAACATGCAAATAAACACGATTAAACTAATCTAAAACCTGCATCTGCCGCACGACACCTGGTTTCGTTAAAGCTTAAACGTAATTAACATACATGAACCCACGACATGTGACAATCTAGATTAAAATCATTCAGCCATTATGGGCATGTTATCTATTTGCAAAGGTAATATGAAAAGCAATTATTGTTGAAACACGAATAAAACCATAAGAGAGAGAGAGCCGAACAATATCAATCTAGCTTGGGCAGAAGTGTGTTACAAATATATAAAATATTTAAAAACATGCAACACTAGATAACTTAATGAATCTATTTAGATTTGCCATATCTAATAGAGCCGATAACTATCTTGCTTTCACTAAGCATATTGAGCAAACGCCTGCCGCACGGTATCTACTCATAAACAAAGCATAAGCAAAGACTTCTTGGTTGTCAAGCAAAGATCCGTCGCACGACCATTGAAAACAAATAAGACTACTTGCATCACGTCTAAATCTACCGCATGATACTAAACATGATAACAAGGTTGTCGGAACTTACGGAGGTCGACGGATCGATGACTCCTCTCGAAGAACTCGACGACACGACAAAAGGACTCGAAAGTTGGCACGGGGCCGGTTGTATTGATTTGGTTGTGAACCCCTATTACAATGGTCGAGGGTCAATATTTATACCCTAGACAAAACACGAGTCCTAGAAGACTACGATTTACAAACGAACTTTTAAACAAACTTGGAAACTTACGATTCCTTACTCTAAACTCTCAGAGTCCTTTATTATTACAACTTTCATCTTTTTGATCGGCCTCGCCTGCCACCTTCTGCTTTCCTGAACGGAGTCACCGCCTTCTAGAGTAACCGACCGCACAAGCATTTAGCCGACCGCTTGTTTTGTTTGCCGAACACCCTTCTTCCCGCATGTGGGTCCACCTGTCATCCTCCAGAATCGACCAAAATTCAGTGTTAACAGCATGGCTGTATGACCTAAATAAAAATTATAGTTCACATCATGGGTAACAAATTTTATTTAAGGGTCATGAGCTAATTCAGTGTCTAACATGGTCAAATAGAGCTCACAATTTCCAACAAAATATTGTTTTGTGACTTAAAATTTTTCTGTGTAGAATGCTGATTTTAGTTTCGAAGTAGCTCACTTTAGAGCTTTGTAGTTTGAAAACCATTGCGAATTAGACAAAACTCTTTTAATCAATCTTGTAGCTTTCATGTAACTCTACAATGTTTATTAAGGAAATTTTTGCTAAAGCACCATAGATTAGTAGTAATCGCTTGAAGATGCTCCGTCAGTCGCTTGATGGCCGATTCAGAGCAGCGCCGCGTCGACCGTCGTGGCCGAGCATGCGCAGGCTACAGCCGCCACCTAGTGGCCGTCCGCAAGCGATGGACCCATCGGTTAGGATGGAGCAGGCATAAGTGGATGCTGAGCTATGTGACTCTCACTCACGCTCACTCTCTACCTTGCCTCTCTCTCTCGCTCTCACGCTCGCCGAAGCGGAACCACAGCGCCACCATCGTCGCCGCCGACCTCCGCCGAGCTCATGTGCCACCACCACGCTAATAGCTTGCGCACACTACTCGGCCGTGAGCCACACCACCTCCCTAAACTACCCGTGCCACCATCCGAGCTCAAGTGAGGCCGCATTTCATGTCACCATCACCGCCATAGCCACGGTGCGCCGCCGAGCTCCAAGCTCGCCTGTGGCCAGCCCTATCCACTGTAGCTTTTACCTTCTTCTCTGATGGTCCATCGTTGCCCTAGGTCATAGGTGCTCACAACATATCCTAGTTCCCCGCTATCGCTGCCGTCACACCGAACATCATCGTGCCCCCGATGTGCTTGCGCCGCCCCACCATAATACACGTGGCCAAGCCTCAATGCCGCTTCACAGTGTCTTGATCCACGCCGTAGAGCTTCGCTAGGGTTCATGGATGTTGTAGCCGTGGTCATCTGGCCATGCCATCACCAGAGATGGCCGGAGCACCACCGTGCACCACTACTGAGCCACCATGCTCACCGGTGAGATAGCTCTGATGATCCTTCGAGCAAACCTAAGGTACCAGTAGATGCGCGTGATGATGGGGAACACAACGATGGTGGCCTCATGGCCGGTGACCTCACTGTCGGTGAGTTCTCACCGGTCAAAGCACCGCCTCTGTTCTGTTTCGCTGTCATGTGGGGCTAGGTTGACTGCGGGACCCACGCGTCAGTCATAGCAGGGTGTATAGACCGGGTGCACCTAGCATTTAGGGTTTAGTTGTTTTTGTTTATTTTTCATAGATTTGAATACTAACTTGCAAAAATTATATCTAGAGCTAGGAGTATCCAAATGAGGTGAACCAAATTTTGTTGGATTCATCATGAAAAGTACTATTTGATAAAAATATTAAATATACTTCTTAGAGTATTTTTCTAGGAGAATTAAATTGAGCAAGATAAGTGCTTTTAAAATAGTTTATATCTTTTAAAATGCATAACTTGAGCTAGGAAAGTGATAAAATTATGATTCCAATTTTTATGGTCTTGTGTTGACATGCTATAGCTAGGAAAAATACTAAACCTACAGTAGACATACTGGTATTATGGTCTTCCTATTAATCTTAATTAATTGCTAGATTCTAGTGAAATTAATTGGAGTAAAAATACATAACATATGATCATACAAATTTTTACACATTATTCTCATACTAGGAGTAAAGTAAGAAAAATATTAAATCTATTGCTTGACACTTTTCACAATGCTAAACTATTGTTCCTAAAATAAGCATATGTAATTAGTCATTTCTGTAGAGGTAGATATACTTATTCAAATGGCATAAAATTTGTATAGTATACTACTAGGATCATGTGTAGACTACTGTAATTTTCTTAGAATTAAGTGAATAATGGAAATATTTACTCTGTAAATCACCTTATTATCTAAGGAAATTAATAAATGAATATAAATAAATTAGTTAGGCTTAACCATGAAATTTTCTGTGGTGTGTGTGATGCATATAATCTATTGATACTGTTAGTGAGACTTAGAAGTATTTGTTTATAGGAAACTAGTTAATTATTGCTTTATAATTCAACTAGATGACTACTTGTGTAGTTTCTGTTGTGGTAATGATTTCATGATGATAATGATCTTTTCTATAAAGATGGTTAATAACAAAGTTGTAGATAACTTACTTATCTACCTTGTGTTAAATGTTCATAGTCATAGACCTTATGGTTTGAGAATTGGTTGGAAGTCTGCTATCTAAAATGCTTGCTCTCTGGATAGATCTAAAAATTTGAATTGTTTGACTTAGATAATTGTTGAATCACATTAACAAGATTAAAACAAAGTTGTAGGAAATGTCATAAGCTTTCCAAAATCTCCACAACCATATTATTTTGGTGTATATAACTCCATTTATAGTCAAAACAAATGGCCAATGTCTTGTAGTCTAGAAAATAATTTACATAAGTGTTTGTTTAAGTTACTAGAGAAGAGATATGCACCTACTCAGTAAAAAAAGTGTAACTTGTTATCACCTTAATGCAATAATGCTGAGAACACTTATGAGGATGCATTCATTACATCATATCATATTATACATGTCATTATATATGCATCCATGATATCTTATTTCTTGCTCATACATATAGGATCATCCGAGGGGATAACTCTATTAGAATTCAACGAAGAGCCAGAGGAACAACATGACGCACTATAGCCCATAGCTCCAGAAGGCGAGGAGCAAGCTCTTGAGGACCTACTCGAGTGCCCAGATTATAGGCCAACTTCCTTTATCAAAGACAAGCCCCAAAGCATTCTAAGTCTTCCATATTTTACAAAATATAACTTGAGTCTTTTATGTTTGATGCATTAGGTTATAAAAGTTGGTTGAAAACACTTGATGCATAGAACTACCTTGTCCAGATATATACCTTCAACCCTGTGTAGGTCTAGGATCAAATATATGCTTAGCTATGCTTAGACCGGTAGAAGTCGGGTGATTACCTGTCACCTGCGAGATATAGGTGGGCACTGAACCACGATTGGCTATATTTGCTATCGTGTAAAAGAACCATGGATGTTGTAAATCGAGGCCGAACAGAGTCTATGTTGTAGGTTGACTCATGTGGTTCAGTCTGCGCCGATTAAGGACCGTACCATTGTTGGTCCTCGGTCATTTTGAGCGCATGCTTCTCACTTAGCTGGCTGGATAACTCGTTCCGACCATGAAGTCGAGTAGCTCAACTCAGGCTAGGCCCTGTTCTGTAAGAGTGCGCACTCTAGATGGTAGTAAGGATATACGGGGAGCCAGACGTCCCTGATTGTGCGGCGCTGATCGAACCGCGAAATGTGGACCTGAGTTGTACCAAAGGTGACCTAAGGTGATCGTTGATCTAGTCTGCCTAGGTTTGTGTTAGAAATAAATTCCCAGCTGATTAAAATCGATTCGAATCAACGTCTCTCCCGGATAGTGAGAAACTTGACTGAGCTTTCTTTTATCGTAGTGTTAATGGCAAGTGGAATGGTTCTGAGAATGAAATATTAAATGGCTATGGTTATTATTGTGCTGTCATTAACAATATACTACATGTTTGGCACAGGTTAGTCGCTAATCTAAAGATGAATAGCTATAATTAACTTGACGACCGAATTATAAAAGTTATAGTTGAATTAGTGACTTTTTATGCAAAATATTGTCAAGCTAGATCCACTTTTAAGCCTTGCATGATCCTTGGAGTCACTTTATTTTTGGTTTATGACTGGGTAAGTCTAGCTGAGTACCTTCTTATACTCAGGGTTTATTTTTTATCGTTACAGATAATACGATGTATCATGGCTACTGTAAGAATTGCTTCTGTCCCGCCGTGGATGAGGAGTAGGGCCCTGGGCAAGGCATCTCTTGTTAATCCCTCTCTTATGCTTTTGTGGGATTATGATCGTGAGCTGGCACAATATTTGAACAACGATGGAGATGTTGGTTTCAAACTTTAATTGCTTCTGCTACTATTTTACCTGAACTTGGTTTGTAATAACTTTAATCGTACTCTGATGTATGGAACTATATTTATGAACTTTAGGTAACGTATGACATGTATGTTGAATCATGTACGATCTTGGTTGTATGTTGGTTGAATCGAGACCCTTTGTGGTACTCGACGGACTACCGGGTTTATATGGGCTCAAGTATGACAGTGCGACCGCTTGTGGGCTGTTATTATACTTGTGCTCTTATAAATTGGACGGTTCTGCTACAGGCGGGAGGTTTGCAGTTTGCACTTTAGCACAATCCTCTCTTGCTTATATATTTCTTCCTTTTGCTACACTGAAAGGTTGGAGAATTTATCCCAACTCACCAATCCGGTGATTTTTTTCTTCTTCTTGTGCTGCTTATTGATCGCTTTTGTTACATTGAAAATATATATTTGGTCCTTTTAGTTAGTCATCTGCAAGCTAACGCATGGATGTGAGACTTAAAAATTACATCTGCAAGCTAACGCACGGAGTGCTAAACTGCTAATGCTATTTCTACTAGAATATTGATCACACTAGTAAAACCTGGAGACTAGAGTCTCAAGTTCAGAGGCTCTGACCACATATAATAGTACTCCTCAAAGATCAAATGGTTTTAGGGGCACATCCACAAACTTTTGTTTGAGAATGCAGAAGTCTACTGGCCGATGGATATTTATTTGGCACAGACCAGCAAATTCATTTGAAGTTCCCCTTAGATAGTATTAGATGCTGCAAATATTATGAAAATGTTTACTGAATTATAATATGGATTATACCGAATTGTATGGAAAAAATATAGTGACATACCCTTGTCAAAAATCCTTGGTCCGCCACTGTAACATATATAGGCTAAGGGATCAAACAGGGTCTTAGCTTATAGAAGTAACGCCCACCACTAGATGGTGCCTTGCCTATCAGGTAGATCAATCCTATCCCAAGTCCAAGGGCCCAGCCGAGGACGGCAGAAGCCCAAGCCAATACACGGCTGCAACATATACTTCTAACACCTTTCTAAAAAAATATATACTTCTAACACGCCCCGCAGTCGGATCGGTAGCACCGTCAACGTTTAGACTGGACCTGAACTCACTGAAGATCGGCGATGGCAGCCCTTTGGTGAAGATGTCGACATACTGTGACGAGGTCAGCACATGAAGGACACGAGCATGACCAAGGGCGACCCGCTCAAGGACGAAGTGGAGGTCGATTTCAATGTGCTTGGTGTGTTGATGCTGGATGGGGTTGGAAGATATGTAAACCATGCTGATGTTGTCGTAGTACACCAGAACTACACGGTGGAGAAGAGCGTCAAGCTCATGGAGAAGCTGACGTAGCCAGGAAGCCTCGGCCACAGCATTGTCAATGGCACGATACTCAGCTAGCACTGGATCTGGAGACGATGTTCTGGCGCTTTGGAAGACCATGAGACGAGGTTGTCGCCGAGGAACACAGCATAGCCTGAGGTGGACTTGCGCGTGTCAGGACAACTATCCTAGTCTGCATCGGAGTATACCACCAACTCGGCTGACGAAGACGGTCGCAAGAACAGTCCCAGATGTAAAGTGCCCTGGATGTAGCGAAGGATCCGCTTCAGAGCAGCCAGGTGAGGTTCTCGGGGATCATGCATGTATAAACAAATCTACTGAACGGTATAAACAATATCAGGTCTAGTGAAAGTCAGATATTGTAACACCCCTGCAAGGCTGCTTAAACCTGTAGCAATAGAAAGCAGGAACACCATCTGCAGATAGCTTGGGGTTGCAATCCACCGGAGTAGAATAAGGCTTGCACTCAGCCATGCCTGCGCGCTATAGGATGCCAAATCCTGTACCGCTGCTGGGAGAGGAAGAGACCATCACCACTTCACCGAACTTGCATCCCCAGGAAGTGATGCAAGCTTGCCCAAGTCCTTCATAGTAAACTCCTGTTGTAGAGTGTCCAATGGTGCGCCTGAGGAGCTCGTGGAGGAGGCGGTGAGGACAGTATCATCCACATAGAGCAAAAGGTAAACTATGTTTGTCCCACGGTGGTTGACGAACAACGACGTATTCAGACTTGGCTTCGACAAATCCTAAGGTCAACAGGTGCGTAGCGAAGCGACTGTACCATGCACTGGGGGGCTACTTGTAACACTTACGGAGGTGCTTGTCTTCCACTGACACTAAGCACCCTGAAAGCAAGCTACATTGGGTAGGTTCTGTCGGGCACACCCTAAGGGAGAGCCCAAAAAGTCCACATTTTCTCCAAGGATCCAATAATAAGAACGAGTTACAATACTTAATCCATTTCATACATCCAGAGTTCTTAGAAATATATTATTACAGTACCAAATTCAGATAGCGGAATATTAAACAGTGGAATGAAAATAAACATCAAGTAAATATCTATCGATGATAAGCAAGGATCCATCTGTGCCTACTAGAAGAATCCTTCACACAACGGCTACTCCTCAAGCAGTACCTGCAACAGGGGTAAATAAACCCTAAGTACACAATATACTCGCAAGACTTATTCCGACTAGTGGGAATAATTTTCTAACTCTAAGGGATATGATAAGCTTTATGGTTTGCTAGGTTTCTTTTTGCAGAAAGCAATTCTAATAGTGAGTCCTTAGTTATGTTCTTATTAGCAGTCATGATTAATTTATTATCTAGTCATTCTATGTAAGCACCTGTTCTATTTTCAAGCAAGGGTTGAGCAATCAGTTTCATTTCATCACCTTTCATCTTTCAGTTCTTACTACTGGTGCTAGACTGTAGACAAGCCATACTGGATTGCCCAGCGATTCATGAATCAATGTGCCTAGCTGGGTACCCCAAAAACACACGCCCCGCTTGTACCCTAGGCACAAGCAGGACCAACCCATCACCCTCCTGTCATAGGGTCCAGGTTCCCGTCCAAACTTGGAGTCCAAGCCCCCGCTCCTGAGTCCCGGACTTAGTGCGGTGCTTAGACCTCCACCATCCCCACCTCCAATTAATCAGTTCGGAAAGAGCCGGAACCCACGACCAGAGAGCAACAAGTCTTCCCTGCAGCCCATACTCAAGTATGTGCTCAGGATAATAAATCTGTGGCTTGCCTAGAACCCAATGCAACGACCGGTCCTTAACCGACATAAATAGGGAAAAAGTGTAACCAAGCTATGCCCTGTTGGCCATAGGACACAACCTCTTACACCCATCAATACCCAAACCATATCCCTGCCCGATCTCCATTTTCCTTTCCACCATTTTATCATGAGTGATCAAAAGTATCACCTATTGTGAGTAACGGTAGGTTACTCATGCTATCGATACCCTTAGCATAGCAGCTACTTGACCCATACTAGTAGGACTCATAGGTAGATATATCTATGCATGTAGTTTCCATAAAATGCTTGTAAAGTAAATGCACATCATATATATATATATATATATATATATATATATATATATATATATATATATATATTCAATAATCATTCAAAAATAGGGGTTATGCACCAGGGCTTACCTTGGGTAGGCGGGGTGTCAACAAAGTCAGCAACAAACGGCTTCGGGGCTCCCTCCTATACGAGAATCTCCTCCTCGTACTCCTCAATAATCTCCTCGTAGTCCTATTCATCTGTAGGCATGAACTCTACCAACTCGTTATCTACATGCATGAAATGATGATGCAACACTTAGTAATACGTCAACAGCAACTCTTAAAATAAAATACATCTATCAAGCTACTAAGCTAGTTCTATCGACTAAGACACTACGTTATCTATCATTCCCACTCTGGTGCCTCGTGCGTGCGCACTGCGACCCACCAGCGTGGCCCATGCGGTCGCTGCCCAAACGCGCGACGATGGCCCATGACAGGGAGGCCCGCGTGCTACGACCGTTTTGTGAAAACGTCCCTGACCTACCGGCGAATTACCCTGAGACCTATGGCACTATTCCTACCATCATCTACTTTGCAGGATAATCCCTTGGAACAATCTATCTTCGCAACGGCGATACCCTCAGGCACCCGCGTGCGCACTGGCACAGGGCGTTCACGCCGGCCAGACCAGCCCCTGCCCATCCCTAATAGTGAGTCGATACCTGCCTTGGCGCGAACAGGAAGCACTAGGGCGAAGAAAGCATGAGCCGGGATGCCATAGTAAAGCCAGACCACGGCAGTGGAGCTCCTACAACAAGGTGGTGGTGTTCCGGTGAGTCACAACAATGCCAGAGTAAATAGGGTAGTGAGTGAGCTCCTGGCACTCACCACGGACCCAGATGAGGTGGTAGTTCGACCGGGGGTATCCCGAACCAAGCTGGCCATGTGCGCACAGACGGTGTGGTGGTGCACCACGGTGGCAAGGCTATGTTAGGGGTGGCTAGAGGGTGGTAGTGACTTGGCAAGGGTGTGTCGGGTGATGGGTAGGTGGAGGCGAAGCTAGCGGTGCAACAAAACAAACACGAGCAACTCTGGATTGGGGGCCTTGCTGTCGACGCGTGCCGAGACGGACTTAACGACCCGGCGAGAGGAAACCTCCAAATTGGAGCATGGCTCAGCGAGGATCACTGCACTATGGGGTCAGGTGGCTGGCTGACTACACCACAAAGCTATGGACTAAGTTAATTGGACCGAGGTGACTCCACCAAGCTAAATTGAAGGCATGGGTCCGGTGACCACGGCGATAGAGGAACAGGGGAAGAGCCGGCATGGCTTGGCTCGTCGCCGCCATGGCGGGACATGGCTGTCAACTCGGTGCACAAGCATGCACGTCCTACAAGGCGATGGGGGACAGCAAAATGTGCTCAAGAACAGTTGGCCGCATGGCCATAAATCGCAAGCCGATGACGGTAGCTCGGCCCTGTGCGTCGTAGTGGCTGGCGCCTATCTGGGAGTGGCCACAGCGCAGCATCGCATCAATCGTGGATGTGATGGCAAGGCAGGTGGGGCAAGCCCACGCGTGGCAAGGCGGCAGTGCGGGTAGGTCCATGTGCTAGCCGCAGTAGGCCAAGTGCGGCCACGCGCGCATGGTCCCATGCAGGCGGACACGACGACGGTGGCAGAGCGAGCATGCGTAGGCGACTTAGCACTCGCGGCCATGGCTAGCAGCAGTGCGGTGATGTGATGCAACGTAGACAGTGACACGGCGAGGTGGGCAGCAGCGGACTGGCTAGGGCAGCAGGTCCACAACGATGGCGGGGAGGCAGAGTGGCTAGGCCCGCCGGGCGCGACGTGCGCATGCGTGCGTGAGTCGAGTCGAGTGCTAGGCCATGGCAACGGCGGTGTGGGTGTGCGCGGCGGTGCTCATGTGCGCGCTTGGGCAAGCCAATGCTGCGGCGCCGAGCCGACTCGAGGTCTGGTGACTGCATCCAAACGATGAAGCCGGCCAGGAACGTGCCTTGCATGCTTTTTAAAGCATCCAAAAAATCCATCTCAATGATCCAGTTCCTAAACCACCTATTTTACACTCGAGATGGCATATCAAGCTACTAAAACCAGCCATGAATTTACACTACTTCTTAATCCAATTCACCTACAAAAATTGCCAAACACGGCTTTGTCGAACCACTTTTTGACTTAGGAATTTCGACTAAGTCTTGCTCAGTTTCACGTTGAATTCGATTTTCAAGTTATTCGATACGCTAGCTAGTGAATTCCTTTCATGACCTCAAGTATTTCATCGTCACCTACTGAAGCTTATACTACAGACTTTATTAAAGTGTTGTATATGCGTTCTATAGCATTTTCGTTCAATAAAAATTCGTTTAAACCCTAAGTGATACATGCGACATGAAATATAACATCTGTTTCACATTTTTCGATGAACGTTTCAAGTTATGTACATTGCTTTGCACCCTATATTACACATATTTACACATAAATATGATGCTCATGCAGTGTTTTAGCAAAAGACTATACAGTGTAACACCGAGGGTGTTACATGCCATTCCCCACCTCGGTATGCGCCACTGGCTAGGCCTGGGTCTTATTGTGGCCCGCGCCCCATCCCTAGCTATCCAGTCACCATCGGCATGCCCCCACCGCTGAGCCGCTCCACCTCCTGCCACGCCCTGTCGTCGCCCACGGGCTATCCGCTGTGCGTGCATGGCCAGGGTGCTGTGGGCTGCCTCTGGCCATGCCGCCGACTGCCCACGACCACGGTCGGGCCTGCTGCTGCTTCTATGCCGCCAGGGAGCCACCCCTCCTAGTGGGAATCAGCCGAAGGCCCTGTCCGTCCACTGCTCTGCTGCATCGCCAGAGGAAGGGAGAATGGTGAGAAATTGAAATAGAAATTTTTTTAGGGTCCTCAATGCAAATCCATGACTCATGTAATAGTGTTGAATAGTGTGTAATGTCCTACGGGTTGATTAAGTAAAAGTTCAAGGGTCTTCAGTGCAAGTTGCCGCCGCGCCTGGGCTTGTCCGCGTTGGGTCCATTTCCGGCCTAGCCCAGTGACATGACCAGCGGCCCATGTCCGCGCACTGCCCGCGCACTAGGCCGGCCTATCGCCGCCACGCTTGGGCCGCTCACTGCCCATGCGCGCGCCCCGCCTCGCCTGAGCTGCCTTGCCCGTTGGACCAAGCCTGAGCTAGGGCCGCTTCGCGCCCAAGGATCCTTTTTCAGGTGTTTTGTTAATTTTAGTAATCGGCTGAATGCTTGGAAATTCATAGTAAATAGTAGAAAAATCATAAAAAGGAAATTGAATATGTTTTGGAATCCTTGTTACTAGCTCTATGTAGTAGACATATTATATCATATGCTTTAGAGTAAAGTTTTTGGTTGTTTGTGCAATCTAGCCTTTATATGTATTTAATAAAGCATGTTCTATTAGTCCAAATGTAGTGAAATTTTTATGATAGACTAGTGTTGATATGTTTGTGCTATGGTAAAAGTACCAGGTGTAGTGGATGCTTAATTACTGAGTTATTGATTTATTTCATAATACGCTTGTTTAGTGGTTTTTAAATTACTAAAAGAAGATAAAATAGAAAATGTGACTCCGCTATGAAATTTTACTATTGATGTGTTCTCTTAACCCATAATAGGGCCCTAGTGTTTAATAAAATGTTGTTGTATAAGTTTCATGATGCCATATGCGTTATTGATTTTAATTTCACGTTGCATGCGATTAAGCTTTTATATATACTAGATGTTTAGAATAATGTTAATAACTGCTTTATATACTACTTGCTTACATGTTACCCGAGTAATGTTGCTTTACTTTGTTAGTAAGTAGAAGTGTGTTTGGCATGTTATGGTAGCTCTCGTTTGTATGTATAAATGCAAAGTGGTGATTTTAATAACTTGTGGTGGTTTGATAATAGTTAAGTCATAAGAAAGTCATTTGGGAGAAGTTGAGAGTTGAATCTAGAATGTTTTATACCCTAGTTTAACCGTGGTGACAGTGTTGCTTGTCCTTTCGTGCTTGTAAGTATCTTTGTCTATGCCTGTTTGACATAAGCATGCATTACATTTATGCATATCATTTAGGAACAATGATGGATTATGGAATCAATAGGAATAGCTGAAAAGATGGTGCCAGGAATCATGTCGCGAAGATGGAATGCTAACTTTTGGTTATATTTTACCCAGGCAAGCCCTGGTGCATAACCCCTATTATTCTACACTTTAATTTATGCTTGTGCATTAAGGGTCACCCCTGTAGAGTGATGACTCAGCCTCCCAATGTTATGTTTTGAATAAGGGGGTATAAATACTTACTCCACTCATCCAAGGAGAGGTCTCTTGACCATTTGTTCAGCTGAGAAACACCCTTGAGAGTGCAAAGGAGAGCAAGATCCTAGTGAAGGTGATTGAGATTTGAGAATCCAAGATTAAGGCCTCATTAGTGCAAGGAGAGTAGCAAGTGTGCATCCACCCTTCTCATTAGGCTTGTCGTGGTCAAGTGAGAGTTTGTGCTTGTTACTCTTGGTGATCGCCATCACCTAGACGGCTTGGTGGTGATTGGGAGTTTGGTGATCATCCG
Source organism: Miscanthus floridulus (assembly GCF_019320115.1). Classification (NCBI taxonomy): domain Eukaryota; kingdom Viridiplantae; phylum Streptophyta; class Magnoliopsida; order Poales; family Poaceae; genus Miscanthus; species Miscanthus floridulus. Next base: position 5,524,002 of record NC_089591.1, on the reverse strand, counting down.
GCGGAGCTTGTGGATGACCCAACTCAAGTTGTGAGCGGTTGTGGGCTGATTCACCGCTGATAGAGTGTCGAAAGAATCAGCCCATAGAGAGCACTTGATCCTTGCACGGATCAAGGGAGAGTTACACCCTTGCTGCGGGTGCTCCAACGAGGACTAGTGGGGAGTGGCGACTCTCCGATACCTCGGCAAAACATCGCCAGTGTTCCTTTCCATCTCTTTACTTTAAGCATTTACATTTGAGCAATTTATTTCTTGTCTTTACATTCTTAGAATTGCCATGCTAGAGTAGGATTGAAACCTAGGGTGCAAAAATTTTATGTGGTAGAACAATAGAAACATATTCTAGGCACAAGGGGTGAAGTGGGCTAAGTGTAGGGTTTAATTATTACAAAGAATTTTTGAATTAGCCCAATTCACCCCCCCCCCCCCCTCTTGGGCATCTTGATCCTTTCAGAATCGTCGGGCGATCCGGTACGACTTGTCTACTAATCTAGGCACCATAGTAAGAACTGGAAGATGAAAGATGGTAAAATGATTATGATTGCTTACCACCTGCTTGAAAGTAGCACAGGTGCTTACATAGAATGGTTAGTTAATGAACTAATGATGACTGCTAATAAAATTGAATATAAGGATGCACGGTTAGTAATGCTCCTACAGATGCAATAAACCCACAAGCCAGATAGCCTTGCATATCCTTGGAGTCTTTTCTTTTCTCCTGTCGGGTAAGTCTTGCTGAGTACAATTGAGTACTTAGAGTTTTTTCCCCTGTTGCAGGTAACAGGCGGATGCTAGAGCTAACTCTTGTGTGTGGATACCTCCTGGTGGGCTTAGAGAGGATTCCTTTACGCTGCGATCATAGTTTTATTTATAACTCTCACTAAATGTTTTTATAAATAGAAGTTTTATAATCTGTTATCATAGTTTATATATCAATGCTTCATCATATCATGAATGAATATTTATTTCCGCTATAACTCTGATCACATGTTTATATTCCACTATTAACTCATTGTTCATAACTCTGATGTTGTATTTAAAGTGATGTAAGAAATGGCTTAAGAATGTCATAAGCTTTATTCTCTCATTTGTGATCCTGATGGAAAAATGTGGATCTTCGGGTTCTCCCTTGGGGTGTGCTCGATGGAACTGCGTAATTTAGTGTCCTCCCTTGAGTACTTAGTGTCTAATGGAAGATAAGTACTCCTAGAAGGCATTAGATTAGGTGGTTCTGCCAAAATATATGGTACATCAAATCTCCCCCTAATGCCTAGAAATGCTCATTATCAAAATAAAACCAGCATATGAGTCATAAATAGATCCTCCATAAGAGATCTAAATACTTAACAATCGATGGAGATTGAAATCTCACATTGATCCCCAGTTTCTTGTGTGTACCCATTAATGTATGTTGTGGTGGTGAGATTAGTATGTATACAACATACTCAATCTTACACAAATAGAAAATCTTCATGGATTCCCACGTACTAAATGCATATAGGGGATATGCAGTTAATTCGTAAATCAGGAGTGTGTAAATCTACCTGACCCCAACATGAAGTTGGCAAATAGCAATTTAGTAACGATGGTCCTCATACTCATAGATTCCATTTATCCATTTGGATATGTAACTAAACTTTTGTTATATCAAACAATTGTCATCGTAGGCACAAAAATTCAGTAGTGTTTAGGATAATGAGCTCACAACATGAGCCATTATTTACCAAATACATGGCCGAGTGTGGATACTTCAGACACTCTAGATCATCTTATAGATGTATATTCACAACCATGAAATTCCCTGAACTGTCCATACAATTTTTGTATTGGACCCATACATATTCTCTTAAATATGATCAAGGAATCTAAGACATTTAATCTGATTTTAAGATAAGAGGGTCTTAAAATCTATTTCCATTTGGCACTTATCGTATCCACACTTTGGGGAAAGTCATGACCAAAAGAATTGCAAATAATTTTTCACCCATCCCTTTTGGATGGTCAAGTTGACCATTCCAAATCTAGAATGCATCACTAGTGTGAAAAATTATCTTATACGTAACATGTTGTATGGGGATGGTTATATGCATAATACAACCAAAATGAGTCTTATCTTATTACTTATATGCCATATCTAATGTTATCTTTTTGTGTTTTCATACGAAAACACATTTGGATATCTCTATAATTTGGTAAGGTGTGAGTTTAATTAGGACATAATTAAATATCCTCAACTGCTGACTCGGTATCCATAGGAGGAATGATAGTGGCAACATAGGCCAAACTATCATTACATCACATCAGCGATGGCCAAAATTATTTCCTCTTCTTGTCATAAGAACCAAGAATATTTTATTTCCCTAATTATAGAGTTTGTGGTACAAATGTCCACTAGGCACATATCATTCCTCATTGGAATGATTCCCATACAATCTATATATGACAAGAGTTTAATGAGATTCTTGTCTAATATATAGAAATCCATAAATATTGCAGAGTATCAATATACATCGATATGATACCCTACAATAGTTATGCATTGACAACACAAGTATTATAACATTTTTTATGGACATTATCACATATTATCAACGGACCATGAGATTATTCTAAATCTCAAAACAAATCATTTGAAGCATATTCGATGATCATATTGTCCATCTATGTGATGTTCTCTTTATGAGAAAAAAAAGAGAAGTGTTGTTATGTGATCCCATAAGATCTAGCATAAACAACCAACCTCCTATGTAGCTTCATATTTTAAGATTGAAGCACCCTTCATATCTTATTTATGTAGCTCCTGTTTCATCCCTTATAGAATGTTGATATAGATCAACTACAAATTTAAGAGTACGGTATTGTTTAGCGCTATGCTAAACACAACCACGTATATGACATTACTCTTTGTTATTCTTGGGTTCATATTTCCATCACTCATATTGCACATTAGGCCTTTTGCTTTTACTAGTGGAAGCAAATTATATGAACAATATGGTCATAGTCTTCAATAGTTTGAAAAACTAGAGATATGATCCACTCATGATTAGCCTCAAGCAATATGAGTTTATTTATTGTTCATAAAACTACTAAAGAGTGAGCCATGAAGAATGTGTATTTCTTTCCACAAGATAATCTTATCGATGATCTTTATGGACGTAGTACCTTAACTACAGTAAGGCACAATTTCCTTTGATCTATAACAAACAACCCCTAATTGAGGTTTACTAAATTGTTCTATTAGTCCATGGGATAAAAACAAATGGTAATGTCCATTGTCCATGTGGGATAGTGATGCCATCTAGAGCGAGTTCATCAAACTCCTGTTAAGTCAGTATCCTCAACATGTGATAAACCATTTATTTAATTAGTTTACACCTAAGGTAAACTAAAAATCACTATGGTAATGTTGTAATCTCTAATTGCAAAATTTAGAGGATTCCATATCTTATCACTTTGTTTTGGATAGTTGGAGATAATCACAAAAATGTAAACCTCACAACAATTAGAGGTAATCACAGACCTCACAAACAATCATTATTAATGTTGGTACACACATTGTAGATAATCTCTATGTCCAAAACATAGAGTAGATCTCTCAGTAGTAGGCAAATAATTGCTGCTATAGGCACGGTCTCTGGGCTGATATATTCATAAGAATATACCGCAGCCAATGCCTAAGACTCTACTGACCTATGTTTAGCCTTTAATAATGAATGATGGTAGTCACCATAAAGGTGTATCATTCTCATATTTCCAAAACACTCATTTAGGACAACACAATGTAGGTAATCATCAAGTTTAAAATAAACATGATGTAGACCTCTCAGTAATGGGTGAATAATCGCTGCCATAGGCACGGTCTCTGGTCCGAATAATTCAAGTTGAATTAAGCGCAGCCAATGCCTAGGACTCCATCACTTGTGTTAGGATCCTAAATGTATCAAGATATGAATATAACAATTTTGCATAGTCCATCATTAATTAAGAAACGCTTAATTAAGATGATCTACCATTGTTAAGATGTAATTTATAGGAAAATTTATTAAATTAACAAGGTCAACAAAGTACAGATGTCCTAATGATGTTAAAGTCATAGACTAAAACACATAGTGCTATAGTTGGCTAGTGGCATAACTAGGCAAGATCCCGTAAGATCAAAGCAAAATCCACTTCATATGTTAGCCTCACTAGCAGAAATGGTTTAGCTGCCATTTTGCTTTTTCGAATTAGGCTCATATGAGCCTAAATTTATCCTTGCTTAATTAACTATTAATTAATTAAGAGGATCCGATTTTGTTGCAATTAAAATTAATCGCCAAACAACAAAACCAATAAACTATGGATGTTTAGACATGAATAATTTTTTGGTCTTAAAAGCAAACAAAGTATAGGACTAAAAGCTCTACCTATACTAATACATACTGTTAGAGTCCATGACTAAAACAGAAAATCATAGACACAGAAAACATATCTAAACATAACAATAGTAAATTTATCTGCAATATTATCACGATGCAATTTCTAAAGACTCGTAGGTCTTAAAAACCATCTATTTACACAAGTAAATATTTTGCATCATAATTTATTTAGATCCGAAATCTAAACAGAGCATTCATATAATGTATAAATACAATATACTGCAGATATATGCTTATGTTAAAACTTAAGTGCTAAAACATAAGTCATGAATGTATTATATAATAAGGACTTATGTGCATATCTGCGCAACCTTATCCTCACAGACGGTTTCTCCATCGGGAGAAAAGCGTCGTACGGCCCCGAGGCCGTGAGGACGCCGTCGGCCGCCGCCGTAGCTGCAGCCTGCAGCGGCCTCGCCTCCACCAGTAGCCGTCAGCGAGCGAAGGCCAGGATTGCCGTGACGACTCGGCCGCGAGGGCCCGGTCCGCTGCGAGCTCCCCAGCCGCGGGTGCATGAGCCGCCGGCTGCCGTGCGCGAGTCGCAGGCGTGGGGCCGTCTCCGCAGGGCTTGGGAGGGGCTACCCGTCGCCACGGTCCTAGCCACAGCCGGCCGGTGCTCTAGAGGCGCAGGCGCGGGGAAGCCGCGCGGAGACGGCTGCCACCGGCGCGGGGCCACGAGCACGGGAGCCTGTCGCAGCCGCCTCCGCGGGAAGGACCTGGACGCGGGCACCGGGTGCCGGGGGCGGCCAGCCGTGGGCCGCAGGCACGAGGCGCCGAGGCCGCCGGCCACGCGAGGCCGCTGGCGCGGACCGTGCGGAGCCACTGGCCGCCGGGAGGCATGCCGGCCGCGGCACGAGGCCGCTGGCGCGGGCTGCCCGGCCGCGGGCACGGGAGCAAGGCTGCGTCGTGCCCGACCGTGAGGGTGCCACGGGTGCCATCCTCATCCTCGTCAAAGGAGAAGTAACCGCTGCCGTCGTCGGTCCGGACGTGGGTAGGGCCACCGCCTCGTTCCGAGCATGGGCGTGGTTAGGCAAACATCCGGTTGCAGCCGCCGCTCACGAGCAAGATCATACAAGATGCGGCGGATGAGCATGCGATGGCCGAGGAACACAGTCATCATCGTCCGATGCTGTTCAAAAGATAAGAACTTCATAGATTTATGAAAATTTCATGGCACCTTTTAGTTATGTGTTGCTTTTGGATGGAGATCATCGGATCCATGTTGCTGTTGGCCTTCGTTTTCTTGTTTTCTTGATCAATGAAGGCCCTTCGTGGCTTTCTCATGCAGAATGCTGATGGTGCTTCTTTCATCAGCGAGAAGAACACCGGCGTCTGTTCTTGCCGAACCAGGCGCATCTGTTCTTGGTGAACTCAGGACAGAACAACGTGCATGATAACATGTTAGAAAATAAAGAACGAGAGAGAAAGTGACGCAAATGATTCTAGTTGTCTTCCCAATGAACAGTATATATAGGACAATCCTATTTGGTACCCAGGTACCGAATAGTTATTCAGTACCCAGACACATCTGACAGCCCAGAAAGCTACAGGCTGTGTCCGGACTCTCGGGATTTGGATTGCCGGTGCCATCCAAGGGTTGTGTGGCCACCGCCAACTCTCGGGAAGATGGGGGAGCGGTAGCTGCTGTAAGGAGTTGGGGAGAATCCGATGCTGCTTCTCTAGATAAGGGGAGCAACAGCAGCCATCGCTGGAGGAAAAGGGAAGGAGCCGCCACTCACAGGAAGCGGAGGAGCCTCTGCTCGAGAACATCTTGGCTACACAAAAAAATGCAGCACTAGATGGCCATTATAAGAATAGCTGCTCCACACAATTATTCATGAATATAACCACGTATCAATTTCTATAAGCTAACATGAACTGAAATACTGGTATAGAGAGGCAGGTTACAGGTAGAAGAGAAATGATGTGCTTTCCAATAATAAATATCAAATCCTCCCTCAATGTAAATGTGTTTTCAATGAAGAATCCAGAAGTGCTAACTCTATGTTCTCAATCTACACAAATGTTGACATATTGATGATTAAATAAATTGACTATTTGACAACAGAGATCATACAACAACTTGGAATCAGAGGGAGCAAAGATCAAGGTTCGATAGCTACCTGAAGGACCAGATGCCTCCATCTACGCGGGAAAGCATCAGTAACCGGCACTGCCACCGACCGAGTAAGACTGTCCGCCTTCACCTGGGACTTCTCGGTCGCATCCCGTGGCGGCGGAGAGCTAATGGGTGAGGGGAGCACGACGGAGCCAGGTGAGCTCGTAGGGGCGACGAGCCAAGGTGGGCTTGCAAGTCCTTTAATTTCTGTCTGATGCAGCAGGATGCGGTGGGTAAGGTGGGCGTGGGGTCGGGGGCACGCGGTGGCGCCGATGCGACTCTTGCAGGGCGAGGTGGAGGCGGCAACACCGGGGAAGCTTGCGTCCAAAGATCCGCAACTGCGCCCGTCGCCCACCCCGTGCGGCTCGCGGTGTCACCGCCGGTGCTCGCGGGGGCTTCGGTGAGCACGGCTAACGGTGGTGCTGGGTGGGAACCGTAGCTGCAGGACGGGGTGGGGGCCAGCGCCGGCGAGGAGGTGGATCGGAAGAAAACTGCGCAACTGGTGTCGGGGTGGGATTGATGCGGTGAGATCGTGGGGGTGGGGGTGGGGGTGGGGCTAGGGTGGGAGCGGCCGGTGATGCCGCTCGGCTGCTCGGGGCTCGGGCAGACGGTCCTGGTCCTATGAGGCTGGGCCGGGCCTGGAGCTTGTCTAGTTGGAGCGGCGGTGGGCCTATTTGTCTGCCAAGACGCTGGATACTGAATAATTATTTAGTGCCTAGGTACCATATAGTAATACTATATATATATATATATATATGGATACTGAATAATTATTTAGTGCCTAGGTACCATATAGTAATACTATATATAGGTCGGGCCGGGGCTCCACGCTCTTTCTTTCTGTGTGGGACGATGCCGGGGAATGTGTCGAGGCGGCGAACAACAACAAGACAACTAACTACATTTGTTTTTTCCCTCCATGAGATGAGCCAGTGCATTGGACCGATGGATAATAGAACTGAGCAGGCCAAAAAAGCGCTTGGGCGCTCTACATACGATGTAGACTCCATCAGATACATATCGATTTATTTATGATAGATCCAGAATAGATAGATATCTTGTATCATCGATAGATAGAAAGAGGTCAACCCTTATTATTGATAGATTCCCTTTCGATCTATCAGAACAGATCAGGCCATCTATCAATCGATTTGAAAGTCTCGCTTTTCGTTCATTTCAGCCATGCCATAATAGCCACCACAATAAGAAAGAAGCAAGCGAAACAGCTAGAAGCGCTCGCTTCGCCACGCCCAACTATTCTTATTCACGGGAAAGCCAACCGAAAGCCGAATCGAATCTTTCGGTTGGCTTTCCCGTGAATAAGAATAGTTGGGCGCGGCGAAGCGAGCGCTTCTAGCTGTTTCGCTTGCTTCTTTCTTATTGTGGCGGCTATTATGGCGTGGCTGAAATGAACGAAAAGCGAGACTTTCAAATCGATTGATAGATGGCCTGATCTGTTCTGATAGATCGAAAGGGAATCTATCAATAATAAGGGTTGACCTCTTTCTATCTATTGATGATACAAGATATCTATCTATTATGGATCCAAGCGCTTTTTTGGCCTACTCAGTTCTATTATCCATCGGTCCAATGCACTGGCTCATCTCATGGAGGGAAAAAGCAAATGTAGTTAGTTGTCTTGTTGTTGTTCGCCGCCTCGACACATTCCCCGGCATCGTCCCACACAGAAAGAAAGAGCGTGGAGCCCCGGCCTGACCAGTGTATATATATATATATATATATATATATATATATATATATATATATATATATATATATATATAGGGAGAGGCTATTCAGTAGCCGGCTACAAAATAAGTTATTCTGTAGCCACCTCCATTTACTATAATTTTATATACTAATTTACCATAATGTCAATACATATTTACGATAGTTGGGTTACTATAACACATGAAAATATTTATCATAACGTTATATTAAACCACTTAGTAAAGAGTTACTATAATCTCGTAAATTAACATAGTAATTATCATAACTCAAAGTGGCTACAGAATAAGTTATTCTGTAGCCAGCTACAGGATAGTAGTTCTATATATATATATATATATATATATATATATATATATATATATATATAACCACTACTCTGTAGCTAGCTATAGAATAACTTATTCTATAGCCACTTTAAGTTACGATAATTACTATGTTAATTTACAAGATTATAGTAACTCCTTACTAAGTGGTTTACTATAATGTTATGGTAAATATCGCCATGTGTTATAGTAACCCAACTGTCGTAAATATGTATTGACATTATTGTAAATTAGTATATAAAATTATCGTAAATGGAGGTGGCTACGGAATAACTTATTTTATAGCTGGCTACTGAATATATATATATATATATATATATAGGGAGAGGCTATTCAGTAGCCGGCTACAAAATAAGTTATTCTGTAGCCACCTCCATTTACTATAATTTTATATACTAATTTACCATAATGTCAATACATATTTACGATAGTTGGGTTACTATAACACATGGGGATATTTACCATAACATTATATTAAACCACTTAGTAATGAGTTACTATAATCTCGTAAATTAACATAGTAATTATCATAACTCAAAGTGGCTACAGAATAAGTTATTCTGTAGCCGGCTACAGGATAGTAGTTATATATATATATATATATATATATATATATATATAGAACTACTATCCTATAGCTGGCTGCAGAATAACTTATTCTGTAGCCACTTTGAGTTACGATAATTACTATGTTAATTTACGAGATTTACAGTAACTCCTTACTAAGTGGTTTACTATAACGTTATGGTAAATATTCCCATGTGTTATAGTAACCCAACTATCATAAATATGTATTGACATTATGGTAAATTATTATATAAAATTATGGTAAATAGAGGTGGCTACAGAATAACTTATTTTATAGCCGGCTGCTGAATAGCCTCTCCCTATATATATATATATATATATATATATATATATATATATATATATATATATAGGGCTCTATGTGGACGGTTACAAGTGTGAAAGAGAAAGAGTAGGGTGAAAAGACATCTCTTGGAATCTATGTGGACGGTTACAAATGTGAAAGAGAAAGAGTAGGGTGAAAAGACATCTCTTGGAATAATTTCTAATTGAGCACTAAATAATAATTCTCAACAATCATCGCCTCTATAAATCCATCTACCATTTTCAGAGATGAGCTTACTCCCTCTCTCTCTCTCAGTCTGCCTCCTCGGTAGCCTCTGTCCTCACTCGGCCTTGCCCTCGCTCTCCTGGACTCGCTTTCGCGCATGCCCGAGGCCCTCCCGTTAATCCACACCCGAGGCCTCAACACTGGCCTCCCCACCCCACACCCTATCGATGACCTCCAAGTTTGACTCCGAGGGCCAAGACCGAGGCCAAGTCTGAGGTGGATCTAGCAAGCGGCGACCGCCTTTCTCGCTCCTCCCTATATATCCCGATCAAGTATAGATCTCAGTGTGCGCGGAGGAGGAACAGGTGGAGCTCCATCTCCTCAAGTTAACATGATCTACGACAAAGTTGTAGATCTCAATGTAATCTATAACTTTGTAGTTGAGAAGTTTTTTATTCAAAGTTGTTTACAATCATAAATATGTGTTTTAAGTTCTTAAATTTTGAAATTCAAAATTTAGAATTTCTAAACCATGCTGAATGTTCACATGGTTAATACCAAAGTTGTAGTAGTCGACTCAATCTACAAGTTTGTAGTTGATAATTTTTTTATCTGAAATTGTTTAGTGTCTCAAATATTTGTTTTGAGTTCTTATTTTGATATTCAAATTTTAAAAATTTTCAAACAATCTTGAACGGAGGCACATCCTATACCAAAGATTAAGTTCTTCACAAGCTCTAAAAATTTTTTAGTTGAAACTTTTTTCATTTGAGATTATTTAGTGGCCAAAATTTTCATTAGAATATTACAAGATATTGATAAAAAAAATAGCCTCTTATATATATCCACAAACGAGTGTAGTGTAGTGGTAGAAAGGTGCTGTGAGAACTAAAGGTCATGTGTTCGAGTGACCACTTCTATAAATGTCTTATTAACAGAGACGGGCTGCCTCTGTAAATAGAAAATGCCCACCTTTAAAAATGCTTTTGATATATAGTAGTGTAGTATACCAAAATTCAAGTCATGTCTTCTGCAAACCGGTCTACAAAATATGAATTTGCTTATCATTCCTGCATCAGCGGAGTGAAACTTTTCTAAACTGAAGTTATTGAAGTCCTACTTCCGTTCTACGACGTTGACACAAGAAAGACTTATAATGTGGCCACAATAGCTTTTGAGAGTGAAATCGGGAAGAAGATTAGTTATGATTATATCATTAGAGATTTTATTGTAAAGAGCACTAAGAGAATGGTGTTTTTCAAGTAAAGATTATGCAATAGGAGAATATGTACTATTTTTTATCTATCTCATTGCCATATAATACATTTTTTAGAAAATATAATATATTTTAGCATATACGCTATGTTTCTAGACCAGCAGGACCCATTTTAAAGTTTTAGAACAAATCTCCCGATCCCGATTTTTACTGGCAGGATATTGTTGTGCTTTTGTGTATCAGCCATGTAAACCCTCTTCAGACATGTGGGCTCTCTTTGCAATTTAATGCGGGCTGCGTAGGCTTAACCCCGGGCTGCTCTGGGCTGGGCTACATAGAGTGATTCGAGCTGCTGTGGCTACAAAAAGGGTGGTTTTTAAGTGTGTTATATATGCCCCTAAAATAGATGTGTTATATATACAGAGTACACCAAGTATGAAATTTAAACGATCAGAAGAAGAAAAAATAGTACTAGCCGATCCGAAGACATGTCTAAAACTAGGAGCATCTATAAAAAAATCTTTAAAATTACTTAGCAAACTAATAATATACTCATTTTCGCAAATAAATTAAAAGACAATATGTTGCAGAATAGTGAGCACAACATTAGAATTTGACCCGCATCATAACTATGACCAGATGCTAATCCTTACACGAGCTCTGGCCATTATATAAATATAAAGGGGTAATTGAAACAATGTCATTATAATTTGTGGATCGAAAAAACGTCATTACCATTCACCTGTTCTGGGATATGCCATTATAATTTCTACTAACACCTGAAATCTATCATTTTATACGTATCTCGCAACCTCAGGCCAGTTGCAGGTCTACCTACATATATAGTCTTCTGTATGGACCGAATACTCGGTTTTCACCTCATTTATAGGCAAGCCCCACGCGTCATCCACCTCCTCTTCACCTTCCGTCACCTCCTTGTCATCAAGCATGCGAGTGACACGTAACATACCTATGTCGTGCTCCGATGGACGATCGACCGAGGCGAGCTTGGCTCATGGGCAGATCCGACCACCACCAAGCCGAGGGAGGCTTTTATCTGTGTACCCTTAAAAAAGATGCCACACTCCTGCGTACCCCTCAAAAGTTGGTTGTCACCTACATGCCCTCACTCGAACTTTTCTTTTCCCTCACGCCATTCCGTCGGCATTCTGTTAGGTTTTGGCCGTTTGGCGGCTCTGACATGTGGGACCAGGCTAGAAAAATATCCTCCTTGCCCTCTGGGTCACTGACATATTGGGCCGCCATCTCCTTCAGTCTCACCCGAGCCTCTCTCTCAGTCTCTCCCCATTCTCGTTCCTCACTCTCTCACCCGAGCGCGGGAGGACGCGGCGCCGAACCCTAGCGGCGGCGGATCTGGAGACGGCGGCAGTTGGTGTTGGCGGCCCGCCCTCGAAATCCTAGCCCCGTGGAGCAAGACGGTCGGGCGAAGCAGGCATGTCGTGGAACGGACCCGGCGAGAGGCCGGATTGGTTCTAGGAAGGGTGAGTACCGCTCCTCCTCCCTCCTTGACTTCGCCCCTCCTTGTATTGATGTTGATTGCATTAGTGTATTGCGCTACCGAATCGTGTTTAGGGTTTATTGATTACGTGCTCCTTGTTCATCTGTAGGATGGACCCAAACAGTAGTTACAACCTAGAAATGCAGATTGTTGGTCCCAATTGTCGTGCAAAGTGGTTTTCTGTGAATGAAGTGGTGGATGCAGACAAAACTTTGTTAACTTGCCTTATGGAAGATTTGGTTGACAAGTATCCTCCTAGCTATGGTGATGTAGCCACATTGTTTTACTGGTGCATGCATAGTAAAGTTCACATACCTATGCGCAATGACCAAGAGATGCTAGCAATGTTTGAAAAAAATAGGGCAACCAGAACATGCTTGTTGACTGTTGCATATCATAGTCCTGGTACTCAGCCTGTGCTTCCTGATTGGGAGTCTGGTAGCCCAAGGAAATCTGCTAAGCCCCCATTCACTCCTTCAATTGTTTCTACAAGCATAGCAGAACCAAGCCAGCCATCTATGTCTCAGCCACCCAAACCAAGCCAACTTGAGTTCCTGGCTAACCCAAATCCAATGAATGAGCATATGGGGATTGATGATGAAGGCTTGTATATTGATCTTGGTCCCAACCACCCTCCACCTCCTCCTACCAGTTCTCAGAGCCAAGGGGGGAGTAAAGAAAGGGAAGAAGAAATAGATAAATCCTCTGATGAGGAAGTTGCTGATAGGGATGAGGAGTGTGCTGAGTCAGGTTCTGATGATGAAACCAGTGACGAGGAAGATGAGGAAGTAGAAATAGATAAATCCTCTAATGAGGAAGTTGCTGATAGGGAGCCTGAGCAATTTCCTGATGTTGAATATGACAAAGATGACCCTCCTATGATAGTGGGAACTATCTACCCAGATATGGCTTCTTTTAAGATTGCTTTAGCTAGTCATGCTGTTAAACATGAGTTCAACTATGAAATTGACAAGAGTGATACAGGGAGGTATACGGTGCACTGTTCTATGAGGAATGAGGGATGCCCGTGGAGACTGCATGCCTCAACTTCAGCTGATGGACATGGCATTCAGGTGATGTGTTAGTTCAATTTGTGGTATTGACTGCTACCTGTTTTCCTTGCATGTACCTAGCTGCTAACATGTGTTTCTTTTCAACTTTTTTCCAGGTGAAGGTGAACCCACATGAGCATGGAAATGGCTGCCAGAGCACTAGGAGACAAGGATCATGTGTTGGACTTAGTCAGTTTTGGGTGTGCAGCAAGGTAATTGATTGGTTGAAAGAGGATGGAAATGTTGGTGCAAAAGAGCTGCAAAGGAGGTTGAAGGATCTGTACAAGGTTCAGATCAGCTACAGGAAAGTGTACAAAGGTAAATACCTTGCAATGGATCAACTTTATGGGCCTTGGGGCAAGAGTTTCCACAATTTGTTTAGGTTTAAGGCCCAGTTAGAACAATCTAGTCCTAGTTCAGTTCTTGTCATTGATCATCACACCATCAATAATAAGGTCAGGTTTAACAGGCTATTTTTTGCTCTGAAAGCATGTGTTGATGGATTTCTTAGGGGATGTAGACCATATCTTGCAGTAGATAGTACCTTTTTGACAGGGAGATTTAGAGGACAATTGTGTGTTGCATGTGCAGTAGATGCCCACAACTGGATGTATCCAGTTGCTATTGGTGTGATTGACTCTGAAACCAATGAAAATTGGATCTAGTTCATGGAGAGATTGAAGGAGGCAATAGGCACTCCAGAAGGCATGACATTCCATATAGACTGTGGGCAGGCAGTAATGAATGGAGTTAGTCAAGTTTTTCCAACAACTGAACATAGAGAATGTATGTATCACTTAGTACAAAATTTCAAGAAGAGGTATAGTGGTAGAGTGTTTGATGATCACTTATGGGCTTCCTCATATTCATGGAGCCCATACATGTTTAAGAAGCATTATGAAGCAATGGCTACAGCCAAACCAGAAGCAATGAAGTACTTGCAAGAGAATCACTAGAAGCTTTGGACCAGGAGCCAGTACACCACACTGTCAAAGGTTGACTATGTGACAAACAACTTGGCTGAGTCCTTCAACAACTGGGTCAAACCTAAAAAGTGTAAGCACCTGGATGACTTGCTGGACACTATAAGACAGATGCTTTTGATCAAGTGGAACCATAGGAAGAGGGTAGCTGCTAAGCTCAATGGCAAAATTATGCCCCATATCATGTAGAGGCTTAGGGAAGACACTTACAACTTAGACATAGATGTCATCATAGCCTCACCTGAAGGTGTGGCAGAGCTGTGTGCTAAAGGTCTGCAAGGAACTGGGTTCAGGTTTGTGGTCAACCTAGCAGACAGGACCTATTCTTATAGGGTTTGGTAGGGGTCAGGAATCCCATGCAAGCATGCCATTGCATACATTACCTCAATTCCTAGCGCAAAGCTTGAAGACTATGTGGATGAGTACTTCTCTATCAACAATTTTAGAGTTGCATATGACGGCTCCATCCCTAGCATACCTAACAAGAGCATGTGGCCAGAGGCAGAACCAGGCTTTTTCTTGAACCCTCCTCTTCTAAAGTCCACAGGTGGAGGCAGGAGAAAGAATAGGATGAAATCTGCACTTGAGGGAGGCAGCAGCCAGAGGAAGTCAAAGAAACATGAATGCCCCATCTATCATCAGTTGGGCCATCACTGGTACACTTGTAAGAATGGGAACCCAGAAGACATAGCTGCAATGGAGGCAGCAAGGTAATCTGTTGTCCTATGCATATAGCTATCTTTGCATGTACATAGTTTTGCATACACAGAAGCTAATCTATTTCCCTTTGTAGGGGCACACCAAAGAAGAGGTTGAAGAAGGCTATAGCAAGCAACACAGAGAGGAGTCTTGTGGTGGCCCAGCCATCCCAGATGCAGTTCCCATTCAATGAGGCAGTGGCAAATGCCATCCATAACAAAAGGAAGAGGAAGCCATCCTCTTCTTCAACCTCCTCACAGAAACACAAGGGTGCAGCACCAGCCACCACTAGTTCAACCTCAGCTCCTACTAGTGTGTCTACAAGGTACCTGTTCTTTGCCTCATCCTTTTCATTTCAACTAGGTGGAAATCTAATGCATACTGTTGACTGTCAGGTCTGGAACTGGTTCAAATGATCCAGTCCCACTCTTATCTGTGCATCTGGTTCCTTTCAATGAGGACTCTATTACAGTGGACACCCAACCCAGCCAGCCAGTTGATGACCTCCCACTTGAGCCTATGGATCCACAATGCACACCAAGAAGAAATAAGGGAGCAGTGAAGAAGAAGTTGACACCAAAGAAGCTGCAGTAAGAAACTCTAGTGATGTTCTTTTTTTGGCCCTGACGCATGATCTTTTGGTACTTTGATGTTCTTTTGGGACTGTCATGAAAAACCTTGTCTAAATTGATGGTTCATGTTAGTGATGTGAACAAACTCTAGTAATTTAGTTTCTATGTGTAAACTGTAAGTGATGTGATCAAACACCATATGCTGTTGGTGATTAAACACTTTATGCTATCAGTTATGTGATGGATGAGTGAACTGTTAGTTTCTTTGTCTTAATGTTGTTATGAACCATGAGAAGCATTCATTCATGCATTTATTGATCCATACATCCATGAAAACTCACACACACACAACAGCAGCCTACTTCTTGAAAATAGCATACAAAGCAAGCACCAAGCACAAATACACAAGTTTTTCAATCCTCCTAAGCTGCTGCTGCACCCTCTTGTCCATTGGTGCATGGCCTTCAACTACAGCTGCTTGGGAACCTTCCTGCAAGATGGCCAGAGGAGCTGTGGGAAAACCACCAGGTGCTGCCACTGCCTGCAATGGAACTGCTTGGATTGGTGTAGCTGTCTCCCCCATCTCATCCTCCCACTGATAGTACTGACATCCTCCAATCTGAAATCCAACATAGAGACTGAGCAAAGAGGGAAAGACAAACAATGTTGACCAAAGAGAGAAGCACAAACTGCGAAATAAGGGCACTTGTGAAAGGCCCGGTTGGGGTTGGCCCTGGTCGTCGAGATGAAGCGATTGGCGAGCACATTGCAGTTCGGGCAAAGCACACGCCGCCTTGGCGCACCACCATAGCTGCCACTACCTTGTGACATGGCTGTCAAAGAGAGAGGGCTCAAGAGAGTGGCAACTCCCTGGCCTTTGGCGCCAATATATAGGAGGAGAAGAGCAGGCTCTTTGGCGCCAAATCCCTGTCCTTTGGCGCCAACAGAGGCGTCTCTGCCGCCAAAGCCAATTGGCCTGGCAATGGCATAGGGGAAACGAAAAAGTTTAGACGCCCATACGAGCCCAAGGGCAAATGAGTCATTCTCCAGAGCCGTTACTCACCGTTAGGAGCAAATGCCGACGGAATGGCGTGAGGGAAAAGAAAAGTTCGAGCGGGGGCATGTAGGTGACGACCAACTTTTGAGGGGTACGTAGGAGTGTGGCATCTTTTTTAAGGGTACACAGGTAAAAGCCTCAAGCCGAGGGCAGCGAGCACGGGCATCGACAAGTGATTGTGCGGGCATGGAGCTAGGGCGCGGTTGTTGGAAGCGCCAGCATGGGATAGAGGCCGATGGCCCGCACTGGTTGCCGGAGTGGAGGTCGGACGTCGAGGAAGACGAGAGGGAGTGCCAATAGCAAGCCCGTACATTAACAGGAACAAGTGGGGCAACTGTTCAGGGCCTCTAAAATTGGAGGGCCTCCAAATTTACACTAAGTAGTAATTAGCAATAATTAATCCTTGAATAGAAAAAAAGATGCGACTAGGCCTGCAATCACTAGTCTCTGTCTCTACAACTAAAACATACGGATTGTCAACGTCTACCCGGCGACACTAAAACAATCATGCGATCCATGACTACCCGGTAGAAAAAAATACCTGTCAATCACGCACACGGGAAAAAATCAATGTCAATCCCCCCCCCCACCTCCCCCCCCACACACACGGAAGTCAATCGCACGCACGTGGCAAAAAAAATCTCCACAAACACCGCATGGAACTTAATGGAAACACAGAAGGAATAAAATCACCCTTATGGAATTATCGGCAATCAAATAATCACCACATGGAAACACCAGAAGGCAAGTAATAAAATAAAATAAAATGGAAAGAGAATTATGAGAAGGGAAATGAATGTATCGGTATATCACCACACAATGATCATGATCGTGATCCTTCATGTTCATTGTGTGGTGAGAATTATGGGAATTGTTGCCACACAATGTGAATTATTGTCATGCCTCATGCATCTTTTTGAAAAAAATGTGTTTCCATGCTCGGAATTACAAGGACGGATGAGAATTGTTGCCACACAATGAGAATTATGGGAAGAGAAATGAATACATTATTTTTTTCAAAAATGAATTGTTGCCATGCCTCATGCATCTAGGCTACGACATGGTAATTCCGAGCATACTTGTTTTGGGCAAGGCAGAGCATGGATAAATTCAATTCGATGCCTAGCAACAAATTTTTAGCCTTTCAGGCAACTGATGCTTGTCGTAACTTTCAGACAACAACCTCTAAGCCTAGCTTTTATTTTAGATTCATTACGATAATGAATGTGTTTCTAGACATTATCATGGTATGACACACATGCAAAATTGAATTGATATATTCTTGATTTTGACTTGGCTATCAAACATCTCATTCAATTTATGTTGCACCCGTTGCAACGCACGGGCACTTATCTAGTTTATAAATAAATTGGAGTATTGGCCCAAAGTAAGTCCTATATGGCCATCCGCCTACCATGGTACTGTCGATGTTTCACCACCGATAGCCTGCCACGGGGGTACCCGGGGCAGTATGTTCGGGCTTTGGCGTATGCTGAACTCGATGGTTAACGCAAGAGACAGCCGATTTATCCTGGTTCAGGTCCTCGATCGTAGATTGAGTAATAACCTTACGTCCAGTCAGCCTTAGCCTTTGCGTTGGATTGATTGTCAAGTGTTTTTTGTTGTACCCATTGTCCTTCTCTCAGGAGCCCTGCCCTCCTTTATATAGTCAGGAGGCCAGAGTCCTAGTCGGTTTATAATGAGATTTCCTAGTAGGATTACCTAATAGTTCTACTACTACGATTATATGGGAAGAATCCTAGTTGGACTAGATCTTTTTTCTACCTTGCGGGGTATCCTGTGGGTCCCACATCGACAAGCCCCCGAGCACTTCATGGTTGAGCTCTGAAAATCTCGCTCTGCTCCTTCTAGTCTTGTTGAGTAGGAACAAAATGTCATCCGAGCGTTTTCTGGAGTGAAACCTTGTAGCGCTTCTTGGGATCTTTGGGTGGTGAGTGCTTTTGAAGAAAAAGTGCATCCATCTGGTTGTAGCCCCCGAGCCTCTTGCTATTTGGAACAAGGAGCTGGAGGATCTTGTCTTGAAGTTGCCCTGATTGTTCGTTGAAATTTTATCAAAAAGAACTCGCTCGAACATGGCTTGTTCCGGGTTCTTTTTGCCGTAATGTCTTGAAGTGGTCTGCGTTGAGGAAGCCTATTGGTGACGTGCGCTTTTTCGAAGAAAAAGGGCACTCACTGAGTGTAGCCCCCGAGCCTCTTGCTATTTGGAACAAAAAGTTGGAGGGTCTTGATCCTTTATGTTGTTTGAAAATTTTGTATTCTGAAGTAGTCCCCGAGACTTGGATTACGTCATCATCCGAGTAGTTTTGCGGTAAGCAGCCTCCGAGCTTATGTCAAAAAATTGCACTCACTGAGTGTAGCCCTCGAGCCTCTTGCTTTTGTTTGCAAAAGTTGGAGGGTCTCCTGCAGCCCCGTGCTTTCTCCGAGTTCTTCTTTTTAGAAAAGAAGTCGGATGAAGAGTCTTGATGTGTCGTCGTTGTAGTCTTGAGTTTCTTGTATTCTTGGTCCTTTGTCTTTGGTTCCGAGCCTCCGGGAATAGGTGAAAATTAAGGCCGAGCTCCCTAGCTCAGTGTTGTTTAAGTTATGATGCTGGCCAAGCCCCCGAGCGTATATCCGTGTTGTTTTGTTCAGGAAGAACTCGGATGCGTGGTTTTGGCGTGTTCTTTGATAGTTTTGCTGTTGTCAGATGTAGTTGTATGGTGGTGGTTGAGTGTAAATGCCTTTTGTTCACGGGTTGTACTGTGCTGGTATATTCTTCCGAATATGCCCGTCTTCGAGTACCGCTTCCTCTCGCCTGAGTCGTCCATTATTGTGTCATGTCTTTTCACTGTGTCCTTTGTTAGGCCTATTTCGTTGGTACTCCTAGTCCATGTGCGCCGATTCTTTGGTCTATAAATACTATCCCTGAGTGCTTGTTTTCATTCATTGGATATTCTGTTGAAACCTTGGTGGTTATGAACATGGTAGTTTGTGAAGTAGAGCAGCCCCTGGGCATGTTTTGTACTTTCTGTGTGTCTTGTCATAGATGGAGGAAGTCTTGTGATAGGGATTAGAGGTAGGCTGATCCCGCGACAGCATTGTGCTAGGATGTACGTGGTGGTAGTTGGAGGAAGTCTTGTGATGTGGGCTTCGTTCCTTCATCCGGTAGTTCTGGGTTGATCCTCGTCGCCTGTCTTGAGACCGTCCGGTGCAGATCAACACCATATCCAGCATCACATCGGCCTTGGGTAGACAGATGCCTGCCGGTCTTCTATGCTCCATGTTGCCCTGTCGTGCTGTCGATTTCCGCCTTGGATGCACTGCGTTCGTCCTTTGAAGAAAATAGTGTAACTGATGGCGGTTTGTCCTTCCGAGTAGCAATTTGGGACACGTAGTCGTTCCAGAGCCTAGTCGTGTCCGTGTTCCTCTTTGCTACTTTGCTTTTCATGGTGCTGAGTTCGTTGGGTCTTGTAAGATTTGTAATCTTCTATTTTTGAAGTCGCTTGTAATGTAATGAATCTTGTCTTCTGAGTTGTCTTTGACTTTTCTGTTGTGATCCCTGTCGTTCATGAGACTATCGAGTTCTTTCTTACATAAAAGGGTTCTTTTGTTCCTCGTGAGGTAGCCCTTTCTTTCTTCTTTCTTTCTTCTTGGTTTGACGGGTCGTTCTTGTATCAATCTGATAATCCTGCCGTGGCATTGGACGGATAAGTCTGAAATCTGCCCGTTGGTTTTTACTGTTGTGAGGATTCGTGCCCTCCGTCGTTTTAGCTGCGTCGGTAAATGGACCATTGCGTTCCCACACTGTGCTTTAACGGGCCTTGTGGGCCGTTTGTATTACTGAGAAATCTATTTAAAGACCTTTTATCTTCTTTTCCCTTGTCGCCCAGCTCTTGCCTTTAAACCCTAGTTCTCAAAAATCCGCCGCCATCATTGTCGCCATCACCCAAGCACCATCATTCTAGCTTCATCTCCCTTAGCACCTTTTTTGCTTCCGCCAGTTCATGGGAAAGAAGAAAACCGCAAGCAAGTCTCAGGCGACCTTCGTGGACGAGGAGTCATCCCTGTCTTTGATTGAAAACCAGGAGTTCGTGGCCATGAGGGCAGCTCAGAAAGTTTGGCCGGCTCCAACAACAAGTGAAGACCAGCTGCGCGAGCTCGTTAGTGATGGCTTGATCCAAAGCAAAGTCATCGCTGAATGGAGAGTTCCGAGCGAGCATCGGGTTCCGGCTCCGGGTCCTGGTGAGATTGTCCTTTTTGTTTTCTTTGTCCGCGCTGGACTCTATCTTCCTGCTTCCGCCTTCCTTCATCAGTTTCTTGGTTATTTCGGGGTTAGTCTGAACCATCTAACCCCCAATGCCGTTCTCCATCTTTCTGTTTTTGTTCACCTTTGTGAAGCCTTCCTTGGGATCCCTCCTTCTCTATCTCTTTTTCGCTTTTTCTTTCGTCTGAAACCCCAACCCCGCTATGAAGAAACCAGTGCCCTCGGCGGTTGCGGGATTCAGTTTCGCTAGGGTTTCAAAATTAAGTTTTTTGACTATGACCTGGTTGATTCTGTCAAAGATTGGCGTGCCGAGTGGTTTTACGCTGCCAATTTGATCCCTTCTCTTGTTGTTCACTCCGGATCCGGTCCTGTGGCGAATGACCGATGGGACAAGAAGCTTGAGTCACCTGCTGAGATTCAAGCGATCCAGCCACTCCTTGATAGGATTAGCATGTTGAAACAGCAGGGATTGACCGGTTTTGGTATTGTCTCAAGCTTTCTTCGTCGCCGGGTTCAGCCCTTGAAAGAGCGGGAACATCTCGGCTTTGAGTATTCTAGGGCCGAGGATCCTTCATGCATGGTCCCAGCTCTTGAGCTGACCGGTGAGGAGGTACTCGAGCGCCTCCAGAAGATGCTGAAAGGAGTGAGCGTCATTCCTCCTGCCATCTCTGAGTTCTCGGCCATCAACCCGCCCCCAGCTGTGAGTTGTCTACTTTTTTATTTGAGTTCTTTACGTACTCTTGCTGCATCCGTTCTTGCTTAGCTTTTCCTTGTCTTGGTGTTTTATCTTTTTTCTCAAGAGCTTGGGCGGAATTTTGTCGATCCGATCCCCCTTGGTGTTCTTCCTTCGACTTCTCGTTGTGATTTTCTTCTGTTGTACTCATCCAATTCTGACTCGTATCTGGTCCAAGCTTCCCTGCGCTGCCTAGCACGGTGTTGGCGCCCTTGCTTCAACTTGTTTTTTCTTTCTCTAGCTTGTTTCTGACTATCTGTTTCTCCGTTGTAGCCCTGGGCAAAGGGTGATATGTTGGATTCTGATTCATCTGATGATCTGACATCGGGTGCTTCCGGGGGATTTAATGGTGACCGCGGTTGTCGAACCATGAACACTTCTCGTGCATGAGTCGTTCTGTTATTGGCGTTAGTTTTCATACTGTCGGAGTCGCTGATAATTTTAGTGGATGCCTCGGTGTCGTAGATCGAGTCTCCTTCTTGGTAAGGTAAAATAGCTGTTGTTGTCGTGCCGACTAGTTGGGTTCCGCTACCTTCAGGAACGGAATCCGGCCAGTGGATGATACAGTCCCGCGATGTTATCGTTAGCACGAGGCCCTCCTGAGCTCCTGTCAGTGGTATCCCGAATCTTGGATTGAAAAATCTTTCGACCTGTCCTTGATAGGATTTTGCCATGTTGTCGAGCCCAAATGGAGAAGAACTCGACTTCTTGAGAGAATTCTGGGGGTAATCCGAGTTGTTTTGGGTTGTGCTCCGGAATCTTGCCAAAAAAGAACTCGGTTTCTTGAAAGCACTCGGATAAAACTTTGCTTTGGAGCTTGAATTCGAATCGGATACGAGTGGTCGTGAAATCCAATTTGATTCGGATACTATGAGCTGCGCGAATCTTCTGGTGAGCTGATCCGTTGTAGTTGTTGGAATAGGAACTTCTTTTAGATGATCTAAATCTTCGAGGAGATGGCTTTGAAGTTTGCCGTTGTTGTCTGCCTCGCAGATCCATGAGCTGAAGATGAAAGTTGATCCCGTCGGGAAAATCATGTTGTCGAGGTCCATCGAGCTCTCGGAAGCAAAGTCGCCGAAAGCCCCTACCTGGCGCGCCAACTGTCGATATTTCACCACCGATAGCCTGCCACGGGGGTACCCGGGGCAGTATGTTCGGGCTTCGGCGTATGCTGAACTCGATGGTTAACGCAAGAGACAGCCGATTTATCCTGGTTCAGGTCCTCGATCGTAGATCGAGTAATAACCTTACGTCCAGTCGGCCTTAGCCTTTGCGTTGGATTGATTGTCAAGTGTTTTTTGTTGTACCCATTGTCCTTCTCTCAGGAGCCCTGCCCTCCTTTATATAGTCAGGAGGCCAGAGTCCTAGTCGGTTTATAATGAGATTTCCTAGTAGGATTACCTAATAGTTCTACTACTACGATTATATGGGAAGAATCCTAGTTGGACTAGATCTTTTTTCTACCTTGCGGGGTATCCTGTGGGTCCCGCATCGACAGGTACCCATACCACTTTCATCCCAATTGTCTATTGTTGTATCTTGGATATGTCGTGCTCCGACGGACGATCGACCGAGGCGAGCTTGGCTCATGGGCGGATCCAAACACCACCAAGCCGAGGGCAGCGAGCACGGGCATCAACAAAGTGATTGTGCGGGCATGGAGCTAGGGCGCGGTTGTTGGAAGCGCCAGCATGGGACAGAGGCCGATGGCCTGCACTGGTTGCCGGAGTGGAGGTCGGACGTCGAGGAAGACGAGAGGGAGTGCCGATAGCAGGCCCGTACATTAACAGGAACAAGTGGGGCAACTGTTCAGGGCCTCTAAAATTGGAGGGCCTCCAAATTTACACTAAGTAGTAATTAGCAATAATTAATCCTTGAATAGAAAAAAAGATGCGACTAGGCCTGCAATCACTAGTCTCTGTCTCTACAACTAAAACATACGGATTGTCAACGTCTACCCAGCGACACTAAAACAATCATGCGATCCATGACTACCCGGTAGAAAAAAATACCTGTCAATCACGCACACGGGAACAAATCAATGTCAATCCCCCCCCCCCCCACCTCCTCCCCCCCCCCCCCCCCCCCCCCCCACACACACACACGGAAGTCAATCGCACGCACGTGGCAAAAAAAATCTCCACAAACACCGCATGGAACTTAATGGAAACACAGAAGGAATAAAATCACCCTTATGGAATTACCGGCAATCAAATAATCACCACATGGAAACACCAGAAGGCAAGTAATAAAATAAAATAAAACGGAAAGAGAATTATGAGAAGGGAAATGAATGTATCGGTATATCACCACACAATGATCATGATCGTGATCCTTCACGTTCATTGTGTGGTGAGAATTATGGGAATTGTTGCTACACAATGTGAATTATTGTCATGCCTCATGCATCTTTTTGAAAAAAAATGTGTTTCCATGCTCGGAATTACAAGGACGGACGAGAATTGTTGCTGCACAATGAGAATTATGGGAAGAGAAATGAATACATTATTTTTTTCAAAAATGAATTGTTGCCATGCCTCATGCATCTAGGCTACGACATGGTAATTCCGAGCATACATGTTTTGGGCAAGGCAGAGCATGGATAAATTCAATTCGATGCCTAGCAACAAATTTTCAGCCTTTCAGGCAACTGATGCTTGTCGTAACTTTCAGACAACAACCTCTAAGCCTAGCTTTTATTTCAGATTCATTACGATAATGAATGTGTTTCTAGACATTATCATGGTATGACACACGTGCAAAATTGAATTGATATATTTTTGATTTTGACTTGGCTATCAAATATCTCGTTCAATTTATGTTGCACCCGTTGCAACGCACGGGCACTTATCTAGTTTATAAATAAATTGGAGTATTGGCCCAAAGTAAGTCCTATATGGCCATCCGCCTACCATGGTACCCATACCACTTTCATCCCAATTGTCTATTGTTGTATCTTGGATATGTCGTGCTCCAACGGACGATCGACCGAGGCGAGCTTGGCTCATGGGCGGATCCGACCACCACCAAGCCGAGGGCAGCGAGCACGGGCATCGACAAAGTGATTGTGCGGGCATGGAGCTAGGGTGCGGTTGTTGGAAGCGCCAGCATGGGACAGAGGCCGATGGCCCGCACTGGTTGCCGGAGTAGAGGCCGGACGTCGAGGAAGACGAGAGGGAGTGCCGATAGGGAGGAGGTGGCGGCCTCGGGTGCTTGTGCGAACAAGGATGGCGTGAGCGCTAGAGCCAGCCCCGCCAGTTCCATGGTCGCACATTGCTCTAGGGTGGTTAGCGCCTCACTGGAGTTCAGCGGCGCACGCAGGTGGGCAGTGGTGGGCGGGGTGGGCACGAGCGGCACGGAGGCCTAGGACAGGAGAGAGCGAGAAGAATGGCCGGAGACTAGGAGGGTGAGGAGCTCTCGACCCCATCATGGAAATTTAGATTTAAATTTAAATATAGATATAGATTCTTTGTTTTGAGAGAACATTTATCCTTCAAACCAATTGCTCGAGTCGTAAGTTTTTTTTTTGAGGGAAATTCACAATTCCATTAATCAACCATGTCGGCTAAATCGTCTGACACTAAGAACATGATACATTCTGGCACTCCGGCCAACACTGAGGGATGAGCCTCTTCACTCTTGCTACCTAAAGCAGCTAATTCATGAGCAACGCGGTTACATTCACGTGGGGCATGTTTCACTAAGGGCTGCATAAAATTCTCAGCTAACAATTGCTTCACTTCGTGCACGAGCCCTCCGACCAAGGAGAGTCTGAACTCATTCCCATGAACTGCTTCAACAACTTGTTTTGCATCTGTCTCCAGCTCCAGATTTTGAATGCCAAGTTGTATAGCTGCGCGGCTGCGCCTAGTCCTTGGAGACACTCCAGCAACTCCATGTGCAGGGTGACGTCTCCTGAACGCCGGCGCCCGTCACCGGAGTCGAAGAGGATGACCCAGAAAACTCGGTGAACTCACGCACACACGCGAACACTATGAAACTCAGAGCACACACAAATGTTTTGGTGCCGAGAACCCACACCGGCATTTTCAGACTCTATTCATATATATACATGCAGTGAGCAGCTCCTGGCCACTCAAACTCAACGCCATGCACGCCACTACTTCCTACAGAGCCGCGCCATCCCACGACCGAACTAGTGGAGTGCGAAGCTTCAGCTACGACTCAACAGAAAGACGAAAACGTGGCCACCTCCTTGCGGACAATGCGCAAGTCAAGGGCCTTACATGACGCACCTCTAGCAGGTTCAGTTATTGGACTCTGAAACTCTGAAAAACAAGACTCTGAACCTAGACTGAACTAACTGAATGAGCTAACAATCTCCCCCCAAATGAGGTGAGTTCAGACTAGGTTGACCACGCCGATCTTCTCCCTTAGCTCACAGAACCTTGAACGTCCCAACGCCTTGGTCATCAGATCGGCGAGCTGATCTTGCGAGCTCGCATACTCCAGCAGAATCGTACCATTGCCAACGCACTCACGAATGAAATGGAACTTTGTATCAATATGCTTACTTCGATCGTGCAGTACCGGATTCTTGCTGAGAGCAATGGCTGACATGTTATCCATCTTCAGTTGAGGTGCTGGAGAATCGTCGCCTGTGACTTCCTTCAGCAACCTCGTGAGCCACACCGCCTGACACGCTGCTGCAGCGCCAGCGATGTACTCTGCCTCGCAAGAAGAGAGCGCCACCACCTTCTGTTTCTGGGATTGCCAGGCCACCGCCTTGGTTCCCAGGAAGAAGATAATCCCCGTAGTACTCTTCCTGTCATTCACATCACCTCCCAGGTCGCTGTCACTGTAGCCCGTAAGGCTATTGTCAATACCAGACAGCTTGGGGTAAACCAATCCAAAATCTACAGTGCCGGCGATGTAACGGAGCAAATGCTTAACCGCCGCCATGTGTTCCTGCCTGGGCTTCTCCATAAACCGACTCACCATCCCTACCGCGAAAGAAATATCAGGACGAGTGTGTATCAAGTACCGCAAGCTTCCCACCAGACTGCGATATTCAGACACATTTACCTCTGCTGAAGTTCCTTCCTTGGACAGTTTCAGTCGTGTCTCCATTGGTGTGTGACAAGAATTACACCCTGCCATGTTTGCCTTCTGGAGCAATCTGCGGGCATAGGCAGCTTGACCGAGTGTAATGGCCGCCTTGGACTGCCGCACCTCAATTCCTAGGTAGTGGGACAGCAACCCGAGGTCACTCATCCTGAACAGGCGCTGCATCTCCAGCTTGAAAGCTTCAACTCCTCCCTCCTTGGCTCCAGTGATGATCAAATCATCTACGTAGACGCCAACGATCACCCGTGAAGACCCCTTGCCTCGGGTGTACATGCCATGCTCACTGGTGCACCGCGCGAAGCCGAGTTCACGCAGGCTGACATCCAGCTTTTGGTTCCACGCCCTGGGAGCCTGACGCAGACCGTATAATGCTTTCTTCAGACGCAGCACCTTCTCACCGTGGCCTGCCGCAGAGAAACCCGGCGGCTGCTGGACATAAACTTCCTCGGCAAGCTCCCCGTTCAAGAAAGCCGACTTGACATCCATATGATGGACAAGCCAGCCCTCCTGAGCAGCGACAGCCAACAGCATCCGCACCGACTCCATCCTCGCCACCGGCGCGAACACCTCATCAAAGTCGATGCCGCTCTTCTGGACATATCCCTTCGCCACCAAGCGTGCTTTGTGCTTCACGATGGCTCCCTGCTCGTTGCGCTTGAATTTGAACACCCACTTGAGCCCGATAGCACGGTGCCCTTGTGGGAGCTTGACGAGCGCCCATGTGTCGTTCTGCTCGATCGAAGACAGCTCCTCGAGCATGGCCTTTCTCCACGCCTCATCGTGACGCGCCTCATCGAACGTGGTTGGCTCCCCCTCAACGCCCATCAAGAGTTCTGCCAGCGCGCGTTCAGCCTCCTCTGGCACTGGTGCGTCACCGAGCACGTTGTCCAGTGCCCGGAATCGCAATGGCGCGTCGTCGGCGTCAATGTCCAGATCCAGATCCCCTGGCGGAGGGGACACGAACTCCACTCCAGCTGGCGTTCCTGGTGCAGGCGAGTCAGTTGGTGCAGCCTCCTGCACCAGTGTCGATGGAGAAGCCGCCGGGCCCATGGGTGATGTCGAGGGTCCCGGCGAGCCTGGTGGCGTGTGCGCTGGTGACTGCGGCACATGTTCACCTCCTGGTGCGAGCAGTGTCACGTACTCCACCGTGAACGGCTCCTCCGAATCCACGTCCAGTGAGTCATCCGCCGTATCTTCCCACTTCCAGGACCTCCCTTCATCAAATACCGCATCG
Organism: Miscanthus floridulus; assembly: GCF_019320115.1. Classification (NCBI taxonomy): domain Eukaryota; kingdom Viridiplantae; phylum Streptophyta; class Magnoliopsida; order Poales; family Poaceae; genus Miscanthus; species Miscanthus floridulus. Next base: position 5,495,919 of record NC_089591.1, on the reverse strand, counting down.
CGCGATATGCACACCCTCCTGGTGCGCGGGTTGTAGAAGCGGTAGGCCTTGGATCCCGGCTCGTAGCCGATGAACGCCATAGGAGTACTTCGGTCGTCCAGCTTATGCTGGTGTCCGCCGGCGACCTTGACATGGGCAGTACAACCAAAAGTGCGGAAGAAGTGAACAACGGGCTTGGCGCCATACCAGACCTCATACGGTGTTTTCCCGTCCACGCTCCGGGTCGGCGACCGGTTCAAGATGAACACCGCAGTGCAGACCGCCTCCCCCCAAAGCCAGCCGGGTACCTTCATGCCTTTCATCATGCTCCTCGCCATCCCGAGCACGGTCTGGTTGCGCCTCTCAACCACGCCGTTCTGTTGTGGAGTGTACGGCGCGGTGAGATGGCGCTGGACTCCCGTGTCAGCGCAGTGCTCCGCGAAGGCATGCACCGTGAACTCGCCTCCACGGTCTGTACGCAGCGTGCCCACCTTGCGCCCGGCTTCGTTCTCCAGCCTTGCCTGCAGCTGGATGATGGCTAACGCGGCCTGATCCTTAGACGCCAGAAGAGTGAGCCACATAAACCTGCTCCTGTCATCAACAACAAGCAGGAAGAGGCGTTTGCCGCCCGGCGTGGGCGGGGTGATCGGCCCACACAGGTCGGCGTGAACCAGCTCCAGTGACTTGGACGCCCGGAACCTGCTCACCGCCGGGAACGGGCGTCGACGTTGCTTCCCGGCGAGGCAGCTCTCACACACCTGCTCGACATGGTCGATGCGTGGGAGGCCCCGTACCATCTCCTTCTGCGCCAACAGCTTCAGACCATGGAAGCCCAGGTGCCCGTACCTGGTGTGCCACTTCCACGCTGTGTCGTCCGCGCGTGCCGCGAGGCACACCGGAGTGCTCAGCTTGACATCGAGGATGTAGAGGCGGTTGTCAGCACGAGGTACCTTGGCCAGCAGGCGACGTCGCTGGTCCCAGATGCGCAGAACTCCATTCTCTATCAGCACCTTGTACTTGCCCTCGTCCAGCTGCCCGAGGCTGATGATGTTGGCGGTGAGCTTGGGGATGTAGTACACGCCGCCAAGGGTCTGGTGCTCGCCGGTCTTGCAGCTGAACAGGATCGTGCCGCGCCCGGCTATGTCCACCACCGAGCCATCGCCAAACCGAACGGTGCCGCGCACGCCCGTGTCGAGCTCGGAGAAGGCCGAGCGCACGGCGGTCATGTGATTTGTGGCGCCCGTATCGAGGATCCACCGGGTACTGCCCTCCTCGGCGTTCTCCTCGAGCTGAACGAAGAGTTTGTCCTCCCGGATGTGCACCGTCTCGCTCGCCGCAGGTGCTGTCGGGGTGGCGAACACCACGTGAGCCGTGGCGTCCACCGGTTCAGGCGCCTCGTCGTCGAACACCCAGCGCGTCCGGATGCCGCCGTCGCCAATCTGGACGCCCACCGCATCCTTCTGCTTCTCGGGCATCACCGATACGGCGGTGACCATGGTGATCCCCACCATCAGCGCGGCTTCCTCCTGGACCTCAGCCGCATGCGCCTGCTCATCACGCTTCTTCTTGCGACATTCCCGGGCCCAGTGCCCAGTTTTGCCGCAGTAAGCGCACTCGTCACTGGCGAGTTTCTTCTTGCCGGTCTCCTTCTTCCTGCCACCTGCGCCACCGGGTGGCCTGGAGCCGCCAGCACTCCCCCCACCTTGGGAAGCGTCGCCGCCGCGTGCGCGCCTCTGGTTCGACGACGGACCACGTCCGTTGCCAGAGGGGCCTCCTCCGCCGCCTGAGACTTGCAGCCGCGACACCACTCGCGACACAAGTTCCTCCTCCGTGAGGTTGAGCCGCGCCGAGGACCCGCCATTGTCGCCACCAAGGTTGTACCGTTCCTCGGCCGCTTTGAGTCGCCCCACCAGCTCGTCCACTGACAGATCATCGAGGTCGAGCATAGTCTCAATAGCCATAACGATTTGGGCATACCTGGCCGGCGTGGCCTGCAGAAACTTGCGCACGACCTCCGGCTCAGTGTACCCGGAGTCCAGCACCTCCAGTTGGCTTGCTAGATCGGTGATGCGGATTGCGAACTCGTCCACCGTCTCCGAGTCCTTGAACCGCAGTGCCTCGAATTCCCGGCGCAGCGTGTTGGCCTTGGCCTGACGCACGCGATCGACGCCGAGGTTCGACTTCTTCAAGGACTCCCACGCCTCCTTTGCCGTGATCTTCCGAGCGATGGCGCCGTGCAGCTCCTCCGGAAGACCCAGAGTGATGATCTCAAGGGCACTCCGGTCTTCTATGTAGTCGAAGGGGCCGAGGCTCACCGTCTGCCACAGGCCTCTCGCCTGCAGCTTCAACTTCATCAGCGCCGCCCAAGAGTAGTAATTGGACTTGGTGAGGATCGGGAACTTCGCCTTCTCCTCGCGCACGACGCGCGGTGCGCGGTCACCACCGCCACCGCTGCCCGACGCACCCGACGGGAACCGCCTTGCCGGTGAGGACGAGCGGAACCTGCGCCGATCCATGGCTACTCCGGCTCCGATACCAGATGACGTCTCCTGAACGCCGGCGCCCGTCACCGGAGTCGAAGAGGATGACCCAGAAAACTCGGTGAACTCACGCACACACGCGAACACTATGAAACTCAGAGCACACACAAATGTTTTGGTGCCGAGAACCCACACCGGCATTTTCAGACTCTATTCATATATATACATGCAGTGAGCAGCTCCTGGCCACTCAAACTCAACGCCATGCACGCCACTACTTCCTACAGAGCCGCGCCATCCCACGACCGAACTAGTGGAGTGCGAAGCTTCAGCTACGACTCAACAGAAAGACGAAAACGTGGCCACCTCCTTGCGGACAATGCGCAAGTCAAGGGCCTTACATGACGCACCTCTAGCAGGTTCAGTTATTGGACTCTGAAACTCTGAAAAACAAGACTCTGAACCTAGACTGAACTAACTGAATGAGCTAACACAGGGGACTGCAGGCAAAATCTTTACGGCCCCAACCTGCTGATTGGATAACAGCCCCAGATTCATCCCTAATTACGTAACCCCAACCACCACTCGCCTCTTGAATTTTGAAGGAGCCGTCGACATTCAATTTCAGCACGCCCTGCTGGGGGCGTTGCCATCTTCGCCTCCCATGTCTACAGACTAGGCCCGGCGCAGGTGACTCCATCTTCGTCAGCTCCAAAGTTTGCTGGCCACTCAGGGCTTGTTTAGCTGGCGAAACGGTGCTGTAGCACTTTTGTTGTTATTTGGCAATTAGTGTCCAATCATAGTCTAATTAGGCTTAAAAGATTCGTCTCGTGAATTTCGTCTAAACTGTGTAATTAGTTTTATTTTTTATTTATATTTAATGCTTCATGTATACGTTCAAAGATTCAATGTGACGGAAAATCTTGAAAAATTTTAGGAACTAAACACTACCTCAGCATAGCAATGTGACCTGCCGAACTTCTCATATCACCCTCCCGGACAGCATTTCGCTCATGCCACCAATTGTTCAAAATAAAAATAGATTTCAGCCGAGCCTCGCCGTTGAGCTGTAAAATTTGTCTCACTGTCTCCTTGGCACTTCACAGACTGAGTTGACATCTGATGGCTTCCAAACCGGCCGACCGCCAAACTTCCTTCACCTGGTTACAGCGGAAAAACAGGTGGCTGCCGTCTTCGCCCGCACGCCCACACAAGAAGCACCGGTCCATAGCTTTGACTCCACGCCCATTCGGGTTCGAGCAAACAGGAAATGTCTCAAACGTCCCAGGCCTTCCACGTTCCAGATCGCACACCAGAAATCTTCGTCACTGCTGACAAGTAAGACATATTTTTTCTATTGTACCGTAAAAAAATATTTTTTACGATAATGTGTTGACGAGGACGTGCGTCCGGGCGTGTCGATCCGGACGCCCCATTCCTGGGCCTGCGTATCGATTGGGTCCAACAGGCAACGTCTGTTCTTCCACTCCCAAATATTTTCCTCACTCGCGACCACTACCACTTTCATCACGTCGTCTGCCTGCCGCGCCGCGTCGACTGCGCATCCGCTCGCAATAGTCACGATGCGCCGTTCGCCCCCCTGCTTTGCCTAGCCGTCGTGCCCCATCCTACGCCGCACCCACCCTAATCTTGTGTTGCGCTGTGCCCCATCCTGCGCCGCACAGGGCGTCCACCGCACCGCCGCGACCCATCCACCTCGCTGGGCGTGGTCATGGCGTGCAAAGCGCTAGCACCACCCGACGCCACCGGGAGGTCGCCGGTCGTTGCTCTCGACCCATGTTTGCTGGCTACTGTAGTCTCCACCAGGTAGGCCATGGTCACCGCGCGACATCGTGTTTGAAGTGTTTCGAGCATTTCAGACTTATATTTCAAGTGTTTCATCTGGACGTTGTAAACGTAGATTTGAAATGTTTCATAAGTTGCAATGATAATATACGCATGTTTCAAGCCTATGTTTCAGTTGTTTCAGATGCATGTTTCAAGTGTTTTCATCTGGATGTTACATATATTGCTATCGCTGCACACACATGTTTCAAGTGTTTCAGATGTTTTCAGACTTATGTTGCAAAAGTCGATCTGGATGGTGCATAGTTGCTACGGCTATACACGCATTGTTTAAGAGTATGTTTTTAAAATATTTTATCTGTTTCAGTTATATGTCACAAATGTTTTATCTTTATGTTTTTAAAGTAGATCGGGTGTTACACATATTGCAATGTGCGCTGATGGCTGGCAGGGGGCGCTGTCGTGCTTCACGTGCAGGCGCGGAATGGACACGGGCAGGGCTGGTGCTACTGCAGCGGCGACGCCGTGGTTCACAGCCGAACGCGTGGGGCGCGGTTCCAGATGCTGGCCTGTGATGTGAGCGAGCGTCGAGTGTAGGCGCGGAGCTTCGTCCTCCGGACGGACGCTTCTCTGGAACGGGATTTGGTGTGGGCGAAGGGAGTTGCGTGCGTCGGGCTTTGGTGTGGGCCACGTTTCGAACGGACGCCGCGTTTCGGATGTTCAGGCGCCAGTCGTCCCTCTGGTAAAAGAATTCCGTTTCATGGACTGTCAGCTTGTCGCGTGTGTAATGTGCTACCTCTTCTGTCTATAAAGATTAAAAATCCTCAAAGAATAAAACAATTTGGAGTTGAACCAAAGTTACATAAAAATACTAACATTTATCATATAAAATAAATACTATTAAATTAATCTACTATTTTATATATATATATATATACCACATAAAAAATATGGACAGGTTTCGTCCAATTTTCTTTCGTGTGTGCGCGCGACGCTGTGGATTCCCTGCCTCGCGTGACGTCTCCAAACTCAACGACCCGGTTCCCTCCATCAAGGTTTGGTCTGTGCAATCAAGGAGAGATCCATCTCCAGGCCGGCTGCGTTTCCGTGAGCCGCCTACGTATACATACATACGCACGCGACCTCGCCTCGCGCATGTCCTCACTGGCGCCGCTGCAACTCGCGCTCGCAAGAACGGCCATCCATGCCGCCCGCCGCAGCCCCACCACCTGCACACAGCACACGCCACGTATCGACGCCACGAGGGATATTTAGACACCGACGACGGAACGACCTTGGCTACACGATATACGGCGTACCTGCGCCGCCAAACACCGGAGCCGGGAGCTACTCCCGGCGGATCGATATCCGGCACGAGCGGAAACGCATCCTCATCCATGCCTGCGACGAGCTAGCCTGGCGATGTCGATATCCGTCTCCGACTCCACGAACGCAACGCCGGCATCCTTGCCGCAGACGATATGTCGACCGTGCCCAGCTCCGGCGCGTAGTAACCTCGCCGGCTAAAGGGTGGAACGCCAGGAGGACCGCTGCGAGGGATGAGCTGAGCGCGTGGACGACGTCCGACAAGGGGACCTGAGCAGCGGCGGGGAAGGCGAAGACGTGGCAGACGGGTGTCAGCGTGTGTCCAGTGGAGAAAGCGGCGCCGGTGGGGGGGGGGGGGGGGGGGGGGTGTGCGGGACGACGGTGCTGGCAAACCTCGTGCGCACGGCGGCCTGCAAGCGCTACATCATCATTCCAGGGATGTCGGCTCCACCTCCTTCTGAACTACCTCACCATAGGTACGTGCGGATGAAAACACTACATCATTAATTTGTATTGGCTTAAATAATTAACAATCTGCTCATAATAATATGTCATTCCTTTTTTTTAGCAGATCCTCCCCCAACCTAAACCCAATTGTTCAATCGCCAGATCATCATAGTGCTCTGTACGATGACATTGTGTTGGAAGACGAGGCTGCATCCACACCCTCTCCAAGGAGGTCTCCAACGCCACAGCCGCCACCTCCAAGGAGGTCTCCAACGCCGCTGCCAACACCTCCAAGGAGGTCTCCAACGCCGCTGCCAACACCTCCAAGGAGGTCTCCAACGCCTCCCCCGCCCCCGCCTACCAAGAAGCCTAGCAAGAGGCCAGCCCCTCAAACGAAGAATCAGTCCCCGCCTGCAAAGAAAGCCACCGTGAAACCAAGGGCTATTCCCAAAATAATATCTGAAGAGAAGGAAGAAGGAACTGATGCATATAAAAAGACATGTCTAGATTCTATGACAAACTTAAAATGAATCAAGAAGCAAGGAGAAACCCAGAGAAACCGTACTTCTTCGTAGCTCCGGATATTTTAAGAAAAAAGGTGACTTCTTACCAGCATCAACAGCGGGAATCTCGTAAGCCGTCCAAATCAACGTTATCAGACTATGACCGCACTCTCACCAAGTCAATTGAGGCGGCACAGAAAAAGAAGCGGGCAGGGAAAGGAGTTGCCCAACTCGGACAACAAGCGCACCAATCAATCCCCCCGCTAGTTGTTGGTAATGAATATGGTTCGAATTTATGATTAATGCATCAGGCAAACATACCTCCGGATGTCGATTTGGATCACCTTGGTGAATTTCTTGATGAGACTGGTCTCAACCTTTACCAGATGTTTGGTGATGGAAACATTGAGAGTGCGGCGGAGGTTGATATTTGGAAGAAAAAATTTGTACTAGGCCAGAGTCTATACAACCCTCAAGCCTTATCTGATCTAGGGACGCAAATGTACCTGCTAAACAAGTGGTACATGCAGGCGTCTACCAGTGGAGACTTCTGCGTTGGTGTCAGAATTAGAGACGAACATTGGTTCCGTGGCGATGATGTTATGTATGTTGACTTTGCAGAATTTCATCAACTATGCCACCTTACCTCTCTGGACAAAGTTATCATTAGCTGCTATTGCCTGTAAGTAATAATTCTTTCGATCTATTATTAAACTCATCATATGTGTGCATATGCATATAAATTATCCTAACAAGTACTATATATATGCAGATTTACAATGACAGAGCTCAGAAAGGAAGGCTGCAATGAAATTGGTTTTGTTGATCCCCATATAGTATTCAAAGACCCAATTACTCCAATGACTAATTGGAAGTCTGAGTCAGAGAGTAACATCATGAACTTCTTAGTGAACCAACGCCACAAGAAGGATATACTCTTTCCCTATAACTTCAAGTGAGTGTTAATCATGTCGATCATAGCCTTAATGGCTCATATGTTGATTCTAGTTAATTAATGAGTGTTATGCGTTATATCCTATAAACACATGCAGCAATCACTGGATATTGATGGACATCGATCTGGTGAAAAGTCACTTGATAATCTATGACTCGATGAGAAAACCACAACAAGACTACCAAGATATGATAGATATTATCCAGAGGTAATTTCGGGATCTCTAGCAACTATATATACACACAAACATGATGATTAACTATATCTGATGACGTGGCAAATTTTTTATTGGGCAGTGTTTGGAAAACCTTTATTGAGAAGCAACACATGGAAAAATGCAAAGCGCCACTGAATGTAATCCCATTGAAAGTAAGTCCCCTGAATCGCATCATCTTTATTAATTAAACATATAGCTTTCACCGGATCACCAGATTGGATGACAAATCTTTTTCTCGTAAAGTGGTGTCTGAGGCAGGAACAGGGGAACAACTACTGTGGTTACTATGTTTGCAAGTTTATCAAGGTGCTCTCCCAAAGAACTCCTACAGAGAGACTCAAAGTACGTTAAAAATACACTATATATTCATTTAATTATTATTATTGATTGTGTTACTATGTCTTTATATATATATGTACATATATTAATTTATTTTCCTTTAATTCAAACCTGTAGACTCGATGGTTGGAGGAAAAGGTCATACGGCAAGACCAAATCAAAGCAATTCAAGAGTCTATAGCCGGATTTTTTAATGAGCAGGTCATCGATTCCAAGGGCGAGTTCTACTTCGACCCAACACTGCCATTGAAGCCAAGCTAGAGGATGAGAAGAAACTTGTTATGTCACAACAACTATAATGCAATCTTTTGTAATATATGCACATGAAATAATATAATGTAAAATACACATATGCATGCATGCATGTAAATATATATATGATGCATCCATATATATATATATATATATATATATGTATATATATATATATATATATATTTCTATGCTTGAATTGTGTGATTTAATACGTTCATTGTGCTTGAACCGAAACATACTATATGCGCATATAAATGTATAATTAGCAGCGTACAATACGACTTCGAAAACCTATTTTGAAAAGAAAACAAAAAAATGAAAAGAAAAGAAAAAAGAAAAAAAACCTTTAGTCCCGGTTCGTATTACCAACCGGGACTAAAGGTGCCGGCCATCGTGGCATGTCAGGAGGCACCTTTAGTCCCGGTTGGTGTTACCCACCGGGACTAAAGGTCCTCCTTTAGTCCCGGTTCCTGACCCGGGACTAAAGGACCCCCCCTTTAGTCCCGGATGCTTGCTCCCGGGTGGGGAACCGGGACTAGAGGGGGTTCCCCACCGGGAGTAAAGCTCGGTTCTCTACCAGTGGATGTCGACCGTGCCCAGCTCCGGCGCGTAGTAACCTCGCCGGCTAAAGGGTGGAACGCCAGGAGGACCGCTGCGAGGGATGAGCTGAGCGCGCGGACGACGTCCGACAAGGGGACCTGAGCAGCGGCGGGGAAGGCGAAGACGTGGCAGACGGGTGTCAGCGTGTGTCCAGTGGAGAAAGCGGCGCCGGTGGGGGGGGGGGGGTGCGGGACGACGGTGCTGGCAAACCTCGTGCGCACGGCGGCCTGCAAGCTTCAACTCAAGGAGATCACTCTTTCTTGCGTTAGCCAGACAGGCTCCGAAGCACGATCGAGCTCGCAGCCTACCTTGCTTGTTGCGTAAAAAAACGTACTCCCTCCGTTCGCACTTGCTTGTTGCTTAAAAAAAAACGTACTCCCTCCATTCGCAAAAGAACATAATTTTGGAATAGTGTCATGGTTTAGTACTTTAAGTTTGACCAATTACAGTTAAAAAAAATATAAATATTTATAATATCAAATAAACATTATTAGATTAATTACGAAATATTTTTTTATAATAAATTAATTTGGAGTTATAAATGTGAATAATATTTAGTAGAAATATGGTCAAACGTGAAACACTTTAACTGGCACGCATATTATAGTTATTTCCTTTCAGAGAGAGAGAGAGAGAGGTAGTAATGTAGTCTGCAGGCCCCCAACTATATGCTGCTACAGAAATCACTACAAAAATAATTTGATACTAATTAGTTATAACTTAGGGGTTGTTTGGTTGCCCCTCCTAAATTTTAGTCGTTGTCACATCGAACGTTTGGACATATGCATGGAGTATTAAATATAGACTAATTACGAAACTAATTACATAGTTTGCGACTAATTTGCAAGACGAATCTTTAAGCCTAATTAGTCCATGATCTGATAATGTGGTGCTACAGTAAACATGTGCTAATGACGGATTAATTAGGCTTAAAAATTCGTCTTGTGGAGTAGTTACGGATTATGTAATTTATTTTTTTATTAGTATCCGAACACCCCACGTAACATCTTTCCGACACGCCTGCTAAATTTTAGTCACTGGATCCAAACACCACCTTATAACAAACTTTATTTCAAATCTGTGAACGAGATTTGATTTGTGCTATTTTAGCATATGAATTCCTTTCATGTATGGCTCTTTTCAATTTTCTCTTCCTCAACTACAATTTCAGTCAAGATAAATTCAGAGAAACAAATTTCATCAAACAAGGTTTTATTGTGTAACAGTAATGCAACCATGCTAAATAATCTATCGGGTTCATAAACCCGGGGTCCCTCGGGGACCGGCTTCCACGCCAGGGCTCGGCCCAGGAGGACGGCCTTTTTTTCTTCTGGATCGGCCCGAGAGTCTAAATTCAACAGACCGGAGCACTCGCTTCAGGCCCTGGCCGCCTTCGGCCCATCTTTCCGACCGGAGCACTAGCTCAGGCTCAGGCCAACTCCGAATGGCCTCTCTAATCGGAGCGCTAGCGTCAGGCCCCGACCGCCTTAGCGCGGCCTCCACCCGGAAAGCCTGACCCGAGGACCGCCTCCGACTCCAACCCCGTGTCTCCGATCGGGGTTCATAGAAAACCATGCCCGTCGCTATTCTCTGACTGGCGCGCCAGTACCGATTGGGGCCATCCGACCAGGGACGCCCGCTCGGAAAGAACCAGAAGGCGCACTAAGGAAGACAAGATGGGGCTCACAAGTCAAACCACGGCACCAGGGACCATACCCTGTGGAACAGTGCTTTATAACCGCCCTGCCACAAACAGTATTGTAGGCACCAACATTTACCTCTACAGTATTGTAGGCGCCGGTCAAAACACCCATACGGTTAGACCCCCCACGTGCCTCTGGGCATCAACAGTATTGTGGGTGCCAGAATTCACCGTACTAGGTGAACATGGTAAAGCCATGCCTCCAGTCGGCGAGACAGTATTTTTGTAGGTACCGACGTCCTCCAGTCTTGAAAAAAGCAGCTCAACCTCCCACATGTACCTGACATCTGCAGTGACATCAACAGTATTGCGGGCGCCCACCATTGTCCCGTCCCCATCGGCGTGGGCAACAAGGCTTAGAAACGTCCATACTCTCTCTCCCTCTCACTTGTAAAGCCATCCCCTTCTTCTATAAAAGGGGATGTGCTCCCTCCAAACAGGGGCAGTTAACCCAAGTCGACTTCTTCAAGTTCAGATTCATTAGATCGATAGCTCGCAACCCCTCAAGCACACGCTTTGACACTTCATTCATAGCATAGCTCCTGTCGATCTCGACCCTTCCGACCGGACCGACCGGACACCCCATCTCTCTCTCTTGTTTGTAACCCCACTACAGACTTTGAGCACCTGGGCTCGGGAATAAAGTCACTAATCGACCCACACTGGATGTAGGGTGAAAGCATCTAGGCCCCTAGTTGGATTTCGGTGATTAATGACAATACAAGATTACTATGACTAACGTGTGTTTTGCAGAGGCAATTAAGTTAGGTCATGGTAATGGAGATCAATTGGGCAATTGAGGTGGTCATGCCCCTACGATGGAAATCGTTTTAGTTTTCAAAGGATGGACGACAAGGTTAAGGATGACTAGTTCTAAGTGTCGATTGGAGTTGGATGTGGCAGAACCTCCTAAGTTATAGAGCCCACATGCACCTGTCACTGTCCGATGACCTTTGACATTTATGCATATGTTTCCAATAACTTAAAAAGACTGTCGGGTGTCATCGGGGAACCCCGAATCATCCACGATTTCCGAGCAGGATCACGTTACAGAGTCCTTGCAGTATTACAACATTTATTCAAACATCAATACTAGAGTAAAAACAGCGTAAGTCTTACGATAACATAGTTTACAAACCAGTTGTTTCAAACCTTACAAACTAAGTTCGATACTTATTACAAATCATAGTAATAGTGGAGTGGCATTATAATATAATACAAAACACACAATGAGACTGCCCTGCCCAAGGGCCACACATTTACTTCTCAATGTCATCACAAGGTACAACTATCATGCAGCACGATCCAAAACAGATCTGCTCATGAGGCTCACCTGCAACAAGGGTCAACGAACCCTAAGTACAAAAGTACTCAACAAGACTTAACCGAAATATTAACTGATAAACTTAGGAATGCAGGCTCAGGGATTCAAGGTATAGCTTTAACAATGATCAAAGTTCTTTTGCGTAAAAGCTCTTTTAACAAAATTCTTTATATAGAAAACTTTATAAGAATTATACACAAAGCTGACACGATCCATGTTGAGATCATGAAACTTTATATCCACACCTTCACAAGACTTATTCGAGTTCTAGTTATTAATACTATGATGATGAACAGTGAGTTGAGTCTCCATAACCGTGGAGCAACGACAATTCGAACCAATTAAACCTAGCTGGGGATTCCAGACCACACGACATATGCAGGTCCCTGACCTACATATATCAACCTACTCTCGGATCCCTTAAAGCAAGAACGGGTCCGCGCCACCCGAGAATACAGTACTCCACCAATCCAGCCCATTGCCACGTGGGTACACGCTATTCCCGCCATCTCTCCACTCCCAGTGCGCGAGTAGTCATTCTCATAATAGAATCGCCAAGTTCAGGCTTACCGGAGTATGTGGTTAGTACTACAAATTCTCACCTCATGTAATTCAACAACGGACGTGCCTTAATTGATACAGGCGGAAAGAACCCGCTCACAAGACCTCCATGTCTTGTGGCTCACACACACCGAGTCCGCCCGGTCTAGATTTATTACTCCACATCCCCATATCACATGCTAACATAATTAACCAACGTTCCATTTAAAACTTGCAGGTGGCAGGTAGTCACCTGACTTTCCTCGTTCTACGCATAGCTAAGCAAAACTAGTCATATACGAGTTTAAAACTGGTAATATGGTAAATATGGAATAATAAGGGTGGTAATGCACCAATTAGGCTCTTATTTAACTCCTAATTACTTAATGTAGTAACGGAAAGCAAAAGCAAAATTAATTTGTAAAACACAAGGTAGGGTTGTATGCATCCGGGGCTTGCCTTCGTTGACGGAAAAGTCCGGCTCCTATGACGTTTCACATGTATTCGATCTGACCTCAACAGACGGATTAACCTCCTCGACAACTTGATTAACTACCACATTTTCACCTTCGTTCACTACATGTAATAACAATGCCATGTTTAACATGATGCGGAATACGAAACATGATTCTCGATGATGGATGCAAAATTAATAATTTGAATACAACTTTCCTTCACGGTACAGTTGCCAGTCATCAGCCTCTAATGGTTCATCTGCCTTAGTGAACACCGGTGGTCTTTGATGAGTACAGGCCCGATCTTCCGAGAGGTAGCCGGTAAGTTCGATTTGTGGAGATCTCGACGTTGGCGATCCGGCTTCAAATCAGACACGATTCGAACCCTGCAACCGTTACACCACCGCTCCGTTGGTTATCAACCAAGCACAACTTGATTGACCTCGCCAAGAAGGCTTTTCCTGCAAGCGAATCGAAGAGCACAAGCAAGAAGGTAAAACACGCAATCTAAAATTGCAAATATGAATGACGCGAATATCAATAGAGGGTTCAAGAACTTGGTTCCAAAGGACTAATCGACACAGTGGAGGAGATCAAGAACGGGGGCCCTGGATCACTGTAAAAGGATTTGTCACCACAGTTACAATGAACGATTCAGTTTCTCGAGGGAAAACTAAACTCTAAACAAAACCCAATTGTGTAGCAGCGGCGGCGGCTATGTTTATAGTCTAAGACTCGACCTAGGGTTGGGGACGGCCAGGGGTTGGGCGCCCACAACTTGGGCTTAAGGCCCGACACGATACATGGCCAAGTTGGCCCAAATAGGTGACGCAGCACCTTGCCGTGGTCACACAGAATGATCCACGGACCTTCTGGAGCTGGGACCAGATCCAAAACGACGGCATCGTCGTCCCCTTTCCAACGCATCCAAGAACGGCCCGTTTTGATGTCGTATGAGGAAGTTATGACCGAAACAGTATCGACGTGTTTGCTGAATCCGAGGACGACGTGGCAGCTGAGTTGGAAACGAATTGCAACTTGGGGAAGACCATGGCGTCGGTGTGTCCAGCGTGGCGATGTCCTCATCATCCTCCCCTTCTCGAATTAGAGTCGTCCTCGACTCCATCTTGGCGATGTCCTCATTATCCCCTCCTTGTAGAATTGGAGTCGTCCTCGACTCCATCCCATCATCAGCGAACTCCTGCAAAAGGTTAGTGACAGTAGGCAATGCACCAGACATAAAAGGTTGACAAAACATAGTATAACATGGTGCATCAGGATTATCACATAACTCAGCAGTAGCAGGAGTTGTAGCAAAAAAAGCACCTCCTTTTAACTTAATCCCATTATTTTTAGCAATGTCTGTTGGAGGTTTATTTTTAATCTCATTAGCATGTTTAATAATATCCGTAGGAGACAAAGGCAGCAATGTAATTTTCTTATCCTTATGTATGATAGTGTATGTATTAGTTCTACCATGGTGTAAGGCATCATTATCAAATTCCCATGGGCGACCTAACAAAATGGAACAAGCTTGCATAGGGACAACATCAAAATCAGCAGTATCATGATAAGAGCCTGTGAAAAAGCTAATGCGTGCTAATTTAGTTACCTTAGTCTTACCACTATTATTGAACCATTGAAGTTTATATGGATACGAATGTTGTCGTGTGGTCAAGCCAAGCTTGTCAACCAAATCTGAACTCACCAAGTTGTTGCAACTCCCGCTATCAATGATAGTGAGAACACGACAACCCTGCACAATGAGATACATGTGGAATAAATTGTGGCATTGGATCTTCATCTCGTCTTCATGACCCACACGTGTACTCAACACACGCTGCACAAGAAGGCTAGGGTAGTCCGCGGCAGCAGCCACAGAGTCAATGGTGATGGCCTCCTTGTCATGATCGCCCTCGATGGGATCTGCATCAATGTTAGCAGCAAGGGCTAAATCATCTTCAACATCACTAGCACTTACATATCCATCCTCGGTAGCAATGAAAGCGCGACGACTGGGGCATTCCTTCATGACATGTCCCATGCCTTTGCATCGGTGGCAAATGATTTTAGAGCTGGACGAGGAGGAGCTAGTAGAAGCACCCGGAGTGCCACCTTTCTTCAGCTGTGGAAACTGCACATTAGACAATTTACTTACCCCGGAAGAAAATGGAGGTGTAGATGGTTGTGGTGCAACAGGAAGCTTGGGCGTCTCCGGCTCGGAACGCTGCTGAAAATTCCTCCCATTGTTAGACCTGAGAGGCTGGTGTTGTTTGCGTCCCTGTACTTCTCGTTCGGCCTTAATAGCAAGATGATACAATTGGGAAAAATTGCGCTATTCTTTGTAATCAAGTATGTTCTGTATATCATGGTTTAAACCACCAAAAAATCTAGCACTAGCATCATCATCATCTTCATTTATACCACAACGTGCTAAACCAATAAGCAATTCTTGATAGTATGCTTCTACTCCTTTATCACCTTGTTTTAAAGTTTGTAGTTTCAAACGTAAATCACGTTGGTAATAAGGAGGAACAAAACGAGATTTCATACGTTGCTTTAAAACATTCCAAGTTTAAGGCACAGCAGCAGCATTATTGGCATTGCAAAGATCACTCCACCAGAACAAAGCAAAATTAGTAAACTCACTGGTAGCAAGTCTAACTCTATGCTCAGCAGGAACATTATGAGAATCAAATTTTTGTTGAACAGCAAGCTCCCAATCTAAATATGCCTCTGGATCAACATTACCAGCAAAAGGTGGTAGACTAAATTTAATTTTAGCAAAAGGATCATTATTACCATGATTATTACCTGCCATACCGCGACGATTGAAGTTGAGGCGGCGACGGGCACCACCGTCAGCATACGCATCTTCATCACCAGCATCTTCATCATCAGCACGATAAGGTGGAGGGCGTTGCTCAAGCTGTTCAATGCGGGTGACCAGATTGTTCACGTTGCGCGTCAGCTCGGTCATAAGATTGCGTTGTTCAGTCATGAACGTTGCAAGCTCGCCCTTGGACACGCACTCATTGAAGTCCGTCGGAGTTCCTGCCATGGTTAGAAGATAGAAAAAGACAACACCAAAGTATTATCCCTATCAACTAAAAGGAAACAAGTGGCGGTGGTGAAAGTAGAATGCAAAATCACAAGCGGCTTACCACCGTCTTGCCTGTATTCTTACCAACGCCAAACAGGAGCAAAACCAAAGTGGCGAAGCAATCTGTTGTTGAGCGTGGGTAACAGTTGCAAGATGAACCTGTGCTGATAGAAGAATATGTGGAGCTATGGGTAGGCACACAATATGACAGCAAGGATTAGCAATTAACGAGTGCAGAGTAGCGATTGTTCAATCTGGATCCAAAGTATAAATCACAGTTGCTGGCTAAGACGTGTCGAGGCGTAGCGCAACAAGGTGAAAACAAAGGACGATCGAAAGAACTCACAGAACAAGCAAATAGCCCGGATTTCTCCTTTTTCCTGAATTTTTCCCGGATTTTTCCAAAAGGCACTAGTAGGAAACAAACTTTTTTTTTACTATTTTTTTTATACTTTTCTCTGAACAAGGATCACAAAAGATGCAACCACAAAAATTGGCACCTACAACTGAGGTGGGATGTGGTCTACAGAAATTCAGCACGTTCTCTGAAAAGCGTGCAAAAACTTTGACAATTTTTTTTCTATATTTTCCCAAATTTTTTTTTGGCAATTCTGATAAAACCAAACAGGGCGAAGCCGAGTTTGGGTCGGGTCCAAATGGTGTCAAGAAGCTGCATAAAAAATTTCAGATTTTTCTGATAAACGAGCGAAAAGTTATGCCTGTTTTACCGAAGGTATCTCAAGGTATGTTTTCCGGGAGGCACAACACGGCGGCGGCAGTTAGGGCAAAGCGTCCCTAAACTCTAACACCGATCACAGCAGTAGGTATTCGCCTGATGATGTAAGGAGGGCTGCGATGCAGGCAAAATAAGAGCGACTGGCAACCTATCTAGGGTTTGCGCGGCGGCGAGAAGTTACACAAGGCGGCTAGCGGGGCAAGTCGAGTAATGTGGTGGCTTCGACTTGTTGTTTGGGAACGGTGGATGGGATAGCGGCGGAAAACAAAATCACAGCAACGGGCGATTGAACTACGACCACGAACACAATCCTAAACCAGCAACAAGACTCGACCACGGACACAAACTCAACAATACGAATCTGAAACGAAATTGCAAAGGCACAAAGGGCGATAGGACAGCGGAAATTGAAATATTTTTGGGCTTTTTGTGGACTCTAGGTAATGAACAAATATGAATCTAAGGCAAACAAGATTAGACCTCACGGTAAACCTGAAATATCTGATACCAATCGATGAGTACAGGCCCGATCTTCCGAGAGGTAGCCGGTAAGTTCGATTTGTGGAGATCTCGACGTTGGTGATCCGGCTTCAAATCAGACACGATTCGAACCCTGCAACCGTTACACCACCGCTCCATTGGTTATCAACCAAGCACAACTTGATTGACCTCGCCAAGAAGGCTTTTCCTGCAAGCGAATCGAAGAGCACAAGCAAGAAGGTAAAACACGCAATCTGAAATTGCAAATATGAATGACGCGAATATCAATAGAGGGTTCAAGAACTCGGTTCCAAAGGACTAATCGACACAGTGGAGGAGATCAAGAACGGGGGCCCTGGATCACTGTAAAAGGATTTGTCACCACAGTTACAATGAACGATTCAGTTTCTCGAGGGAAAACTAAACTCTAAACAAAACCCAATTGTGTAGCAGCGGCGGCGGCTATGTTTATAGTCTAAGACTCGACCTAGGGTTGGGGACGGCCAGGGGTTGGGCGCCCACAACTTGGGCTTAAGGCCCGACACGATACATGGCCAAGTTGGCCCAAATAGGTGACGCAGCACCTTGCCGTGGTCACACAGAATGATCCACGAACCTTTTGGAGCTGGGACCATATCCAAAACGACGGCATCGTCGTCCCCTTTCCAACGCATCCAAGAACGGCCCGTTTCGATGTCGTATGAGGAAGTTATGACCGAAACAGTAACGACGTGTCTGCTGAATCCGAGGACGACGTGGCAGCTGAGTTGGAAACGAATTGCAACTTGGGGAAGACCATGGCGTCGGTGTGTCCAGCGTGGCGATGTCCTCATCAGTCTTGTGTCTGTAAAGTCAACATATGTAGCCTCCTGTCTGTTATGGTGACGACCATGGTTTCCTTGCATCTGATTCTGATTACTTAGAGCGATCTCATGAAGCAAACGGGAATTTTCAGCCGTCACATTGACAAGTGCGGTTATAGCATCAGCTAGATTTGTTGGAACTGGTGGCGAATCTAGAATACCATCCTCATCTTGTGAAGTTCTAGGAATATACGAACCCCGCGTATGATGCATCTGCTCATAACAAACCAAACTTTATTCACATGTCTTTATTGAATCATACCAAAGTTTACTCTAGACCCATTACATAGAGTTTACTGATGTACAAACAAACCTGCGAGTACGAAAACAAAACTACATAACTTGACTAGAGCTACTATTATACAACTCTACTCTTTTCCTCAATTACTTCAAACTTCAGGCTTGGTATCCATTCCAGAATTATTACCGCCTTCATCATCACTTTCATTGATCATTACTAATTCTTCAGGATCTTCTTCTTCTTCCTCTCCCAATTCATCATCATCGATAAGGATGACACCGGGGTCCATGGCATCAGCTTGAGGCTCATGATTCGGATTTAGTAGATTGCTAAGCCTATGAACTTCCTCATGTAGATAGGTATTATGTTCTTCTAAATCTTCTACATAGAATTCTAGCTCATGAGTTCTAGCTCTAGCTACATTTTCCCTCTACCAAGCTTCATTTCTTCCCTCCACCGTATGAACCAACATACGTTCGCAATTCCTATGCGCGGTGGTGAGATGCCTCAATTGACCCTGTAATTCTCCTACCTGTATAGCATCCAAATCCCTATCTCTAGTAGCTTGTGCTAATTCTATAGAAATCCTCTGTATCTTTGTTTAGGGATCAGGCCTAGAACTACTACTGCTAGCACCATCATTTCTAGGGGCAAGTTGGTGATGAGGAACTCCTTTGGGTCCGGTGGACTTACGGGGCGTCATCTTGGCATGAGCCATACTGTAGGAAGCCAATTTAATCCAAGTAAGACCATTTGATCAAAATCCAAAAAGTAGCTAAGATGGATTACATTCCTCCAACCAGACTCACTACTCAACTCCAGACTACGAGGTGAAGGAAGTAACGAGTGAATTATTCATGATGCATTAATCGTTCTTACAAACAAAAACATCAAAGTTTATAATGCACATAAACAACATTTATTTTTATATAGGGCATAATAAGATTACTACTCCACCACACAAAACCTTTTTAATCAAATATGGAATGGTGAGAAAGAAATAAGATAAGTCAGAAGCAATTTGGACCAAATTATCAAGTTAATTTAGTCATCCCAAATCATTTTGAAGTTTTTGCAAAACAATACAACAAAAACCTTATAACGACCGCTCTGATACCATTCTGTGGCAGAACCTCCTAAGTTATAGGGCCCACATGCACCTGTCACTGTCCGATGACCTTTGACATTTATGCATATGTTTCCAATAACTTAAAAAGACTGTCGGGTGTCCTCGGGGAACCCCAAATCATCCACGATTTCTGAGTAGGATCACGTTATAGAATCCTTGCAGTATTACAATATTTATTCAAACATCAATACTAGAGTAAAAACAGCGTAAGTCTTACGATAGCATAGTTTACAAACCAGTTGTTTCAAACCTTACAAACTAAGTTCGATAATTATGACAAACCATAGTAATAGTGGAGTGGCATTATAATATAATACAAAACACACAATGAGACTGCCCTACCCAAGGGCCACATATTTACTTCTCAATGTCATCACAAGGTACAACTATCATGCAGCATGATCCAAAACAGATCTGCTCATGAGGCTCACCTGCAACAAGGGTCAACAAACCCTGAGTACAAAAGTACTCAACAAGACTTAACCGAAATATTAACTGATAAACTTAGGAATGCAGGCTTAGGGATTCAAGATATAGCTTTAACAATGATCAAAGTTCTTTTGCGTAAAAGCTCTTTTGACAAAATTCATTATATAGAAAACTTCATTAGAATTATATACAAAGCTGACATGATCCGTGTTGAGATCATAAAACTTTATATCCACACCTTCACAAGACTTATTCGAGTTCTAGTTATTAATACTACGATGATGAACAGTGAGTTGAGTCTCCATAACTAAGGAGCAACGACGATTCGAACCGATTAAACCCAACTGGGGATTTCAGACCACACGACATATGCAGGTCCCCGACCTACATATATCAACCTACTCTCGGATCCTCTAAAGCAAGAACGGGTCCGCGCCACCCGAGAATACAGTACTCCACCAATCTAGCCCATTGCCACATGGGTACACGCTATTCCCGCCATCTCTCCACTCCCAGTGCGCGAGTAGCTATTCTCGTAATAGAATCGCCAAGTTCAGGCTTACCGGAGTATGTGGTTAGTACTATAAATTCTCACCTCATGCAATTCAACAACGGACATGCCTTAATCGACACAGGCGGAAAGAACCCGCTCACAAGACCTCCATGTCTTGTGGCTCACACACACCGAGTCTGCCCGGTCTAGATTTATTACTCCACATCCCCATATCACATGCTAACATAATTAACCAATGTTCCATTTAAAACTTGCAGGTGGCAGGTAGTCACCCGACTTTCCTCGTTCTACGCATAGCTAAGCAAAACTAGTCATATACGAGTTTAAAACTGGTAATATGGTAAATATGGAATAACAAGGGTGGTAATGCACCAATTAGGCTCTTATTTAACTCCTAATTACTTAATGCAGTAACGGAAAGCAAAAGCAAAATTAATTTGTAAAACACAAGGTTGGGTTGTATGCATCCGGGGCTTGCCTTCGTTGACGGAAAAGTCTGGCTCCTGCGACGTTTCACAAGTATTCGATCAGACCTCAACAGACGGATTAACCTCCTCGACAACTTGATTAACTACCATGTTTTCACCTTCATTCACTACATATAATAACAATGCCATGTTTAACATGATGTGGAATACGAAACATGATGCTCGATGATGGATGCAAAATTAATAATTTGAATACAACTTTCCTTCGCGGTACAGTTGCAAGTCAAACAACTAAATCTTTTTCGTAACACATACATCAATTGCCAAGGATCATTATCAATTAATGACCCAAGGTCATCACTCAATCCAAAATTTCAAACAAAACCTAAATCATTAAAGGTTACTATTTGCTTTTATGAATTAATTATTTAATTCAAAATTATGAAATAAATCAACTTATTCTAATTGAGCTCAAAATTTTTGTAAATGTTCATTACATGATAAGTAAGTGGCAAAACAAATTTCATAATTTTTGGACAATTAAATAAGCCTAGAAAAATCATGGAAATCCATTTAATAATAAATGGAGCAATTTTTATCACATTCAAAATATACTGAAAAACATTACTTCATATTTTTCTTAAATACTTTGCATCACAAAGAAGTCACACAAAAATTTTCATAATTTTTGGAGATCTAAATAAATCTACACAAAAATAACAAAAACAGACACTATTCATTCAAATATGAAAATAGAAAAATCCATTTGAACGCTGAGTCACTGACAACGGGTCCCCCCTGTCATCCCTAACCTCGCGCGTTTGACCACGACGGCGACGGCGCTGACCGATGTAAACTCATCGACGGTGAGTCCAACGGCGACGGCCAACGTACCAAAATGATCACCAAGACTAGGCGCATCGATTGACGTCCCTATCAGCACTGATTACGGCCCTATACTAGCTCGACGTCGGCCATGGCAGACATGGTGGCACAGCAACGCTACACCGGCGGTGTGCGACTGGTAGAGCTCAAACAAGGGATCTAGGAAGCACCGGTGGCTCACCCCGAACGCGTTGAAGCAAGGAGCGAGGTCGGAGAAGCAACGGAGAGGTGTGACGACGATCACGGTGATCACGGTGGAGCAAAGATCGTCGGTGAGGAAGAATCGGCGACTGTAGTGATCAAAATGAGCAAGCAACACAGGATTAAGCACCACAACATCAAGACGAAGCCATAGGTACACCGATCAAGGCCAACGGCTCACCGGAGTAGGCTGGCCGCGGTGAAACGGAGTCTCGGGTGAGGTTGCCGGCCACGAGGAAGAAAGCGACGAACGGCGAACTCACAGTGAAATCAATCGACCAGAGCTAGCTGGCTGGGTGCGCAAGGAAACTGTGAAGCTATCTAGCTCTATGCTGTGATGACATAGATGTAGGTTCGACAGCGAGGGCTCAACGGAGCTGCGGCGGCGGTGATTGGAAAACAGAGAAGAGAAAACAAAGAACGGCGACGGTGGCTGGATTATAACACGACCAGGAAGCGCAAAGAAGCCACGCGGAAGCCTTTGCCGTGCCAACACGATGCCCAGACGGCCACACACGCAACTGGAAGCTAACCGAAGCTCGCCGGCGGTGTAGCGCAAGCGGTGAACACTGTTCACAGTATTTACAAGTTTGCCATTTGCCAAAATTCACAAATTACTCTCAAATTTTCATAACAACTCAAAAATCTCCAAAAACAAAAGTTGTTCAAAATCAAAAGTTCTACAACTTTGCTTCTATAACCATCTCCTAATTCAGTCTAGATTTTGAAATGAACTTTTGAATTTGAATAGGGAAATTTAACGAATTACGCCTTTTTGAATTACTCGAAATTTTTCTAAACAACTTGAAAAACTCCAAAAACAAATTTTGTATAACTTGTCAAGCTCTACACTTTTGCTTTTGGGCTCAACTCCAAAATATGCTTAGATTTTGAAATGGATTTTTAGGGTAGAATTTAAATGCTGAAAATCAAGGTTTTCTCGAAAAATTCAAAATCCAAACAAACTTTGAACTTAAGTCAAACAATACAATTCAACACATACCACATGAATATAAACTTGTTTTAGTGTATGCATCTCAAAGTTTTTAATATGACCAATTGCCTTGCAATGCATATGATGATATGGCAGTTTTAGTATTTTAAACACCCGAGGTGTTACATTGGAGAGACACTTAGAGTAGTTTAGGACTTTGTTTTTCCTTTGGCCGTACTTTTAAGGGGTATGGACGGGTAGCTTGACCTAGGTGAGTCTAGTGAGTTAGGTGTGGTGCACACTTGTTAAAACTAGCACTAGGTAGCTCCTCAATATGCCTAAGATCCATTGGAGCAAACTTCATTCACGTATGTTCGAGAGTTGGAAGTGAATGGAGGGTCAAATGCTGACCAAATGCTGGCTCCGGTGTGACCGGACGCTAGCCGTCAGGGTCCGGTTAGTTCATTTGATCAAGAGACTGCGTTCGGTGTGACCAGACGCTAGAGTGGTCAAGTGACCGGACGCTGAGAGGCAGCGTCCGGTCGACTCCAGTAAAGTTCCAGAGAAGGGAATCTACGACCGGACGTGTCCGGTCAGTACTGACCGGACCCTGGGGGTTCAGTGTCCAGTCGAGTACAATAAGGTTCCAGTGAGGGTTTAATGCAACCAGACGCGTCCAGTCTATGGTGACTGGACTCTGCCGGCGTCTGGTCAACACATTATCACTGGAATGCAGGTAGAACTGACCGGAGCATCCGGTCAACATGACCGGAGCATCTGGTCACCCCGCAGAAGCTCATAACGTTTTGTTTTTTAGGCTGCCTTATAAATAGAAGCTCCACTCGTGTGTGGATTCACTTTTGCTCATTCCAATAGCTGAGAAACACATTTGTGAGTGCCAAGAAGAGGAAGGTCCTAGTGAGGTGATTGAGATTTGAGAATCCAAGAGAGTAGCCTCATTAGTGAATCAAGAGTAGCCAAGTGTGCATCCATCTTCTCATTAGGCTTTGCGTGGTCAAGTGAGAGTTCGTGCTTGTTACTCTTGGTGGTTGCCATCACCTAGATGGCTTGGTGGTGATTGCGAGCTTGGTGATCACCCGACGGAGCTTATGGGTGACCCAACTCAAGTTGTGAGCGGCTTTGGGTGATTCGCTGCGATGAAGTGTCGAAGAATCAACCCGTAGAGAGCACTTGATCCTTGCGTGGATCAAGGGGGAGCTACACCCTTGCACGGGTGCTCCAACGAGGACTAGTGGGGAGTGGTGACTCTCCGATACCTTGGCAAAATATCGCCACGTTCCTCTCTCACTATTTACTTTGAGAATTTACTTTGAGCATTTACTTTGAGCAATTCAATACTTGTTTTTATATTCATAGAATTGCCATGCTAGAGTAAGTTTGGAACATATATTGCAAGTCCGTTGTGCGTTAGATCAATAGAAACACTTTTCTAGGCACAAGGTGTTAATTGGGCTAACCATAGGATTTGATTATTGCAAGAAAATTTAGAATTAGCCCAATTCACCCCCCTCTTGGGCATCTTGATCCTTTCAATTGGTATCGGAGCCTCATGCTCATGTTTTTAAGCTTAACTGCTTAGAGCAAGATGTCTCACAGGGATGGACCTCCTCCTATCTTTGAGGGAGATGACTTTCCACATTGGAAAATCCGCATGGAGGCATACTTAGAAGCTCTAGACGTTGGTATTCTTAGAGCCACCTCACAAGGCTTCCCAAAACCTCGGGATGCTACTAACCTATAAGGCGATGAGGTTAATTATGAAAAATGGAATGCAAAGGCTCGCAACACCATCTTTAGAGGCCTTTGCAAAGATGTGTTCAACCGCGTAAGGAACCACAAAGATGCCCATGCACTATGGTCGGACGTTTGTGCGCTCCATGAGGGAACCAAGAGTGAGCATGAGGAATGCTATCATCTTGTGATTAAAAAGCTAAATTCATTTGAGATGCTTCCCAAAGAATGTGCTAATGAGATGTATTCACATTTGAATGTTCTTGTAGAGGAAGTCAATGGGCTTAGACTTACTCAAATGTCACCATCCGACGTTGTGAGAAAGATCTTGAGTGTCCTCCCCATTGACAAATATGGGCATATTGTGACCATGCTACATCAAGGTGATCTTTCTATCGCTACACCGACACAAATCTTAGGAAAGATCAATGCTCATGAGATGTACATGCACATCATGCCACAAGATGGCTCATCCTCTACCAAGAAGAAAGAGAAAGACTTAGCATTCAAAGCTAGCCAAGATAAGGGCAAAGCAAGACTTGAGTATGAGAGCTCAAGTGATGAAGAAGATGAAGATGAAAATCTTGCTCTCATGGTGAAGAAAGCCGCCAGGATGCTAAAGAAGCTAAATAAGAGTGGTATCAAGTTCGACGGCAAGAAGAAGAAGTTCTTCACAAGCTCTAGAAGAAAGCCAATCTCTGAAATGGATTGCTTCAATTGTGGTGAACTTGGTCATCTAGCACATCAATGCCCCAAGTCCAAGAAAGACAAGTTCAAGAACAAGAACAAGGGCAAGAAAGATGACTCAAGTACTGAAGATGAAGATGAAAAGAAGAAGAACAAGCCATACAAGAAGAGAGATAGCAAAAAGAGGGACTTCCACAAGAAGAAGAAGAGTGGAAAGGCCTACATCGTTGGTGATTGGCTCATGGACATTGATTCATCTAGTGGATCATCTAATGATGATAGTGACAATGAGAAGGTGGCCACCATTGCTATTGACCTTTCATCTTCACCACCACCATCGCCATCATCCTCTACACACCTATGCCTTATGGCCAAGGGTGAATGCAAGGTAACTAAGAATGATGATAGTAGTGATGATGAGTAAGCTAGTGATGATGATAGCGATAGCGATGATGATGATTCACCTTCATATGATGATCTTGTCAATATACTAAGAAAAATATACTAAGATCATTAGAAAGAGTAGAGCTACAAATGAAAAGCTTGATGCTAAAAATGATTCACTCTTAGCAAAGTGCGACACATTAGAAAAGGCTAATGATGAGCTTAGAGAAACTAATGATGCTATATCATCCAAACTCAAGGAGATCAAATCTTCTAAGAAAGAGCTTAAAGATAAACATGATAAACTTGAGTGGGTGCACAATGAGCTCATCACTAGCCACAACAAGCTAAAAGATGAATATACAACTCTTAAGATCAATCATGACACTCTTGTTATTGCTCAAGAATTTTTACCAAATGATCCACATGATGCTACTAACCATGTTGTTAAGATTGATATAGCTACATCATGTGATGATTTGATTGATGAGAGCATTGAGCAAGGATCTAGTGGCAAAGGCAAGCAAGTGGTTGAGTGCAATGACTATGATGAATATGTCAAGCTCAAGAACACAAATGAAAAGCTCATGAAAGATCTTGAAGAAATGAAAAGCCACAACACCATTGTGCTAGAAACTCTTGATCATGACAAAGAGTTGATTCTTGAGAATGAGAAGCTCAATGAAGAAAACAAGAAGCTCAAGGAAGAGAAGAAAGATGATGCTCTAAAGGAAGAAAATAAGAAGCTCAAGTTGGAGAAAGAGCATCTCAAGATTGGGTTGAGCAAGTTTGCTAGAGGCAAGCACCTCCAAAGTGAGCTACTTATGAACACCGTCATGAAGATAGATAGAAGTGGCATTGGATATGTGGCAAGTGTAGAGAAGAAGAAGGCTCAAGCTCAACAACAACAATCAAAGCCAAAGCCAAAGCCAAAGAGATGTTTTGAGTATGGACAAGAAGGCCACTTTGCTCATGAGTGTCAAACTCCACCGCCACAACCTTTGCCCAAGCATGCTAGACCCTTTGCCTTCAATGCTCACTACATGCTTAGAAAGGACTCTAGTGGGAAGATGAAAGTCATGTTCTTAGGACCCCCTAACAAGAATAGGCCTAAGAAGATTTGGGTGGCTAAGTCACTTGTTGAGAAGGTGAAGGGCCCTCAACAAGTTTGGATTCCTAAAGCTTGAATCTATTGTGTGTAGGTGAACTACAAGACCAGTGGAAGTCATTGGGTTATTGATAGTGGTTGCACTTAATATATGATGGGTGATCCTCATATGTTCACCTCACTAGATGAAGAGGTAGATGGACAAGAGAAAATTACATTTGGAGATAACTCAAAGGGCAAGGTTAAAGGATTGGGCAAAGTGGCAATATCAAATGATCATTCCATCTCCAATGTGCTCTATGTTGCTTCATTGAGCTTCAACTTGCTATCCATTGGACAATTATGTGATCTTGGCTTCCAATGCTTGTTCACCGAGAAGGAGGTTGTTGTATCCAAGGTAGATGACAATCAAGTGATATTCAATGGATTTAGATACAACAACTTATATCTAGTGGACTTCATCTCCGAAGATGCAAATTTGAAGACTTGTCTATTCACCAAAACAACACTTGGGTGGCTATAGCATAGAAGACTTGCTCATGTTGGGATGAACTCACTCAAGAAGCTTATGAAGAATGATTTGGTGAGAGGGTTGAAGGATGTGAAGTTTGAAAAGGACAAGCTTTGTAGTGCATGTCAAGCCGGCAAGCAAGTTGCAAATACTCATCCAACCAAAGCTTTCATGTCAACCACAAGAGTGCTAGAACTCCTACACATGGATTTATTTGGACCAACAACATACAAGAGTTTGGGAGGGAATCTCTATTGTCTTGTGATTGTTGATGATTATTCAAGGTATACATGGGTATTCTTCCTTCATGACAAATCCAAAGTTGCATCTTGCTTCAAGAAGTTTGCTAAGAGAGCTCAAAATGAATTTGAAGTGAAGCTCCAGAAGATAAGAAGTGATAATGGAAAAGAATTTGACAACACAAACATTGAAGCTTATTGTGATGAAGTTGAGATCAAGCATGAAGTCTCCGCAACTTATACCCCTCAACAAAATGGTGTAGTTGAGAGGAAGAACCGAACTTTGATCACTCTTACAAGAACTATGCTTGATGAATACAACACCCCCGAAGCTCTATGGGCGGAAGCAATCAACACCGCATGTTATGCATCCAATCGCCTATTCCTTCAAAAGTTCCTTGGCAAGACACCTTATGAGTTGCTCAATGGGAAGAAGCCGGACGTCTCCTTCTTTAGGGTGTTTGGTTGCAAATGCTATATCTACAAGAAGCGACAACACCTAGGGAAGTTCCAAAGACGTTGTGATATTAGTTTTCTTGTTGGTTACTCATCAAAGTTCAAAGCATATAGAGTATTTAATTATAACACCGGCTTGGTTGAAGAAACATATGATGTGGAATTTGATGAATCTAACGGCTCCCAAGGAGCACATGAGAATCTTGATAATGTAGGTGATGAACCATTGAGGGAGGCTATGAAGAATATTCTAGTGGGAGACATCAAGCCAAAAGATAATGAAGATGATGTACAAATCATTGATCAACCTTCTTCATCAAGTATGCCACAAGATGGTGAAAAAGATGAGAGAGTAGAAAATGAAGATACTCATATCTCCCATGAGCAAATGGTGGTACAAGCACAAGATGTTGATGCTCCACAACCTCCTCCTCAAGTGGTCAATAGAAGAAATACACCTCTTCTACAAGATCATCCATAAGATCTCATCATAGGGAGTTCATCAAAGGGTGTAATGACTCGATCTCAAAAACTTACTTCATTATCACTTTTTTGTCTCTTGCTATGAGCCTACTAAGGTAGAAGAAGCTCTTAAAGATCAAGATTGGATCAATGCCATGCATGAAGAGTTGAACAACTTCACTCGCAATGAAGTTTGGACTCTTGAAGAGCGACCAAAAGGTGCAAGAGTCATTGGAACAAAGTGGGTGTTCCGTAACAAGCAAGATGATCAAGGTGTTGTTGTGAGGAACAAGGCAAGACTAGTTGCAAAGGGGTTCTCTCAAGTTGAAGGTTTGGATTTTGGAGAGACCTTTGCATCGGTTGCAAGATTAAAAGCCATCTGTATCCTACTTGCATATGCATCACATCATGAAATGAAAATATATCAAATGGATGTGAAAAGTGCATTTTTAAATGGCTTTATTAATGAACTAGTCTATGTTGATCAACCTCCAGGGTTTGAAGACCCTAGATATCCTAATCATGTTTATAGGTTGTCCAAGGCACTATATGGGCTTAAGCAAGCCCCAAGAGCTTGGTATGAGCGTCTTCGGGACTTCCTCATTGAAAAGGGCTTCACCATTGGGAAGGTCGACACCACATTATTCACCAAGAAGCTCAATGGGCATATCTTCATTTGTCAAGTATATGTTGATGATATCATCTTTGGATCATCAAATGAAGACTCATGCAAAGAATTTGGTGAATTGATGTCGAAGGAGTTCAAGATGTCCATGATTGGTGAGCTTACATTCTTTCTTGGTTTTTAAGTCAAGCAAATGAAAGAAGGCATCTTCATCTCTCAAGAGAAATACACAAAAGATTTTCTTAAGAGATTCAAGATGGATGAATATAAGTCAATCAAGACACCAATACCTACCAATGGACATCTCGACCTAGATGAGGAAGGTAACCTGGTTGATCAAACTCTCTACCGTTCTATGATAGGTAGCTTGTTATATTTAACTGCATCTAGGCCCGACATCATATTTAGTGTGTGTATGTGTGCTAGATTTCAAGCTAGTCCTAAGAAAACACATTTAATTGTCGTAAAAAGAATCCTTAGGTATCTTAAGCACACACCAAGCATTGGCCTTTGGTATCCTAAAGGAGCTAGATTTGAATTAGTTGGCTATTCCAATTCGGATTACGCCGGGTGCAAAGTTGATAGAAAGAGCACATCCGGAGGGTGCCATTTGCTTGGTAGATCACTTGTGTCTTGGTCCTCCAAGAAACAAAATAGTGTGGCTTTGTCCACCGCCGAAGCGGAATACATTGCCGCGGGTGCTTGTTGTGCACAAATTTTATACATGAAACAAACCTTGCTAGACTATGGTGTAGTTCTAGAAAAGGTACCTCTTTTGTGCGACAATGAAAGTGCCGTAAAACTTGCAAATAATCCGGTTCAACACTCTCGCACCAAGCACATAGATATCCATCATCACTTTCTAAGAGATCATATTGCTAAAAATGATATATCACTAGAAGGTGTAAGAACCGAAGATCAATTAGCGGATATCTTCACTAAACCGCTAGATGAGGCTACATTTTGTAGATTGCGGAATGAGCTCAATGTACTTGATTTTAGTAACTTCACTAAAATTGAGCTTATGTTGTCCCTTGCATTCATTGTAATATACAACATGTTTAATTTTTGGTAATGCATATAGGGCTTGTCTAACATGGTTAAGATAACCGCCGAAAAGCGTGTGAAGAAGCTTAACCTTGGATCAAACTTGACAAGCAACTAGATTTACTTACAAGTATTGCATATGCATGGATGTTGTTTTGTCGTTTTGTTCCATTTGCCCTCTTATTGCCTATTTTCTTAAAAAGAATTATAGCCTAAGGCAAAATATTTTGAAAAATATGAGGGTTTGAGAGAGGTCACTCACATCAGTCCCAATTGGTGTTTATTTGGATCTTATTCATGTTGGGACTTGATTGGGAACAGGCAGCGTGGACGGACATTGAAGATTTGCTAGAAAAGAGTGACCAGACTCTATTGTCCAGCGTCCGGTCAGTTCACAAGAGGTGAACAGAAGCTGAAGAAGTGACCGGACGCTGCGCTTATGCGTCTGGTCAGGAAGGGATCCTACGTCCAGTCGTTTGAAGAAGGAACAGGCTGAGCTGACCGGACCCTGCTTACATCCAGTCATGGACCACCGGACGTGTCCGGTCGTGATTCCAAAGGAATTGGACCTCTCTGGAATCGACTGGACACTGGGTGGTAGCGTCCGGTCGCTACCACCAGAGCATCCGGTTAGTAGAGAACTTGCGGAATCAGAAGTCTTTCCCTGTTTCCTTCTTCATTACGTGTGGGATCTCCTTTTAACCGCCTGTGTTTTCGATCTCAGCTGTATCCCGCAGCAGCGCCTAACCCTAATCGCCGAAGCCGCCGCCTCCACGCCTGAGAGTCTCCCACGCCGCCGACATCGCCAGTGCTGCCCTCACTAGCCTCTACGCCACCACCGTGTGCCCAAGCCGCTAGCCTAGCATGCCACCGCGCCTCGCCGCGTGCCTAAGCCACCGCGTGCCACCACAGCACCGCCTGCAACACCTGCAACACCATGCCATCCTTCCTTCACTGTGCCCGTGTCTTCTCTAGTGCTATCCTCGCTCCACGCCGGTAAGGCCCTACTACTGATTCATCAAATTACCTAGCTTTAGTGCAGCAACCCTAACTTTGCCACATTGTCACTGATCCCCAGTCGATTCTTCGTAGAGCTTCACGAACCCTAACCCTAGCCGGTTCTGAGGTTTCCCCTGCGTGACAAGTCTCTTCTTTTCTCGGATCATGGATCGTCTAGTAGCATGCCCGTCGCTTCAATTTCGTACCTACATTGCTTGCTTCCTAGGGTTTTCGCATCTATTAGATATATATTGTATTTATTTGTATATCCATCTACTCCATCGTGCAGCGAGTCGGTGCTGTTGAGGTTCTTGTGGTAGTTGTCAGACAACTCAGAGCCAAGCTCGCGAGTATGGATCGAGGCCAAGCCTTGGGAGTGTCAGTTTGACAGTTGATCTTTGTCAGCGGCAGTTCATCTTCTTGTCAGATCAGATGGCTCACACGAAGAATGTTGGGGGTGGTCTAGGAGATGATGATCGGAGGCCCCTGCCTCACTTGCCCGTAGGAACCAAAGGCAAGGCGATGAAGTAGGTTACATCTAAGAAGCGCAAGTACCCCAACGCCGAGACAGCGAGAGTAGCAGCAGTTGCTGAGGCCGCAGAGCACGCTAAGAGAGGAGGTGCTCACAGTGGTGTGGTCATTATAGATCCATAGCTCACACTAGCACAGAGGGCAGTAGTTGAGGAGGCTGAGCATCATCATGGTGGTCCACCTAGGACTGTCATGATGGTAGGATGTCGACTGGCTATTGAGGAGTCTCGACTTCAGGGGGAGTCCTAGTAGGAGCCACAGCAGTAGCCCCCACCAGCAGAGCCTCAGCCAGCTCAGGAGACTCAGGAGGGCCAGCAGGCCGAGGAGACCGAGCCGGCACCCCAGCTACGCCGCTCTGGTCGTACTAGTGCTACAGTTCCACTGAGGCCAGCTACATAGCGTAGGGGTTCACGCCCACTGCCTAGACCATAGGGTCCGCCTCCAGTGGTACACCTTGACTTGAGGGCCGCCATGGCCAGATAGGTTCAGTAGCTGAGGTTTGTTGAGTTTGAGGTGTGGTTCCCTCCGAGGAGGGATGAGAGAGCAGCAGAGGGTTTCTATACACCACTCCAGGAGGATTTCTACAATGCTTATCTCAATAGTGGGGCAGTGTTCAGATCTCAGCGGGTATGTAGTATAGAGTCTATTGTGGTAGCAGCCGGAGAGCATATCTGCCCTTGTCCTATTTGCCGGGGCTATCAGATCTGATTGCCCTTGCTTCGCTCTATGTTGACCCGCAGCATAACTTCATACATTTTGCATTCAATGGTAGAGACTATAGGGTGATGAGTTTCAGGGCCCAGGAGATACTGAGGCTACAGGATCAGCCTGTCAGATTGCATGAGGTATGTTATGGACAGCAGGAGCCTCCTAGGCATCCTCATGGAGGGATGGTGCCCCCTATAGATCTTGTGCGCCATTGCTTCTAGGAGCCTTTTGGTGAGGGGTCGAGGAGGAACCCCAGTGACCTTACTCCTATAGCTCATGTGCTAGAGGCTATCATCCGGAGGACACTACTTCCCAGGTTGGGATATAGAGAGGGTCTGACTCGCCTACAGCTCTGGCTCCTTAATGCCCTGATGCAGTAGACTGTGTTCGACATTTGGGACCTCCTTCTATCAGAGATGGAGGATACTATAGCTAAGGGCTTCAAGGGTCATAGGCAGCTTCCTTATGCACACTGGATCACATTTCTTATGCTTAAGGCTATGCAGGTTAGGACCCCTGAGATGGTTGCAGAGTACAAGGGTGCCACCACTAAGTTTCTAGCTTATAACATGGCACAGAGGATTAGGCACAGCACACCACAGGCACCTACTTAGCCCAGCCATCGTCCAGATGTTCTAGAGTCAGCAGCTCAGTAGGATGAGATCATCAGAGGCATAGCCGCTACTGAGGAGGAGGAGCTTGAGGCACAGCAGGAGGTGACAGAGTCTAGTGATAGCTCGGATGATGACTATCTGCCGATTCCTCATATGCCTCCACGCAGACATGATGTAGAGGCCAGTAGTTCTAGCTCAGCTCCACCTGCACCGCAGATGGACCCTGCCTTGATTGCTATTCTTGAGCGGATGTAGCAGGATGAGG
Organism: Miscanthus floridulus; assembly: GCF_019320115.1. Classification (NCBI taxonomy): domain Eukaryota; kingdom Viridiplantae; phylum Streptophyta; class Magnoliopsida; order Poales; family Poaceae; genus Miscanthus; species Miscanthus floridulus. The sequence continues at coordinate 5,462,660 of NC_089591.1, read as the reverse complement.
CACGATAGGCTAAGGAGATAGCTGCCAACTTCGCATAGTTTCAGGCTCATCAGGATGAGTTCCAGCGGCAGCAGCAGATCCTCCAGCAGCAGTAGCAGCAGTTACTCATGCAGCAGCAGCTTATGGGATTTATGCAGCATGTAGTAACAACACTTGGGGCCCCATAGCCACAGCTCTCACCCCAGATTGCTCAGCCTGCCACCACTACGACAACTCTAGTAGTACAGCCCAGTGGTCTTCAGAGTCAGGGATAGCCTCTAGTTCCGTTTGCTTCACCCACAATTCAGGTGTCCTAGTGGTTGTCCTTTCTAGTGGTTGCCCCATAGTTCACACCATATCATATGGGCTTCTCACCGAATCAGTCATCCTCGCTATTTGTGCCTGACACGTCAGTCTCTAGGAGTCTTGGAGCATCCTTCAGTGAGTTGACCAGCATGCCTACATCGCCTCATATGCATGCCGCCAGTCCTTCTATAGCAGCTCCTGTCGTCGTGACTACTCAGAGGCTCCCTTCTTCTATCGCATCTTCAGATCCTATGATAGATATTCTAGCAGCTTCACAGGCAGCACCTACCCCAGCTCAGACCTAGACCGCTTCAGCGACACTTCCAGCCACAGAGGGTCAGTTAGTACAGAGCTCAGGGTCAGATGATGATGGCACCCAGTTTCATCTTGCTCCTCGTACCTCAGCTCCTAGCTCATCCGCTGCAGCCCCGCCGACCGATCCTTAGGTTTTGGTGTTTGACGCCAAAGGGGGAGAGGGTTTGAGTATGTAGACTTAGGGGGCGACATTTAGGGGGAGCTAGTTATCTATTATTAGCTTATTATATACATTTGGAGTTTCATTTGTGTGATACACTATTATGCATTCGTGTGTTTCCTTCATGCATATTATTATATATATGTGATAGTGATATCTATGTGACTGTGATATATGACATGTGTGCTCTCTACTTTACATTATTTATATGTCATATCACTTGTGTTATGCTCATTTGCCTTTGCTTCCGCGTTTATACTCTGATGCAAATGAGCGTTGTTACTTGTACTCATGCTTAATTCATATCTTTTGAGTACATCGTGTTGGCTTGGATCATATAAGCTTGCCTAACTCTTTTGTTCTTATTGACAAAAGCTTATATGAATCAAGCCCGACAAAAACCTCACTCTTTCACATACTCGAGGTGGTATTGTCATCAATCACCAAAAAGGGGGAGATTGAAAGCATCTAGGCCCCTAGTTGGGTTTCAGTGATTAATGACAATACAAGATTACTATGACTAATGTGTGTTTTGTAGAGGTAATTAAGTTAGGTCATGGTAATGGAGATCAATTGGGCAATTGAGGTGGTCATGCCCCTACGATGGAAATCGTTTTGGTTTTCAAAGGATGGATGAAAAGGTTAAGGATGACTAGTTCTAAGTGTCGATTGGAGTTGGAGAGACACTTAGAGTAGTTTAGGACTTTGTTTTTCCTTTGGCCATACTTTTAAGGGGGGTATGGATGGGTAGCTTGACCTAGGTGAGTCTAGTGAGTTAGGTGTGGTGCACACTTGTTAAAACTAGCACTAGGTAGCTCCTCAATATGCCTAAGATTCATTGGAGCAAACTTCATTCACATATGTTCGAGAGTTGGAAGTGAATGGAGGGTCAAATGCTGACCGGACGCTGGCTCCGGTGCGACCAGATGCTGGCCGCAGGGTCCGGTCAGTTCATTTGATCAAGAGACTGTGTTCGGTGTGACCGAACGCTGGAGTGGTCAAGTGACGAACGCTGAGAGGCAGCGTCCGGTCGACTTCAGTAACGTTCCAGAGAAGTGAATCTACGACCGGATGTGTCTAGTCAGTACTGACTGGACCCTGGGGGTTCAGCATCCGGTCGAGTATAGTAAGGTTCCAGTGAGGGTTTAATGTGACCGAACATGTCCGGTCAGTGGTGACCGGACCCTGCCAGTGTCTGGTCAACACATTATCACTGGAATGCGGGTAGAACTGACTGGAGCGTTCGGTCACCCCATAGAAGCTCATAACGGTTTGTTTTTCAGGCTGCCTTATAAATAGAATCTCCACTCGTGTGTGGAGTCACTTTTGCTCATTCCAATAGCTGAGAAACACATTTGTGAGTGCCAAGAAGAGCAAGGTCCTAGTGAGGTGATTGAGATTTGAGAATCCAAGAGAGAAGCCTCATTAGTGAATCAAGAGTAGCCAAGTGTGCATCCATCTTCTCATTAGGCTTTGCGTGGTCAAGTGAGAGTTCGTGCTTGTTACTCTTGGTGATCGCCATCACCTAGATAGCTTGTTGGTGATTGGGAGCTTGGTGATCACCCGGCGGAGCTTGTGGGTGACCCAACTCAAGTTGTGAGCGGCTTTGGGTGATTCGCCGTGACGGAGTGTCGAAGAATCAACCCATAGAGAGCACTTGATCCTTGCGCGGATCAAGGGGGAGCTACACCCTTGCGTGGGTGCTCCAATGAGGACTAGTGGGGAGTGGCGACTCTCTGATACCTCAGCAAAACTTCGTCGTGTTCCTCTCTCTCTATTTACTTAGAGCATTTACTTTGAGCAATTCAATACTTGTTTTTATATTCATAGAATTGCCATGCTAGAGTAAGTTTGGAACATAGGTTGCAAGTCCGTTGTGCGTTAGATCAATAGAAACACTTTTCTAGGCACAAGGGGTTAATTGGGCTAACCGTAGGATTTGATTGTTGCAAGAAAATTTAGAATTAGCCCAATTCACCCCCCCCCTCTTAGGCATCTTGATCCTTTCATAGGGCATGTTGCCTGAACCAGTATAAATCCCGTGTCATTGAGTGCTAGGCTACCTCCGATCACAACGTGCAGCAAAACTACAAATATTTACTAGTTGGTCACTTTCTGTACCGACAGTTGGCGCCGTCCATGGGGAAGACGTTGTATGTTCAACACTATTTTGGTAATCGAATGGCCCATTTTTCTGCCACCCCCGCCGTGGCGGGCTCGGGCCTTACGATTTGCTTTAGCTCGATGGAATTTCCCACACTCTCGCCCATCGGGATGTGGGTTCCACCCATCTTTGAGCCTTCCCAGGCCTTCCGCTTCAAAAGCCTAGACTTCATCGTCGACCGGCTCGGCGTACTCCACCTCTGCGAGGAGGTGCGTGTTCTAGCACCCATCAAAGGGGCGCCCTCCATCGACTTCGGGACACACGACATCGACGGTGCGGCATCTGGCTTCTATTCGAGCAAACTCTCTGCTCAAGCCCCGCTGTAAGTAATATGTGTACTATTACTTACTCTTCATTTACTATCCCCAATCGAGCACCTAGAGAGACTGTGTCGTCCACGCCGTAGACACCACATGATCAGTTCCCCTACGGCCTCGCGTCCTCTACGAATACGTACGCCCAGGGACTCCGAAGGGTGCTGGTGCCTTTCCCCCTCACATCCGAATTCATGGGAATGGTAGGCTATGCTCCTGCCACTTCCCATGAACCCTTGGATGGCGAGGGCGTGAGCAACGATTCCAGCATCGACGACGTGGCACCACGCCACCATCCGTCCCATGAGTGCGCCATGGCAGACACTCCGAAACAGCTGCCGATGGTTGTGGAATCTGCACAGACCCACACCCCTCTAGACCCACATGCGGAGGCCCTCACATCTGCGTAAGCGCACGCCGAGGAATTGCGACAACGGTGGCAGAACCAGCCACCACCTGCGTTGGCTCGGTCGGCTCAGCACATCGCGCCCCACGCACACAGCCTGGCGGGTGGCGCCCAGGGTCACGCTCGTCAGGTCCAATGCGACAACGTGAATGAGGGAAACGATGTCCCACAATTCGCCTGGGCTGGCCAGAATATCGCTGTTGTAGCGATGCTTCTACACGGTGTTCCCGAGCCCGTCGACCCTTAGGAGCAGGCAGTCTACTAGAACCTTTGAGTTTTAGTAGAAGCTGCCACCGTCCAACAGGCGGAAAGCTCCATGTCATGACCCCAACGCGTGCCCTCTCTCCCCACCATGGGAACAGGGACACGCCAGACAGATTGCTCCGTTCATTCACCGCTACAACCGCCAGGACCGGCTCGGAGTGTGGTAGTCGTGCCACGGTTCGATCGGGCGCCTACTCCACACCTACCATCGGTACACGAGTAGCCCAATCCACACTAGGACGCCCGTAGTGCCATTGGCGACCGGCATCGGTCCCAACGTAATAATGCTATCCATAATATGGTGGCAGGTGCCACGAATCTCGGCCGAACCATCGAGGGAACCAGCGAAACACACCCCAGGGGTAGTCGCTGGCCGGATGACCGGAGCCCCAGCCCCAAGGGCCTAGGGCCTCGGGCCTTCAGCCAGTGCATCTGGAAAGCACCGTTCCCCAACATTTTTGGCCGCCCACCAACATCACCAAATACACTGGGGAGACAAACCCAGGCATTTGGCTCGAAGACTTCCGGCTCGCCTGTCGGGCCAGAGGAGTGGATGATGACTCCTTCATCATTCAATATCTTCCCATTTGCATGGGGGAACATGTTCAAGCATGGCTTGAATTCCTTCTGCACGACAGCATCCGCGACTAGGCGTGTCACGGAACCGACCAATTTATAAGAGCACAAGTACAAAAACAATCGCCGAAACGATCAAATTCTCGAACTTGAGCCCATATAAACCTGGTAGTCAACCGAAATCTCGAAGGATTTCAAACCAACTTGCATACAACCAAGATCATAGTAATTCAACATAACATATTGTATGTTACAACATTTCGCATACATTCGCAAATAGGTTACATCATCACAAAGTCATTGTTATTACAAAACAAGTCTTGTAAACATGCGGAAGCAAATAGTTTAACTCACACACCGAGTTCAAATACACATACTGGTTTGCTGATCACAGACCGCAAAAGCATTCAGATAAGAGAAAGGAGATCATGCCCATGATCTAGTCCTCATCACCCGCCGGGTGGAGACAATACTTGCAGAATCCCTGATATAGAAGGTCATCTGCAACAAGAGGGAATAAACCCTGAGTACGGGAATGTACTCAGCTAGACTTACCCGTCGAAAACCAAACAAATGACACCAAGGATTATGCATAGCTTAATGTAGTGGAGCTGGCTGACACTTTCTTTTTGTAGAAAAGCATAAGTAATAATGATCAACTCTTAACCTAAACTAGCAGTAACTTTTTAGCCATTAACCTGTCATCTATATTAGCACCTGTACTAAGCAATCATTTTATTAGGGTGCAAACATTAATAACCATATCAGGTATTCAATGTGGCAACCTTATCATCATCCATTTAACCATATCGTTAAGTTAATTGAATCTACGTTGCCGCTGCTCAGTCAAGTTCTCACTATCCGGGAGAGACGGCGATTCGAATCGATTCCTATCCAGCTGAAGGGGTATTCCTAAACACAAACCCTGCTTCCCCCGTCAGGGTCGCAACAAGTCACCTTTGGTACAATTTAGGAGTTGCGGGTCCGAACAGATCGGGATTCTCAGAGAACCACTCTGCCAAGGTTGTTCGGGACTCTAACCCGCCTTGGACTTATGCCAATGGCTCTCCGCACATCCTTACTACCTCTAGAGTGCCGCCACTGCTCGCGTTCCCAGCCTGAATCGAGCTACTAGGCTTCGCGGTCAGAACGACTTATCCGGCCAGCTAAGTGTTAGGCTGCGTTCAACATGACATGAGGACGTACAGCGTATCGGTCCTTAAACGACTCAGACGGAGTCACTATGTTCAAACCTACAAAAGACCCCGCCCGGTCTTTATTCATTATTCACATGGTTCTTTTCCACGATAGCAAATATAGCCAACCGTGATCCACCTCATCCTAAAGCTCGCAGGTGACAGGAAATCACCTGACTTCTACCGCACTAAGCATGGCTAAGCATTTAACCCGTCCTGGACTTAAATAGGATTCCAGTGCGATATCTGGATAATGAAGGATATATAATGCAGCAATTGGTTCCAACCAAATCCTATACTTAATGCATCATCAATAATAAAAGATACTCAATGTATTTGTGAAAACATAGGAGGCTTAATATGCTCCGGGGCTTGCCTTTTAGGAACGAGGAAGGCTGGTGGTCAGGGCACTCGGGCAAATCCTCCGTGGCGACTGCTTCGTCGGCTTCCTGCACCTCGGGTTCCTCCTCCTGGTTGGCTCCCTCGAACTCCAGCAACGTCACTCCCTCCGGCACACCTATTGCATGAATGCACAAGATAAATATCATGGATGCACATGAACGAATGTCAGGGATGCTCGGGAATGCACATGTTCGCTGTAGTTTGCATATTCCAACTAAAGCCTTATTCAATCACTTTACTTACCAAGTTTATACAACCTAATGTATAATTGCTCATCTTGAGTTAATGACCTAGCACCTGCACCTAAGCATATTCTCAAGTTAGGCTAACCCCTAAACAATCAACGAGAACATTGCAACCACATACACTCAAGCAATTGTATTTCAGCAAGATGAATACTATGTAGCGGTGCAGTAAACTAGCCATAACTGGAGATTTATAAATCCAAATGATATGCAACAAGACAATCTGGAAAACTTATAAAATTGTCTACAATACATTTTCAGACCTCAAAGCATGATTCAAATCTTTACCAGGTCGAACTCATCGATCAACAAAGGTCTATCCTCACAAGGCAGAGAATAAGCAAAAATTGCAACCTAACTTTAAACAGCTGTAGTTTCTAAACTACTAGGCCAAATGCCCTCAAATTTTGACAGGAGCTAGCTACCTAATTTATCTACAACTCTTGTATTCATCTCATTCACAGAAAACCAAAATATCATGGGGAACTTTCCAAAGTCCCCAGATCTGTCCAGCGGGACATGATGCAAACAAATAATTATTAACTTATGATATAAACACTTAATTGGACAAAACCAACTTTACTGACATATGACACATATCACAAGAACACCAGAAAGTAGGGTGTCCATCACCAAAACATTTCTTTTAATACATTTCTTAATTTATTTAATTAATTAGGGGAAATAGTAAACATATATGAAAACTGCCCCATTAATTCTACAACAATTACAGTAGACACTACATACCCTAAGTAGACTACCATAAAAATTTCACACCATTTTAGTAAGTACAACAGCCTACACAAAAATGGTAAGACAGAACGGCTTAAAATGGCATAATTAGGAAACCCTAGTGAAAAGTGTCAAGCAACAGATTTCATATTTTTCCTAGCATCTATAAGATACCAAGATACTACCCACCAAGTTTCATGGCCATAGGATTCATAAATAATTTACTAAAATTCACCCAAGTATCTACCAATGATAAAAGGAAAATCTATAACTCAAAAACTACACATGCAATGACTCTCAAATTTTAACCAGAGCTTCTACTATACAAGACTAGCTTACCCACAAAATTTCATAATTTTTGGATCACAGAAACTCAAGATATGATTTAAACAAGTTTGCATGCATTCAAAAACACTTTTCAAGTTCCTATTTAATTCATCCAAAATTTCTACATAATGTGTTCAAGACATATTTTTCTTAAATACTAGACCTAACTGTGAGTCTAACAAAATTGTAAGTACTCAATTTGGATCTACTAAACTTGAGTTACATATTTTTGAATCTCTACACCAAACTGTGAAAAACAGTTAAACAAAACAAATAAGGAAACCATTTCACTGATGTTGGGCCGGCCCGAGGAAACGGCGGCCCAAGAACACGCGCTGGCGTGGCCCAGACAACGGCGCAGCCCACGCTGGGCTCCCGCCTCAGCCGCGGCGCTGACAAGAGGGACCCGCGCGTCAGCGAGACAGGGTAGGGGAGAAGGAACGGCCGGTGGCGCAGTTCGCCGCCGGTGGCTTCTCCGGCGAAGGCAAAGGTGCCAACATGTTCGCCTCACCTAAGCGGACCTAGGGGAACCTTCTATTGCAGCTATTGACGCCGCTAGCGGGGGTGGCGATGGCCACGGCGGCGCTCGGCCACGGCACGGCCGGCTCCGGCGAGGCTACGGCGCTACGTCCAGGACGAAAGGCGCTACGAGCATCAGCAGTGCACCTAGGATCTAGCGTAAGGCAGAGGAGGGGATGGGAGGGTCACGGTGGCGGTTGTCCGCGTGGAGCGACAATGCCGGCGAGGTCCCGCCATGGCTGCGGTGGGGGAAAACGGCGAATACGCCCTTACCGAGGCACGATCGACCCGACGGTGAGGTGGAGATGGTAAAGGGGGTCACGGCGAAGCTCTAGGTGAATGGGACAACGCATTTTTGCAACGGCGTGGAAGCTAGGCAAAGGTGAAGGTGTGGCTGGCAATGGCGGACGGCTGCAGCTCAGTTGCTGCGCGTGGTGGGAGGCGAGAAATGAGAAAAAGAGAGCGGCGAGTGCGTCGGCAGGCGCGGGGCGGCTTCAAGACACGGCTGCGACGCCAGAATGCGCACGGCATGTGGCCAGCGTGCTCAGGCGAGCGGCGATGCGCGGCGCACATGCATCATTGCCTTTCTGAACCGGTCGGCCATGATCACTGAAGGTTTTCTGAAAACGCAATTCAGAGTTCATCCAGTCCGACTAACAGCGAAACTTGTCGCCAATAGATCTCTTAATCCGTGGCGATCCAGGTTAAGTTGTAATTAACAAAGTTGGAGACCTACGTGAGTACTACAAGTTTGCTAATTGGAGCTTGAGCTAATTTGGCTTGGTTAGTGAGATACAGTGCTCCAAACATCAGCTCATGAAACTGAAACTTGCTTTGTGACTTAGAAAATTTTCAGAGTTTCAAAATAGATCTCAAAACTAACTTGTGGGACCCTTTTGAGCATGTTGTGCACATTTTCATGACTTGGCTTCTAAACAAAGTTTGTTCCTTATAAAATGCTCTACATCTTTGCTTTAGGTTGCTCAGACATGCAAATATCCTAAGTTACACTTTTTAAACCGTCAAACACAGGAGCTCTAGGGGTCCAAATTGGTCAACCATGACTTGGAAACCTAATTAGTCAAAGTGACCAACATGAACAATGTTCCAAAAGACATTCTATGTGTAACTAAGTTACTTACAAGCATTTCTAGCCATCCCATGCATTGGTCACACAAGAGTCAATCAAGGTATGTACTGAAACAATGAAAAACACATGAAATGTTACATTTGTTTCATAGTCATGTTTCACATGTTTCATGATCTTGTTGCATAGTATTAACTAATCTTGTTTCACTAAGTGAGTGGCACATGTTGCACTTAAGTGTTGCACACTTTACATTTCATAACAGAACAACACACATGAAATATACAACACGTTGCAATGTTTCGAAATTATGTTTCATGTGCTATAAGTTCACGAAGGGATGCATGATGCTCATGTTCATGAAATGCAGTGCAAATGTGGAAGCTAAACACCAGGGGTGTTACAGCCCTCCCCCCCTTATAAAAATCTCGTCCCGAGATTTGAAAAGCGTACCATTGTTGATAGAATTCCTTATAACCATCCCTCAAATAATCTTCCCTTTCCCACGTTGCATCGCGTTCACTACCCTAATTGCTCCACATGACTTTGTAGAACTTTACTACCTGACTCTGAGTCACTCGCTCATGAGTGTCAATCACTCGAGCCGGCTTTTCTTCAAAGGTCAAATCTGATTTTAACTCGATATCCCCCAATGGAACTCTCTCTTCAGGGACGCGAAGACATTTCTTCAATTGGGATACATGAAAGACATTGAAGATAGCACTCATCTCAGGAGGTAATTGAATCTTGTATGCCACTTTACCACTTTGTCTAATGATTTCAAATGGACCAACATATCTCGGCGCAAGCTTTCGCTTCACACCAAAGCGTTGGACACTCTTCATAGGTGAGACTTTTAGATAAACGAAGTCTCCAACTTCGAACTCAATAGGTTTCCTACATCGATCAGCATAACTTTTCTGCCTAGCTTGAGCTGCGGCCATGTGGGTTTGGATAGTACGGACTTGTTCTTCAGCTTCTTGAACAAAATCAATTCCATAATATCTCCTTTCACCGGCTTCTACCCAGTTCAACGGGGTTCTACACTTCCAGCCATACAAAGCTTCAAACGGTGCCATCTTTATGCTCTCTTGATAACTATTATTGTACGAGAATTCAGCTAGGGGTAACCATTTTTCCCATGAGCCCTTAGCCGAGATGACACAAGCTCTCAACATATCTTCTAAGATTTGATTCACCCGTTCAGTTTGCCCATTGGTTTGCGGATGATAGGCAGAACTTCTTACGAGCTTAGTCCCTAATAATCCATGTAAGTGCTCCCAAAAGCGAGCAGTGAACTGTGGTCCTCTATCTGAGACAATAGTACGAGGGATCCCATGAAGTCGGACTATCTGGTTGAAGTACAACTCCGCATAGTCGGTTGGACGAAAGTCTATGCGGACCGGAATGAAGTGTGCCGACTTGGTCAGTCGGTCCACAATTACCCAAATTGAGTTAAAATTCCTCTGAGTGGTAGGGAGTCCAACTATAAAATCCATACTTATCTCTTCCCATTTCCAACCTGGAATAGAGAGTGGCTGAAGTAATCCAGCTTTCATGTGTACCGCCTTGACCCGACAACAAGTGTCACACCTAGCCACATAAGCGGCTATCTCTTTCTTCATTTTGGTCCACCAAAATCGAGGCTTTAAATCATGATACATTTTACTACTACCAGGATGAATAGATAGTTTAGAGGAATGAGCTTCGGATATGATTTGATTTCTAAGCTCTCTATCCTTCGGAACTACCAACCTATCCTTGAACCATAACACGCCTTCCTCATCTACTCGAAAATGTTTGGTTTCTTGCTCTTTCATCTTGCGCTTGATGTGAAACACACCTGCATCTGTCTTCTATAACTCGATAATTCGACTCTGTAGAGTACAACTGATAGTGATGTTATGCAGGACTGTAGGATGAAGGAGCTTTGACAAATGAACATCACTCTCAATCAATGAGTAGCAATGAGACTTTCTGCTTAAGGCATCCACGACGATGTTTGCCTTACCAGGGTGATAGTGCACTTGAAGGTTATAATCTTTGATCAACTCGAGCCATCTTCTCTGATGCATATTTAACTCTGGTTGAGTGAAGATGTACTTGAGACTTTTATGATCAGTGTAGATGTTGCACACATTGCCAAGTAGATAATGTCTCCAGGCCTTCAAAGCATGAACAACTGCAGCGAGTTCCAAGTCATGCGTTGGATAATTCACTTCATGCTTCTGAAGTTGGCGAGAGGTATAAGCGATGACTCTACCCTCTTGCATAAGAACACCTCCTAACCCAATACCTGATGCATCACAGAACACATCAAAAGGTTTCTCGATATCCGGTTGCGCCAAAACCGGAGCCGATGTTAGAAGAGTTCGCAGTGTATGGAAAGTCCGCATCACACTCAGGAGTCCTAGACAAACTTCATGTCTTTTTGCAGCAATCGAGTCATAGGCTTGGCTATTTTAGAGAAATTCCGGGATGAAGCGACGATAATAGCCAGCCAACCCTAGAAAACTCCGAACCTCAGTGCACCGAGATGGGAGCCTTCCTAGTTCAATACTTCTTGCACCTTGGTGGGATCAACCATAATTCCACCATCGGACAACACATGTCCAAGAAAAGGTACCTCACGAAGCCAAAATTCACATTTGCTAAACTTTGCATACAGACGGTGTTCTCACAATCTAGTAAGAACCACTCGCAAATGTTCAACATGATCTTCTTCATCCTCAGCATAGACCAAGATGTCATCTATAAATACCACCACAAATTTGTCCAACTCGGGCATAAACACTGAATTCATCATATACATAAAATGTGCAGGGGCATTGGTCAATCCAAAAGACATAACTAGGTACTCATATAGACCATATCTTGTAGAGAATGCAGTTTTTGGGACATCCTCAGGCTGAATTTTGATTTGATGATACCCAGATCTCAAATCAATCTTGGAAAAGACTTTTGCCTTAGACAATTGATCAAATAAGATATCTATGCGTGACAGAGGGTACTTATTCTTGATTGTAACTGCATTCAAGGGTCTATAATCTACACACATGCGTAGAGATTGATCCTTCTTCTTCACAAAGATGGCTGGGCACCCCCACGGAGATGAACTAGGGCGGATAAGGCCTTTCTTTAGCAGTTCATTCAACTAGGTCTTAAGTTCGGCTAGTTCATTAGGAGGCATTCTATATGGCCTTCTAGAGACGGGAGCTGTACCAGGAAGCAACTCTATCTTGAATTCTACTTCTCGATCCGGGGGCAATCTAGGCAAATCATCAGGGAAAACATCCGGAAAGTCACACACGACAGGGATATCTGCCAGAGACTTTGTGTGCACCGCATTGGTCATGCAAGAAAGATTGATGTCCCTAGGTAACTGTACTAGAAAACCCTCCTGATTGCTAGGATCTCTGAGCATAACTACCCTAGTCGATGTATCGATAAGCACTCCATGACGACTCATCCAGTTCATTCCCAATATCACATCGATACCTAGCCCCGGTAAAATTACCAGATCAACCTGATAACTTTGCCCCTCTATCACAAATTGTACATCCCCAACTACCAGCTTGGTTGGGATAATACCACTGGCAGCCCTTATACAATAACCCTCACCCTCAATAGCATATGTTTTCTGCATAAACTTGGATGCAAATGATGGACTAATGAAGGAATGCGAAGCACCTGAATCAAATAGTACAACTACGGGGTGTTGGTCAATTAGAAACTTACCAGCAGTCACTACCTCTCCTGAAGGAATCTCAGTAATATTAGTGTGGTTCACTTGTCCTTGACGGCCACCCTGGTAATTATTCTTCTTAGGGTAAGGGCATTCCCTTGCCCAATGGCCTATCTTGTTGTAGTTCCAGCATGGCATGTTGCTTGGTGGAGCCCTGGAACTGCCCTGACTGGTAGTGCCCTTGGGAAGAGCAACTGTAAATGCCTTGCGAAACCCTAGTCTTGGCGGGATTCTTTTTCTGCGGTGGGCGAAACTTGGCGGCTGACGCTGGAGGACGGAATGGAGCCCTTTGTGCGACGGGAGCCTTAGATTGTGAGGCACCCACCTCATAGGCCCTCTTATGACTTTTCGAAGCCGCATATACATCATTGTTGTTCTCTTGCGATAAAGCATCACTCACAAACTCATTAAAATGAGCGCACTTGCAATTTCCCATGGTCTTCATCAGTTTGGGGCTAAGTCCCTCGCTTGAAGCTTGCAATCTTCTTGGCATCTGTGTCCACAAACTCGATAGCATACCTTGCAAGGTTGTTGAAAGCTTGCAGGTATTCGTTCAGGCTCTTGCTTCCCTGAGTCAGCTTCATGAACTCTGTATGTTTGATCGCCATAAGACCAGGAGGAATGTAATTTCCCCTGAAAGCAGACTTGAACTGATCCCAAGTGATTTGGGCATTAGCAGGCATAGTGGACCGATGATGACTCCACCAGATGCCAGCAGGCCCATGAAGTTGGTGCGATACGTACTCAGTTTTTTAGCACCTCAGTCAAGCGGAGCAGACAGAACTTCTGCTCGAGAGTATTCAACCACTCATCAGCTTGTAGAGGCTCCTCAGCCTCCTTGAAGATTGGGGGTTTCATGTCAAGGAAATCCTTGAAATCACTGTATTGATTTGGATCTGGTCCTTATCGTGGACCACGGCCATCACGATTCGCAATCGTACGGAGGGCCTCGGCCATAGTGCGCTGTCCTTCCGCAAGCATTGCTATTAGCTTCCGTGGGTGTGGGTGGTGGTGGCGGAAGATCATCATTCATCACTCGCACCGGTGGAACGAGTACTGAGGCATCTACACAATGCGCAACCAGTAATTATTGATGATGTCAGCACATTGGAGAGGAACAATATAATCATGCCAAACTGTATTTACTGACGAGAATGAAAACTTCCATACAATAAACAGAGGCAATAATTCATTCTCCAATCACCACATCATCAAGTAGATTACTAGCGCCATATGCAGTGCATTCCAACATGACAAGTTTTAAACTTCACCAACGTTACGCATCCTGAAGGGAGCGAATTAAAATACATTACCAGTATGACTGCAAAAGCTTAATTCGTGAGACTTGCTAACGAACCACTCGTCGAAGTGATTACTGTCCACATTGGAGACACCTTGGACTTCTTCTGGGTATTCCTCTCCTTCTAACTTCTTGCCAAGAGATTTCACTTTATACTTGGGATAAGCAATTATAAGGGAGGGAGTAATGCAATATGAATGTCATGAGTGAATATGATTGCATGCTCGTTCCGTACGTCCTCACAAACCTAAGAAAATTTAAGCTTTAGCAGAATATACGGTGGCATACATACGTTCTCTCAATTAGTGGTAACTAGTCGATCTACACGGTGCGTTGTTAGCGTACCTGCAGAAAAACTTCATTGCAGCCCAACCCAACAAGATATAATGCTAATTACATAAGTAGTACTAAGATACTTTCCATATATACATCCCCCGATATATATACTTCGGCACCCAAACTACCCGAGAAATGTATCCCACAATTAAGTACTTTCATATATACATGTATGCAACATGTAAATACTCTAGTAACCACAACTAGCTCTCCCCTAGACCGACGGTTGGACGGTCATGCTCTCACAACTCACTCTAACCTTAGCGTAGAGGCAATTGATCCATACATTACCATTCAAATGAATGGTATCCATGCAATATCACAGCCACATGGACGACGAAATAGAGACAATCAATTCCCCCAAGTTAGTAATTATATATAAGCCACCTAGAAGTCCTTAAGTGGGCTATAAGGGATGTGATCACCAGTATACCTTAAAAATTTTGATTTTTGAACACTTATATATAACTATAAGTTTGAAACCCATTTTAACAACAAAAGCTTTTTGTTTTAAATAGCCGTAAGACATGTTTAATGTTGAATCTAGCTCTGATATCAGCTGTCGCGGAACCGACCAATTTATAAGAGCACAAGTACAAAAACAATCGCCGAAACGATCAAATTCTCGAACTTGAGCCCATATAAACCCGGTAGTCAACCGAAATCTCGAAGGATTTCAAACCAACTTGCATACAACCAAGATCACAGTAATTCAACATAACATATCGTACGTTACAACATTTCGCATACGTTCGCAAATAGGTTACATCATCATAGAGTCATTGTTATTACAAAACAAGTCTTGTAAACATGCGGAAGCAAATAGTTTAACTCACACACCGAGTTCAAATACACATACTGGTTTGCTGATCACTAGACCGCAAAAGCATTCAGATAAGAGAAAGGAGATCATGCCCATGATCTAGTCCTCATCACCCGCCGGGTGGAGACAATACTTGCAGAATCCCTGATATAGAAGGTCATCTGCAACAAGAGGGAATAAACCCTGAGTACTGGGAATGTACTCAGCTAGACTTACCCGTCGAAAACCAAACAAATGACACCAAGGATTATGCATAGCTTAATGTAGTGGAGCTGGCTGACACTTTCTTTTTGCAGAAAAGCATAAGTAATAATGATCAACTCTTAACCTGAACTAGCAGGTAACTTTTTAGCCATTAACATGTCATCTATATTAGCACCTAGTACTAAGCTATCATTTTATTAGGGTGCAAACATTAATAACCATATCAGGTATTCATTGTGGCAACCTTATCATCATCCATTTAACCATATCGTTAAGTTAATTGAATCTATGTTGCCGCTGCTCAGTCAAGTTCTCACTATCCGGGAGAGACGGTGATTCGAATCGATTCCTATCCAGCTAGGAGGGGTATTCCTAAACACAAACCCTACTTCCCCACGTCAGGGTCGCAACAAGTCACCTTTGGTACAATTCAGGAGTCGCGGGTCCGAATAGATCGGCATTCTCAGAGAACCACTCTGCCAAGGTTGTTTCGGGACTCTAACCCGCCTTGGACTTATGCCAATGGCTCTCCGCACATCCTTACTACCTCCAGAGTGCCGCCACTGCTCGCGTTCCCGGCCTGAATCGAGCTACTAGGCTTCGCGGTCGGAACGACTTATCCGGCCAGCTAAGTGTTAGGCTGCGTTCAACATGACATGAGGACGTACAGCGTATTCGGTCCTTAAATGACTCAGATGGAGTCACTATGTTCAAACCTACACTAAGACCCCGCCCGGTCTTAATTCATTATTCACATGGTTCTTTTCCACGATAGCAAATATAGCCAACCGTGATCCACCTCATCCTAAAGCTCGCAGGTGACAGGAAATCACCTGACTTCTACCGCACTAAGCATGGCTAAGCATTTAACCCGTCCTGGACTTAAATAGGATTCCAGTGCGATATCTGGACAAGGAAGGATATATAATGCAGCAATTGGTTCCAACCAATTCCTATACTTAATGCATCATCAACAATAAAAGATACTCAATGTATTTGTGAAAACATAGGAGGCTTAATATGCTCTGGGGCTTGCCTTTCAGGAACGAGGAAGGCTGGTGGTCAGGGCACTCGGGCAAATTCCTCCGCGGCGACTGCTTCGTCGGCTTCCTGCACCTCGGATTCCTCCTCCTAGGTTGGCTCCCTCGAACTCCAGCAACGTCACTCCCTCCAGCACACCTATTGCATGAATGCGCAAGATAAATATCATGGATGCACATGAACGAATGTCAGGGATGCTCGGGAATGCACATGTTCGCTGTAGTTTGCATATTCCAACTAAAGCCTTATTCAATCACTTTACTTACCAAGTTTATACAACCTAATGTATAATTGCTCATCTTCAGTTAATGACCTAGCACCTGCACCTAAGCATATTCTCAAGTTAGGCTAACCCCTAAACAATCAACGAGAACATTGCAACCACATACACTCAAGCAATTGTATTTCAGCAAGATGAATACTATGTAGCGGTGCAGTAAACTAGCCATAACTGGAGATTTATAAATCCAAATGATATGCAACAAGACAATCTGGAAAACTTATAAAATTGTCTACAATACATTTTCAGACCTCAAAGCATGATTCAAACCTTTACCAGGTCGAACTCATCGATCAACAAAGGTCTATCCTCACAAGGCAGAGAATAAGCAAAAACTGCAACCTAACTTTAAACAGCTGTAGTTTCTAAACTACTAGGCCAAATGCCCTCAAATTTTGACAGGAGCTAGCTACCTAATTTATCTACAACTCTTGTATTCATCTCATTCACAGAAAACCAAAATATCATGGGGAACTTTCCAAAGTCCCCTAGATCTGTCCAGAGGGACATGATGCAAACAAATAATTATTAACTTATGATATAAACACTTAATTGGACAAAACCAACTTTACTGACATATGACACATATCACAAGAACACCAGAAAGTAGGGTGTCCATCACCAAAACATTTCTTTTAATACATTTCTTAATTTATTTAATTAATTAGGGGAAATAGTAAACATATATGAAAACTGCCCCATTAATTCTACACAAATTACAGTAGACACTACATACCCTAAGTAGACTACCATAAAAATTTCACACCATTTTAGTAAGTACAACAGCCTACACAAAAATGGTAAGGCAGAACGGCTTAAAATGGCATAATTAGGAAACCCTAGTGAAAAGTGTCAAGCAACAGATTTCATATTTTTCCTAGCATCTATAAGGTACCAAGATACTACCCACCAAGTTTCATGGCCATAGGATTCATAAATAATTTACTAAAATTCACCCAAGTATCTACCAATGATAAAAGGAAAATCTATAACTCAAAAACTACACATGCAATGACTCTCAAATTTTAACCAGAGCTTCTACTATACAAGACTAGCTTACCCACAAAATTTCATAATTTTTGGATCACAGAAACTCAAGATATGATTTAAACAAGTTTGCATGCATTCAAAAACACTTTTCAAGTTCCTATTTAATTCATCCAAAATTTCTACATAATGTGTTCAAGACATATTTTTCTTAAATACTAGACCTAACTGTGAGTCTAACAAAATTGTAAGTACTCAATTTGGATCTACTAAACTTGAGTTACATATTTTTGAATCTATACACCAAACTGTGAAAAACAGTTAAACAAAACAAATAAGGAAACCATTTCACTGATGTTGGGCCGGCCCGAGGAAACGGCGGCCCAAGAACACGCGCTGGCGCAGCCCAGACAACGGCGCGGCCCACGCTGGGCTCCCGCCTCAGCCGCGGCGCTGACAAGAGGGACCCGCGCGTCAGCAAGACAGGGCAGGGGAGAAGGAACGGCCGGTGGTGCAGTTCGCCGCCGGTGGCTTCTCCGGCGAAGGCAAAGGTGCCAACATGTTTGCCTCACCTAAGCGGACCTAGGGGAACCTTCTATTGCAGCTATTGACGCTGCTAGCGGGGGTGGCGATGGCCACGGCGGTGCTCGGCCACGGCACGGCCGGCTCCGGCGAGGCTACGGCGCTACGTCCAGGACAGAAGGCGCTACGAGCATCAGCAGTGCACCTAGGATCTAGCATAAGGCAGAGGAGGGGACGGGAGGGTCACGGTGGCGGTTGTCCGCATGGAGCGACAACGCTGGCGAGGTCCCGCCATGGCTGCGGTGGGGGAAAACGGCGAATACGCCCTTACCGAGGCACGATCGACCCGACGGTGAGGTGGAGATGGTAAAGGGGATCACGACGAAGCTCTAGGTGAACGGGACAACGTGTTTTTGCAACGGCGTGGAAGCTAGGCGAAGGCGAAGGCGCGGCTGGCAATGGCGGACGGCTGCGGCTCAGTTGCTGCGCGCGGTGGGAGGCGAGAAATGAGAAAAAGAGAGCGGCGAGTGCGTCGGCAGGTGCGGGGTAGCTTCAAGAAATGGCTGCGACGCCAGAATGCGCACGGCGTGTGGCCAGTGTGCTCAGGCGAGCGGCGATGCACGGCGCACACGTGTCATTGCCTTTCTGAACCGGTCGGCCACGATCACTGAAGGTTTTCTAAAAAACGCGATTCAGAGTTCATCCAGTCTGACTCACAGCGAAACTTGTCGCCAATAGATCTCTTAATCCGTGGCGATCCAGGTTAAGTTGTAATTAACAAAGTTGGAGACCTACGTGAGTACTACAAGTTTGCTAATTGGAGCTTGAGCTAATTTGGCTTGGTTAGTGAGATACAGTGCTCCAAACATCAGCTCATGAAACTGAAACTTGCTTTGTGACTTAGAAAATTTTCAGAGTTTCAAAATAGATCTCAAAACTAACTTGTGGGACCCTTTTGAGCATGTTGTGCACATTTTCATGACTTGGCTTCTAAACAAAGTTTGTTCCTTATAAAATTCTCTACATCTTTGCTTTAGGTTGCTCAGACATGCAAACATCCTAAGCTACACTTTTTAAACCATCAAACACAGGAGCTCTAGGGGTCCAAATTGGTCAACCATGACTTGGAAACCTAATTAGTCAAAGTGACCAACATGAACAATGTTCCTAAAGACATTCTATGTGTAACTAAGGTTACTTACAAGCATTTCTAGCCATCACCATGCATTGGTCACACAAGAGTCAATCAAGGTATGTACTGAAACAATGAAAAACACATGAAATGTTACATTTGTTTCATAGTCATGTTTCACATGTTTCATGATCTTGTTGCATAGTATTAACTAATCTTGTTTCACTAAGTGAGTGGCACATGTTGCACTTAAGTGTTGCACACTTTACATTTCATAACAGAACAACACACATGAAATATACAACACGTTGCAATGTTTTGAAATTATGTTTCATGTGCTATAAGTTCACGAAGGGATGCATGATGCTCATGTTCATGAAATGCAGTGCAAATCTAGAAGCTAAACACCAGGGGTGTTACAGCCCTCCCCCCTTATAAAAATCTCATCCCAAGATTTGAAAAGCGTACCATTGTTGATAGAATTCCTTATAACCATCCCTCAAATAATCTTCCCTTTCCCACGTTGCATCGCGTTCACTACCCTGATTGCTCCACATGACTTTGTAGAACTTTACTACCCGACTCCGAGTCACTCACTCACGAGTGTCAATCACTCGAACCAGCTTTTCTTCAAAGGTCAAATCTGATTTTAACTCGATATCCCCCAATGGAACTCTCTCTTCAGGGATGCGAAGACATTTCTTCAATTGGGATACATGAAAGACATTGAAGATAGCACTCATCTCAGGAGGTAATTGAATCTTGTACGCCACTTTACCACTTTGTCCAATGATTTCAAATGGACCAACATATCTCGGCGCAAGCTTTCGCTTCACACCAAAGCGTTGGACACTCTTCATAGGTGAGACTTTTAGATAAACGAAGTCTCCAACTTCGAACTCAATAGGTTTCCTACGTCGATCAGCATAACTTTTCTGCCTAGCTTGAGCTGCGGCCATGTGGGTTTGGATAGTACGGACTTGTTCTTCAGCTTCTTGAACGAAATCAATTCCATAATATCTCCTTTCACCGGCTTCTACCCAGTTCAACGGGCTTCTACACTTCCGGCCATACAAAGCTTCAAACGTTGCCATCTTTATGCTCTCTTGATAACTATTATTGTACGAGAATTCAGCTAGGGGTAACCATTTTTCCCATGAGCCCTTAGCCGAGATGACACAAGCTCTCAACATATCTTCTAAGATTTGATTCACCCGTTCAGTTTGCCCATTGGTTTGCGGATGATAGGCAGAACTTCTTACGAGCTTAGTCCCTAATAATCCATGTAAGTGCTCCCAAAAGCGAGCAGTGAACTGTGGTCCTCTATCTAAGACAATAGTACAAGGGATCCCATGAAGTCAGACTATCTGGTTGAAGTACAACTCCGCATAGTCGGTTGGACGAAAGTCTATGCGGATCGGAATGAAGTGTGCCGACTTGGTCAGTCGGTCCACAATTACCCAAATTGAGTTAAAATTCCTCTGAGTGGTAGGGAGTCCAACTATAAAATCCATACTTATCTCTTCCCATTTCCAACCTGGAATAGAGAGTGGCTGAAGTAATCCAGCTTTCATGTGTACCGCCTTGACCCGACAACAAGTGTCACACCTAGCCACATAAGCGGCTATCTCTTTCTTCATTTTGGTCCACCAAAATCGAGGCTTTAAATTATGATACATTTTACTACTACCAGGATGAATAGATAGTTTAGAGGAATGAGCTTCGGATATGATTTGATTTCTAAGCTCTCTATCCTTCGGAACTACCAACCTATCCTTGAACCATAACACGCCTTCCTCATCTACTCGAAAATGTTTGGTTTCTTGCTCTTTCATCTTGCGCTTGATGTGAAACACACCTGCATCTATCTTCTGTAACTCGATAATTCGACTCTGTAGAGTACAACTGATAGTGATGTTATGCAGGACTGTAGGATGAAGGAGCTTTAACAAATGAACATCACTCTCAATCAATGAGTAGCAATGAGACTTTCTGCTTAAGGCATCCACGACGACGTTTGCCTTACCAGGGTGATAGTGCACTTGAAGGTTATAATCTTTGATCAACTCGAGCCATCTTCTCTAACGCATATTTAACTCTGGTTGAGTGAAGATGTACTTGAGACTTTTATGATCAGTGTAGATGTTGCACACATTGCCAAGTAGATAATGTCTCCAGGCCTTCAAAGCATGAACAACTACAGCGAGTTCCAAGTCATGCGTTGGATAATTCACTTCATGCTTCCGAAGTTGGCGAGAGGTATAAGCGATGACTCTACCCTCTTGCATAAGAACACCTCCTAACCCAATACCTGATGCATCACAGAACACATCAAAAGGTTTCTCGATATCTGGTTGCGCCAAAACTGGAGCCGATGTTAGAAGAGTTCGCAGGGTATGGAAAGTCGCATCACACTCAGGAGTCCAGACAAACTTCATGTCTTTTTGCAGCAATCGAGTCATAGGCTTGGCTATTTTAGAGAAATCCGGGATGAAGCGACGATAATAGCCAGCCAACCCTAGAAAACTCCAAACCTCGTGCACCGAGATGGGAGCCTTCCAGTTCAATACTTCTTGCACCTTGGTTGGATCAACCATAATTCCACCATCGGACAACACGTGTCCAAGAAAAGGTACCTCACGAAGCCAAAATTCACATTTGCTGAACTTTGCATACAGACGGTGTTCTCGCAATCTAGTAAGAACCACTCGCAAATGTTCAACATGATCTTCTTCATCCTCAGAATAGACCAAGATGTCATCTATAAATACCACCACAAATTTGTCCAACTCGGGCATAAACACTGAATTCATCAGATACATAAAATGTGCAGGGGCATTGGTCAATCCAAAAGACATAACCAGGTACTCATATAGACCATATCTTGTAGAGAATGCGGTTTTTGGGACATCCTCAGGCTGAATTTTGATTTGATGATACCCAGATCTCAAATCAATCTTGGAAAAGACTTTTGCCTCAGACAACTGATCAAATAAGATATCTATGCATGGCAGAGGGTACTTATTCTTGATTGTAACTGCATTCAAGGGTCTATAATCTACACACATGCGTAGAGATTGATCCTTCTTCTTCACAAAGATGGCTGGGCACCCCCACAGAGATGAACTAGGGCGGATAAGGCCTTTCTTTAGCAGTTCATTCAACTGGGTCTTAAGTTTGGCTAGTTCATTTGGAGGCATTCTATATGGCCTTCTAGAGATGGGAGCTGTACCAAGAAGCAACTCTATCTTGAATTCTACTTCTTGATCTAGGGGCAATCCAGGCAAATCATCGGGGAAAACATCCGGAAAGTCACACACGACAGGGATATCTGCCAGAGACTTTGCGTGCACTGCATTGGTCATGCAAGAAAGATTGATGTCCCTAGGTAACTGTACTAGAAAACCCTCCTGATTGCTAGGATCTCTAAGCATAACTACCCTAGTCGATGTATCGATAAGCACTCCATGACGACTCATCCAGTTCATTCCCAATATCACATCGATACCTAGCCCCGGTAAAATTACCAGATCAACCTGATAACTTTGCCCCTCTATCACAAATTGTACATCTCCAACTACCAGCTTGGTTGGGATAATACCACTAGCAGCCCTTATACAATAACCCTCACCCTCAATAGTATATGTTTTCTGCATAAACTTGGATGCAAATGATGGACTAATGAAGGAATGCGAAGCACCTGAATCAAATAGTACAACTGCGGGGTGTTGGTCAATCAGAAACTTACCGGCAGTCACTACCTCTCCTGAAGGAATCTCAGTAATATTAGTGTGGTTCACTTGTCCTTGACGGCCACCCTGGTAATTATTCTTCTTAGGGTAAGGGCATTCCCTTGCCCAATGGCCTATCTTGTTGCAGTTCCAGCATGGCATGTTGCTTGGTGGAGCCCTGGAACTGCCCTGACTGGTAGTGCCCTTGGGAAGAGCAACTGTAAATGCCTTGCGAAACCCAGTCTTGGCGGGATTCTTTTTCTGCGGTGGGCGAAACTTGGCGGCTGACGCTGGAGGACGGAATGGAGCCCTTTGTGCGACGGGAGCCTTAGATTGTGAGGCACCCACCTCATAGGCCCTCTTACGACTTTTCAAAGCCGCATATACAGCATTGTTGTTCTCTTGCGATAAAGCATCACTCACAAACTCATTAAAATGAGCGCACTTGCAATTTCCCATGGTCTTCATCAGTTTGGGGCTAAGTCCTCGCTTGAAGCTTGCAATCTTCTTGGCATCTGTGTCCACAAACTCAATAGCATACCTTGCAAGGTTGTTGAAAGCTTGCAGGTATTCGTTCAGGCTCTTGCTTCCCTGAGTCAGCTTCATGAACTCTGTATGTTTGATCGCCATAAGACCAGGAGGAATGTAATTTCCCCTGAAAGCAGACTTGAACTGATCCCAAGTGATTTGGGCATTAGCAGGCATAGTGGACCGATGATGACTCCACCAGATGCCAGCAGGCCCATGAAGTTGGTGCGATACGTACTCAGTTTTTTAGCACCTCAGTCAAGCAGAGCAGACGGAACTTCTGCTCGAGAGTATTCAACCACTCATCAGCTTGTAGAGGCTCCTCAGCCTCCTTGAAGATTGGGGGTTTCATGTCAAGGAAATCCTTGAAATCATTGTATTGATTTGGATCTGGTCCTTGTCGTGGACCACGGCCATCACGATTCGCAATCGTACGGAGGGCCTCGGCCATAGTGCGCTGTCCTTCCGCAAGCATTGCTATTAGCTCCGTTGGTGTGGGTGGTGGTGGCGGAAGATCATCATTATCACTCGCACCGGTGGAACGAGTACGAGGCATCTACACAATGCGCAACCAGTAATTATTGATGATGTCAACACCTTGGAGAGGAACAATATAATCATGCCAAACTGTATTTACTGACGAGAATGAAAACTCCATACAATAAACAGAGGCAATAATTCATTCTCCAATCACCACATCATCAAGTAGATTACTAGCGCCATATGCAGTGCATTCCAACATGACAAGTTTTAAACTTCACCAACATTACGCATCCTGAAGGGAGCGAATTAAAATACATTACCAGTATGACTGCAAAAGCTTAATTCGTGAGACTTGCTAACGAACCACTCGTCAAAGTGATTACTGTCCACATTGGAGACACCTTGGACTTCTTCTGGGTATTCCTCTCCTTCTAACTTCTTGCCAAGAGATTTCACTTTATACTTGGGATAAGCAATTATAAGGGAGGGAGTAATGCAATATGAATGTCATGAGTGAATATGATGCATGCTCGTTCCGTATGTCCTCACAAACCTAAGAAAATTTAAGCTTTAGCAGAATATACGGTGGCATACATACGTTCTCGCAAATAGCGGTAACTAGTTGATCTACACGGTGCGTTGTTAGCGTACCTGCAGAAAAACTTCATTGCAGCCCAACCCAACAAGATATAATGCTAATTACATAAGTAGTACTAAGATACTTTTCATATATACATCCCCCGATATATATACTTCGGCACCCAAACTACCCGAGAAATGTATCCACAATTAAGTACTTTCATATATACATGTATGCAACATGTAAATACTCTAGTAACCACAACTAGCTCTCCCCTAGACCGACGGTTGGACGGTCATGCTCTCACAACTCACTCTAACCTTAGCGTAGAGGCAATTGATCCATACATTACCATTCAAATGAATGGTATCCATGCAATATCACGCCACATGGACGACGAAATAGAGACAATCAATTCCCCCAAGTTAGTAATTATATATAAGCCACCTAGAAGTCCTTAAGTGGGCTATAAGGGATGTGATCACCAGTATACCTTAAAAATTTTGATTTTTGAACACTTATATATAACTATAAGTTTGAAAACCATTTTAACAACAAAAGCTTTTTGTTTTAAATAGCCGTAAGACATGTTTAATGTTGAATCTAGCTCTGATACCAGCTGTCGCGGAACCGACCAATTTATAAGAGCACAAGTACAAAAACAATTGCCGAAACGATCAAATTCTTGAACTTGAGCCCATATAAACCCGGTAGTCAACCGAAATCTCGAAGGATTTCAAACCAACTTGCATACAACCAAGATCACAGTAATTCAACATAACATATCGTACGTTACAACATTTCGCATACGTTCGCAAATAGGTTACATCATCACAGAGTCATTGTTATTACAAAACAAGTCTTGTAAACATGCGGAAGCAAATAGTTTAACTCACACACCGAGTTCAAATACACATACTGGTTTGCTGATCATAGACCGCAAAAGCATTTAGATAAGAGAAAGGAGATCATGCCCATGATCTAGTCCTCATCACCCGCCGGGTGGAGACAATACTTGCAGAATCCCTGATATAGAAGGTCATCTGCAACAAGAGGGAATAAACCCTGAGTATGGGAATGTACTCAGCTAGACTTACCCGTCGAAAACCAAACAAATGACACCAAGGATTATGCATAGCTTAATGTAGTGGAGCTGGCTGACACTTTCTTTTTGCAGAAAAGCATAAGTAATAATGATCAACTCTTAACCTGAACTAGCAGTAACTTTTTAGCCATTAACATGTCATCTATATTAGCACCAGTACTAAGCAATCATTTTATTAGGGTGCAAACATTAATAACCATATCAGGTATTCATTGTGGCAACCTTATCATCATCCATTTAACCATATCGTTAAGTTAATTGAATCTATGTTGCCGCTGCTCAGTCAAGTTCTCACTATCCGGGAGAGATGGCGATTCGAATCGATTCCTATCCAGCTAGAGGGGTATTCCTAAACACAAACCCTACTTCCCCCGTCAGGGTCGCAACAAGTCACCTTTGGTACAATTCAGGAGTCGCGGGTCCGAACAGATCGGCATTCTCAGAGAACCACTCTGCCAAGGTTGTTCGGGACTCTAACCCGCCTTGGACTTATGCCAATGGCTCTCCGCACATCCTTACTACCTCCAGAGTGCCGCCACTGCTCGCGTTCGAGCTACTAGGCTTCGCGGTCGGAACGACTTATCCGGCCAGCTAAGTGTTAGGCTGCGTTCAACATGACATGAGGACGTATAGCGTATCGGTCCTTAAATGACTCAGATGGAGTCACTATGTTCAAACCTACATAAGACACCGCCCGGTCTTAATTCATTATTCACATGGTTCTTTTCCACGATAGCAAATATAGCCAACCGTGATCCACCTCATCCTAAAGCTTGCAGGTGACAGGAAATCACCTGACTTCTACCGCACTAAGCATGGCTAAGCATTTAACCCATCCTGGACTTAAATAGGATTCCAGTGCGATATCTGGACAAGGAAGGATATATAATGCAGCAATTGGTTCCAACCAATTCCTATACTTAATGCATCATCAACAATAAAAGATACTCAATGTATTTGTGAAAACATAGGAGGCTTAATATGCTCCTGGGCTTGCCTTTCAGGAACGAGGAAGGCTGGTGGTCAGGGCACTCGGGCAAATCCTCCGTGGCGACTGCTTCGTCGGCTTCCTGCACCTCGGGTTCCTCCTCCTGGTTGGCTCCCTCGAACTCCAGCAACGTCACTCCCTCCGGCACACCTATTGCATGAATGCACAAGATAAATATCATGGATGCACATGAACGAATGTCAGGGATGCTCGGGAATGCACATGTTCGCTGTAGTTTGCATATTCCAACTAAAGCCTTATTCAATCACTTTACTTACCAAGTTTATACAACCTAATGTATAATTGCTCATCTTGAGTTAATGACCTAGCACCTGCACCTAAGCATATTCTCAAGTTAGGCTAACCCCTAAACAATCAACGAGAACATTGCAACCACATACACTCAAGCAATTGTATTTCAGCAAGATGAATACTATGTAGCGGTGCAGTAAACTAGCCATAACTGGAGATTTATAAATCCAAATGATATGCAACAAGACAATCTGGAAAACTTATAAAATTGTCTACAATACATTTTCAGACCTCAAAGCATGATTCAAACCTTTACCAGGTCGAACTCATCGATCAACAAAGGTCTATCCTCACAAGGCAGAGAATAAGCAAAAACTGCAACCTAACTTTAAACAGCTGTAGTTTCTAAACTACTGGGCCAAATGCCCTCAAATTTTGACAGGAGCTAGCTACCTAATTTATCTACAACTCTTGTATTCATCTCATTCACAGAAAACCAAAATATCATGGGGAACTTTCCAAAGTCCCCAGATCTGTCCAGAGGGACATGATGCAAACAAATAATTATTAACTTATGATATAAACACTTAATTGGACAAAACCAACTTTACTGACATATGACACATATCACAAGAACACCAGAAAGTAGGGTGTCCATCACCAAAACATTTCTTTTAATACATTTCTTAATTTATTTAATTAATTAGGGGAAATAGTAAACATATATGAAAACTACCCCATTAATTCTACAAAAATTACAGTAGACACTACATACCCTAAGTAGACTACCATAAAAATTTTACACCATTTTAGTAAGTACAACAGCCTATACAAAAATGGTAAGGCAGAACGGCTTAAAATGGCATAATTAGGAAACCCTAGTGAAAAGTGTCAAGCAACAGATTTCATATTTTTCCTAGCATCTATAGGATACCAAGATACTACCCACCAAGTTTCATGGCCATAGGATTCATAAATAATTT
Source organism: Miscanthus floridulus (assembly GCF_019320115.1). Classification (NCBI taxonomy): domain Eukaryota; kingdom Viridiplantae; phylum Streptophyta; class Magnoliopsida; order Poales; family Poaceae; genus Miscanthus; species Miscanthus floridulus. The sequence continues at coordinate 5,434,648 of NC_089591.1, read as the reverse complement.
ACTAAAATTCACCCAAGTATCTACCAATGATAAAAGGAAAATCTATAACTCAAAAACTACACATGCAATGACTCTCAAATTTTAACCAGAGCTTCTACTATACAAGACTAGCTTACCCACAAAATTTCATAATTTTTGGATCAAAGAAACTCAAGATATGATTTAAACAAATTTGCATGCATTCAAAAACACTTTTCAAGTTCCTATTTAATTCATCCAAAATTTCTACATAATATGTTCAAGACATATTTTTCTTAAATACTAGACCTAACTGTGAGTCTAACAAAATTGTAAGTACTCAATTTGGATCTACTAAACTTGAGTTACATATTTTTGAATCTATACACCAAACTGTGAAAAACAGTTAAACAAAACAAATAAGGAAACCATTTCACTGATGTTGGGCCGGCCCGAGGAAACGGCGGCCCAAGAACACGCGCTAGCGCGGCCTAGACAACGGCGCGGCCCACGCTGGGCTCCCGCCTCAGCCGCGGCGCTGACAAGAGGGACCCGCGCGTCAGCGAGACAGGGCAGGGGAGAAGGAACGACCGGTGGCGTAGTTCGCCGCCGGTGGCTTCTCCGGCGAAGGCAAAGGTGCCATCATGTTCGCCTCACCTAAGCGGACCTAGGGGAACCTTCTATTGCAGCTATTGACGCCGCTAGTGGGGGTGGCGATGGCCACGGCGGCACTCGGCCACGGCACGGCCGGCTCCGGTGAGGCTACGGCGCTACGAGCATTAGCAGTGCACCTAGGATCTAGCGTAAGGCAGAGGAGGGGACGGGAGGGTCACGGTGGCGGTTGTTCGTGTGGAGCGACAACGCCGGCGAGGTCCCGCCATGGCTGCGGTGGGGGAAAACGGCGAATACGCCCTTACCGAGGCACGATCGACCCGACGGTGAGGTGGAGATGGTAAAGGGGATCACGGCGAAGCTCTAGGTGAACGGGACAACGCGTTTTTGCAACGGTGTGGAAGCTAGGCGAAGGCGAAGGTGCGGCTGGCAATGGTGGACGGCTGCGGCTCAGTTGCTGCACGCGGTGGGAGGCGAGAAATGAGAAAAAGAGAGCGGCGAGTGCGTCGGCAGGCGCGGGGCGGCTTCAAGACACGGCTGTGACGCCAGAATGCGCACGGCGCGTGGCCAGCGTGCTCAGGCGAGCGGCGACGCGCGACGCACACGCGTCATCACCTTTCTGAACCGGTCGGCCATGATCACTGAAGGTTTTCTGAAAACGCGATTCAGAGTTCATCTAGTCCGACTGACAGCGAAACTTGTCGCCAATAGATCTCTTAATCCGTGGCGATCTAGGTTAAGTTGTAATTAACAAAGTTGGAGACCTACGTGAGTACTACAAGTTTGCTAATTGGAGCTTGGGCTAATTTGGCTTGGTTAGTGAGATACAGTGCTCCAAACATCAGCTCATGAAACTGAAACTTGCTTTGTGACTTAGAAAATTTTTAGAGTTTCAAAATAGATCTCAAAACTAACTTGTGGGACCCTTTTGAGCATGTTGTGCATATTTTCATGACTTGGCTTCTAAACAAAGTTTGTTCCTTATAAAATTCTCTACATCTTTGCTTTAGGTTGCTCAGACATGCAAACATCCTAAGCTACACTTTTTAAACTGTCAAACACAGGAGCTCTAGGGGTCCAAATTGGTCAACCATGACTTGGAAACCTAATTAGTCAAAGTGACCAACATGAACAATGTTCCAAAAGACATTCTATGTGTAACTAAGTTACTTACAAGCATTTCTAGCCATCCCATGAATTGGTCACACAAGAGTCAATCAAGGTATGTACTGAAACAATGAAAAACACATGAAATGTTACATTTGTTTCATAGTCATGTTTCACATGTTTCATGATCTTGTTGCATAGTATTAACTAATCTTGTTTCACTAAGTGAGTGGCACATGTTGCACTTAAGTGTTGCACACTTTACATTTCATAACAGAACAACACACATGAAATATACAACACGTTGCAATGTTTCAAAATTATGTTTCATGTGCTATAAGTTCACAAAGGGATGCATGATGCTCATGTTCATGAAATGCAGTGCAAATGTGGAAGCTAAACACCAGGGGTGTTACAAGGCGGACCTCAAGAGGGTCTTCATCGGGAATTTCTAGGGGACGTACGTCTGACCGGGGAACTCTTGGGACCTCAAGAGCTGTTAGCAAGAACCCAGCGAGTCCCTGCGGGATTACATCCGTAGGTTCTCCCAACAATGCAACTCCCTCCCTGACGTCGTCGACGTAGACATCATTAGTGTGTTCCTCTCCGGGACAAACTGTGAGTCCCTTATCCACAAGCTTGGCTGCTTGAAACCCCGTACCACCCGTGACCTACTTGACGTAGCCACCAACCATGCCTCCGGTGAGGAGGCAGTCGGAGCGGTCTTGAGCAGAGGCCGGGACAAGGTCAAAGCCAAACGCACAGACCCGGACGAGGGCCCCTCCACATAGAGGGGCAAGAAAAATAAAAAGGATCGACGTCGGTCGGACAGCGCCCCGCTGGTCGTTGTGACCGATCGCACAGTCAAGCAACCCCATCAGGGACTGCCTGACCACTTCAACAAACTCATGGATGGTCCATGCCCCAACCACGCCTACCCTATCAAACACCTCTACAAGGAGTGTGAGCTCCTCAAACATTTCCTCCGATAGGCCGACGAGCCAAAGGAGGGAGACGACAAAGAGGCAGCACCCAAGAAGGGAGGTATGGCAGGCAAAGACGTGAACGACTTCCCCAACACTGACAAATGTATCATGATCTTTGGCGGATCTGACATTGTCCAGACCAAGCGATAGCATAAGGTTCGCTATCGAGAGGCATGCGCCGCTGAGTCAGCCATCCCCTCCTTCCTCAGCTGGTCGAAGTCTCCAATCACCTACTATTAGAGGGACCATCCCTCCCACGTCGCAAGACTAGGACGCTATCCGCTCATCATCGACCCCATCGTCTACAAGAAGCGGCTTACGAAGGTGCTGATGGATGGCGGCAGTGGTCTCAACATCCTGTACATCAACACCCTCGATGCCATGCGCATCCCCTGATCGGAACTCCGCCCGGCAGGCTCCCCCTTCCACGGGGTAATCCCGGGAGTGCAGGCATACCCGCTCGAGCAGATCGATCTGCCCATCACGATCGGTAGCCGAGCCAACTTCTGCTTAGAGGTCCTCACCTTTGAGGTGGTGGACTTTCTAGGGTCCTACCATGCCATCTTGGGGTGGCCATGCTACGCGAGATTCATGGCAATCCCCAACTACACCTACCTCAAGCTGAAGATGACGAGACCAAATGGCGTCATCACTATGAGCAGCGCGTTCTCGCACGCCTTCACATACGACCACGAACACTACGAGCTCACCACTGCGGTCGTCAACTCATCCAAACTCCTATGGCTCAGGGAGTCATCGGTCCCGGTAGCCTCGGACTGTAACCAACCAACTTCCTCGTTGGCCTTCCGCCCGCATGAAGAAACCAAGACAGTGGGAATCGACCCCACCAACCCAACCAAGACAGTTTAGATCAGGACCCAGCTCCTGGCCAAATAGGAAAGCGAGCTCATTGACTTCCTACATGACAATCGTGATGCCTTCGCATGGCAGCCGTCTAACATGCCGAGGATACCCCGGGAGGTCACCGAGCATGCACTACGCCTTACCCCGGTCTCTAAGCCCACCAAACAATGCCTGCGTCGCTTCGACAACGAAAGGCGCAGGGCCACAGGCAAGGAAATCGCCAAACTCCTAGCAGTCGGGTTCATCAGGGAGGTCTTCCATTCCGACTGGCTCGCCAATCCCGTCCTGGTCAGAAAGAAGACCAGGAAGTAGAGAATGTGCATCGATTATACTGGACTTAACAAAGCATGCCCAAAGGATCATTTCCCATTACCACACATAGACCAGATAGTTGACTCTACCTTGGGTTACGAAATCCTCTCCTTTCTAGATGCCTACTAAGGCTATCACCAGATCGTGATGAAAGAGTCCGATCAGCTCGCAACCTCATTCATCACCCCATATGGTTTATACTACTATGTGACCATGCCTTTCGGCCTAAAGAACCCTGGCGCCACCTACCAAAGGTGCATGCAGCAATGCTTCGCCGACCAAATTGACCCGCTCGACCAGCCCGATCAGGCCAAGCGGCCGAAACCAACAATCGCCGTCTATGTTGATGACATAGTGGTCAAAACGGCTCAAGCTTGCAACCTGATCGCAAACTTGGCCACGACATTCACAAACCTCTGAAGGTTCAACATCAAGCTGAATCCCAAAAAGTGTGTTTTTGGGGTTCCAAAGGGGAAACTGCTTGGATACATCGTATCCGAGCATGGCATCGAAGCCAACCTCAAAAAGATCATGGCCATCTCCAACATGGGCCCCATACACAACATCAAGGGCATGCAGAGGCTCACCAGTTGCCTGGCTGCCTTAAGCCGCTTCATCTCCTGACTTGGTGAATGGGGGATGCCGCTCTACAAGCTCCTCAAAAGGACGGACGCCTTTGTCTAGACTAAGGAAGCCCAGTAGGCTCTCGAAAGCCTCAAAACATCCCTAACATTAGCCCCAATCCTCGTCGCTCCCGAGCGGGGAGAACCCCTCCTCCTTTACGTCATGGCAAGTAACCATGTGGTGAGCACCGCCCTGGTCGTAGAGAGGGAGGAACCGGGACACCAACTCAAAGTGCAGCGACCCATATACTTTATCAGAGAAGTGCTTACCGACCCCAAGGTTCGGTACCCCTAGGTGTAGAAACTCCTATACGCCGTACTAATGGCGACCAGGAAGCTCCTACACTACTCCACCGACCATGAAGTCATGGTCATCACTTCATACCCACTCGGAGACATCGTCCGCAACCACAACGCCATGGGACGAATCTCCAAGTGGGCTCTTGAACTCATGGGCCATGACATGAGGTATACCCCCCACACCCCTATTAAGTCTCAGGCTCTCATGGATTTGTCGTCGAATGGACGGAGGTCCAGCTACCAATCCCAGACGTCACCCATGAATACTGGACAATGTACTTTAACGGGTCCGTAATGGTGCCCGGCTCGGGAGCTAGAGTGGTTCTGATCTCCTCGGATGGGAGTAGGCTCCGTTACGCCATCCGCCTCCACTTCTCAGCTTCAAACAACACTGCGGAATATGAGGCCCTTATCAACAGACTCCGCATCACCATCGAGCTCGGCGCTATGTGACTCTATGTCCGTGGCGACTCAGAACTAGTTGTTGATCAGGTCATGAAGGAGTCCTCCTGCAAAAGCCCCCTCATGATGGAATACTACCAAGAGATGCACAAGCTCGAGGACAAATTCTAGGGGATCGAACTGCATCACGTCTCTCGAAGGGACAATGATGCCGCCGATTTCCTCGCAAAACTGGCCGCCAGGCGGGATCCGTCCCCAACCGGGGTCTTCATCAACGACATCCACGAGCCATCCGCTCACATCTTGGAAGGTCCGACCCGGACACACCCTGATGCCTAGCCGGTGCTCGAGGGCTCTGACCCCGACGCCCAACCAGCGCCCAGGGGCTCTGATCCCAGTACCTCTATGCCACCCGCAAGCATCACCGTATTGACTCCCAATCAAACCGATTGGCGAGTACCGCTACTCGCCTACATCCTAAAAGAGGTTCTCCCACCCAAAAGGATGGAGGCCCGACGAATTGCTCGATGCGCCAAGACCTTCGTCGCACTCGGTGATGAGCTCTACAAATGGAGCCCATCAGGGGTACTCATGAAGTGTATCCTCACTAGCCAAGGGAGGGATCTCCTCCTTAAGGTTCATGCCGGCATTTGTGGGCATCACGTGGCCCCAAGGTCGCTGGTTGAAAAAGCCTTCCGCCAAGGTTTTTACTGGCCCACCGCACTACAAGATGTAGAGGAAGTCATTCATAGGTGTGAGGGATGCCAGTTCTACGCCTAGCAAACCCATTTGCTGGCGCAAGAGCTCCAAACCATCCCTATCATCTGGCCATTCGTGGTTTGGGCCTCGACATGGTACGACCCCTCAAAAAGGCCCCGAGTGGTTTCACTCACCTACTCATAGCGATCGATAAATTCACCAAGTGGATAGAGGCCAAACCCATCACCAACATCTGGTCAGAGGAGGCAGTCAAATTCTTCCTTGACATCATCTACCGATTCAACGTTCCTAACTATATCAACACTGACCACGGGACTAACTTCACTAGAAAAAAGTTCCTAAACTTCAGCGATGGATACGGCATCAGGATCGATTGGGCATCGGTCGGACATCCATGAACTAACGGTTGGGTCAAACGCGCCAATGGCATGGTCCTCCAAGGACTTAAGTCATGCATCTTCGACCGACTCAACAAATACATCGGGTGATGGGTTGTGGAGGTCCCAGTGATCCTTTGGAGCCTAAGAACGACCCCAAACTGATCCACGAGATTCACACCCTTCTTCCTGGCCTATGGAGCCGAGGCAGTGTTGCCCTCCAACCTCGACCACGACGCACCAAGAGTGAAGGCTTTCGACCATGACTGAGCCACGGAGGCCCAACAAGATGCAGTCGACCTACTCGAAGAGGCCCGTGAAGCAACCGTCATCCGCTCCGCTCGCTACCAACAAATCCTCCGTAGGTACCACGAAAGGAAGATCAGAGGACGGATTCTCGAAGTTAGTGACCTCGTACTCCGGAGGACCCAATCAACAAAGGAAAAACACAAGCTCTCTCCACCATGGGAAGGACGCTATACGGTAACCGAAGTAGTCCGACCGGGCACCTACCGACTGGAGGACAACAACGGCAACCTTCTCAACAATACTTGGAACATTGAACAGCTACGTCGTTTTTCCCCTAAATTTGGTCTAAACCACTTTTTAGTTAGAACATGCTCCCATAAGAGCACCCCTGCCCGAAACGCTTTCAGCCCGGGTCGCTCGGGGGCTCCATAAGGGTACAATATTAAAATATTACCTCTCTTTTTACTATCACACGACAAAGCAACTGTGTCCCCAAAACAGAAACATGTTCCATTCCCTGTGTTTACCTTACATAACTCTATTCTTACTCCCAACCAAACACACCCCGCCTTTTCCTATGGTCATGAATAGCTGAGCCTCGCGGGCCATGCCCCGGGCTCACAAGGTCACAGCCTACGGAACAAACGGGCAGGTACGAGAAAGAAAGGATAAAAAACAAAAGTTATGCTAAGATAAACACAGGGAACGAATAGCGTGGTTTTGTCACAAGGACAACATAGATGTATTCATTAATACAAAACTGTTCACATGAGGGCTAACCCACGATTGACGAGCATAGGTCCCGGACAGATGTTTCCAACTAGAGCTCTTCGAACCCCGTCACTCCAGTCGTCAAGAGGCCAAAGAAGAAATCGGATGCAACCACCAGGGACCCGCTCGGCTCTGCTCCTTTGACTTCGGTGAACACAATAAATACCTTCAGGGAGTCACACCTATAGATGCTCAGCAGAAGAACATGGAGCCCCTGGCTGGAGGCACCACCACACGAAATCTCCACCGAGAGACCAACCGGCCTCCTGAGTCGATCGATTCACTCAGGATAAGCACCTGAGATACAGGGAGGAGGCGAAGGGGCGCCCCATGCGGGCCATGCCGACTCCATCTTGAATGATGAGAATGGGTCCTAGTCGGACATTTCTGGCTGAAGCTCTTCGAACATCATCTCTCAGGTCATCAAGGTGAGCATGTGTTCATTAATACAAAACTATTCACACGAGGGCTAACCCACGATTAACGAGCGCAGGTCTCGGACGAACGTTTCTGACTGGAGCTCTTCGAACCCTATCACTCTAGTCGTCAAGGTAAAACACTATCAAAGCCCCTCTATTTCAATTTAAAACATTCATACATCCATACATGCATTTCATTCCATACGCCTGAACCCCCCGGATGGTTAGGGCATGAACCGCCCGAGGGCTCGGGAACTAAGCATCGCACATGTAGCGAAATGCATCAGAATGTTCCATGATTGCGTCATGAAGCGGCGGTTGCCTCATTCGATATGAGCAACCGAAACAGAGCCAGGGGAGAAAACCACAGATGAGCCCCATGCGGCCCTCGCCCGGTCTAGCAAACTTGGTCATCTCAACCTTCTCATTCGGTCCTGAACCTCTTGCCAAGCCCACAGAATTTCTATCAAGGGGAGGCCAAAAGGCCACCCAGGTTGGTCTTCGGAACAACCTAAGCATCTATCGGGTTGTAGGTAAAGGAGTAGTGGAATGTCACAAGAGGGCTATGCCAACCCCGTCACGAATGACGGACCCGAATTCCACTCGATCACACCCGTTAACAACTCACCGAGCTAGTCTTTCGAGCCCGAGCGATCGGGACAGGAGACAAAACTCAGCCCCTCTGGTTGTGAGGAACCAAGGATAGGGTAAACGCACATGAACTCACATCGACCCCTACGAAGGCCCGACAGGGCTCAGGGGCTCAAGAAAAATGCCAAGGACGGCGACCTCGAACTCACCAGATCCACAACTATGACTCGCCCGGTCCCCGGCGTGCACCGACGCCAGGACCCGCGAGCACCACTGAAAGGTCCTAATATGGCTAGAGGGGATGAATAGCCTATTTAAAAATCTATAAATCAACTAGAGCAATTTGATTAGTATGACAAATAGCAAAAAGCAAACTTGCTCTAGCTCTACAAGGGTTGCAAGCCACCTATCCAATAATTCTAGTTGCAATGATTCCTAGGCACACAACTTGCAAAGTTACTACTCACTAAGAGCTCTCAATCTTGCTACTCTAAAGAGCTCCAACAGATGAACTTAAAATAACAAAGCAAGCTCTCAATTCTAATTACACTAAAGAGCTTGCCACAACTAGTTTGCAAGAATATAAATGAGTGAGTAGGGTGATTATACCGCCGTGTAGAGGAGTGAACCAATCATAAGGTGAATATTAAATCAATCACCGGGAGAATGCTAAATGGCAAGAGACAACCGATTTTCTCCCGAGGTTCATGTGCTTGCCAACACGCTACGTCCCCGTTGTGTCGACCAACACTTGGTGGTTCGGCGGCTAAGAGGTGTTTCACAAACCTTGTCCACACGATTGGACACCGCAAGAACCTACCCATAAGTGAGGTAACTCAATGACACGAGCAATTTACTAGAGTTACCTTTCGGCACTCCATAGGGGAAGGTACAACTCCCCTCACAATCACCGGAGACGGCCACGAACAATCACCAACTCATGCCGATCCTCCACCGCTGCACCGAGTCATCTAGGTGGTGGCAACCACCAAGAGTAACAAGCGAAATCCATAGTGCAACACGAATACCAAGTGCCTCTAGATGCAATCACTCAAGCAATGCACTTGGATTCTCTCCTAATCTCACAAAGATGATGGATCAATGATGGAGATGAGTGGGAGGGCTTTGGCTAAGCTCACAAGGTTGCTATGTCAATGAAAATGTGCAAGAGTGTGAGCTTGAGCCGGCCATGGGGCTTAAATAGAAGCCCCCATGAAATAGAGCCGTTGGGCTCCTCACTGCATTGAACACGGGCTGACCAGACGCTCCAGTCATATTGACCAGACGCTGGACCTCAGCGTCCGATCGTGCGATGTATGCCACGTGTCATCGGCTTCAAACGTCGATCGCCCAATTTCAACAGTCAAGTGATGACAGGACGTGTCAGTTAGAAAGTGACCGGACGCTGGACCTCAGCGTCCGGTTGTTTCTAGTAAGGTTCCAAACGCGAATTTTCACGACTAGACGCGTCCGGTCATGCCTGACCGGACTCACCCAACATCCGGTCACTCAACGTCTCTTCTATACGCCCCACGTCAGCGTACGTCAGCACTGATCGGATGCACCCTGCTAGCGTCCGGTCGTAGAGCGACCCAGCGTCTGGTCATTTGACCGACGCCAGCATCTTCGCTGTTACACCTGACTGGACGCGCCAGTCCAACCGAGGCCAGCGTCCGGTCACTCCCAGTGACCTCCGTCTTTTATGTCTAGGGCACTAGTGGAGATTCCTACCCTTGCTCAAATGTGCTAACCACCAAGTGTATCACTTTGTGCACATGTGTTAGCTTATTTTCATAAACATTTTCAAGGGTGTTAGCACTCCACTAGATCTTAAATGTATATGCAATGAGTTAGAGCATCTAGTGGCACTTTGATAACCGCATTTCGATATGAGTTCCACCCCTCTTAATAGTACGGCTATCGATCCTAAATGTGATCACACTCGCTAAGTGTCTCGATCACTAAAACAAAATGACTCCTACAATTTTACCTTTGCCTTGAGCCTTTTGTTTTTCTCTTTCTTCTTTTCCAAGTTTAAGCATTTGATCATCACCATGCCATCACCATCGTCATGATCTTTGCCATTGCTTCATCACTTGGAGTAGTGCTACCAATCTCATAATCACTTTGATAAACTAGGTTAGCACTTAGAGTTTCATCAATTAACCAAAACCAAACTAGAGCTTTCAATCTCCCCCTTTTTGGTAATTGATGACAACCCTTACACAAAGATATGAATTGAGATTTAATTGAATCCACGTTGCTTGCCCAAGCATATTTACCATGTGTAAAAGAATATGGACAAGTTTCATGAACTCCAAATGTTAGCAATTGCTCCCCCTATATATGTGCTAAGAGTTTGGATTGTAGCTTACACATATGCTTAGATAGGAAATATAGGAGTCAATTTCTACCAAATGATGCTAAGGTATAAAAGATGGACCTTTGAAGCGTGATATCAATTGGAGTGCACCAATATACCATCCTTAGCACCATTAGTAACTAGACATACACGAAAACTAGAATACCCCATGAGATCAATATTACAAGCAAGGGTCTAGTTTACATAGAATGAACATAGGTCTAGTTACTTTAGCCTATGCATGCTAGTTTTTCATTTCATCATTCAAGCCTATAACTAGCATACACCACACAAGCATGGATATAGAAATTTAGAACTTGTGCTATGCAAGCAAATATATGAAATGCACATCAAAATTCAACATACAAGTTTATGAGCTTGCTCCCCCTACTTGTGTGCATTTTTTATTTTTGATTGATCCCCTTACAATGTCATTTCATTTGTTTGCTCCTCCTATCTTATTATCTTTGTGAATTTCTCTCCCCCTTTGTCAATAATTAGCACAAAAGGTGAGCTCAAATTATAGATAGGTTGGGGTGAAACTATGTGAAATGAGGATCATTTTCCCAATTTGGTTCAATCTAGATTACTTTGCAAAAGATATTTAACTCGGTTTGATCCAAAGACAAGCTTCTTCACACCTCCAAATAAGGGTTATCTTGTACCATGTTGAGTTAAACACTTATAGCTCATTTTATAGATCAAACACTAGGTTTACAAGCGCACAAACATGTCATATGCTACCACTAGATCATTTCAAGCAAACAAGCAATAGTGGTACCATACAAGCATCAAATTCATTTGATTTCCATGAATGAGCCTATTCAAATGTGAAATATGTCTAGATGCACTAATCATGTCCTTAGCAAGGATGTATGCCATGCCAATCAACTTTTACCTTGGATTGCTCGAAGGAGAGGCATGTCATATAAATTGGGGGTGCATCAACACATATTGGAGAAGTCAAGTATGTTCAATTCATTCCTTAGCTTGCAAAACCTCTTTTCATCAAGTGGCTTGGTGAAGATATCGGCAAGTTGATCTTCGGTGCCCACACTCTCAATGCAAATGTCCCCTTTTTGTTGGTGATCTCTTATGAAATGATGGCGGACATCAATGTGCTTTGTTCTTGAATGTTGAACCAGGTTGTTGGTGAGCTTTATGGCACTCTCATTGTCACATAGCAATGGTACTTGCTTGAATTTGATCCCAAAATCACTCAAAGTAGCCTTCATCCAAAGTAATTGAGCACAACAACTACTGGCCGAAATGTACTCCGCTTCGACGGTTGAAAGTGCCACACTATTTTGCTTCTTTGATGACCAAGACACAAGTGATCTTCCCAATAGTTAACATGTGCCCGATGTGCTCTTTCTCTCAACTTTGCATCGCACATAATCGGAGTTCGAATATCCAATCAACTCAAATCTTGATCCTTTGGGATACCAAAATCCAACATTTTATGTATGCTTCAAGTACCTCAACACTCTCTTTGTTGCTTTCAAATGACTTTCTCTTGGTGAGGCTTTAAATCTAGCACACATGCATACACTAAACATCACATCCGGTCTTGATGCGGTCACATAGAGTAGGCTTCCAATCATAGACCGATACATCTTTTGATCCACCATGTTGCCACTAGCATCACTATCCAAGCTTCCACTTGTCCCCATTGGTGTACTAATAGCTTTACTATCATCCATTCCAAACTTCTTGAGCATGTCCTTGATATACTTGCCTTGACTCACAAATGTGCCATTCTTCATTTGCTTGATTTGAAGACCAAGGAAGTAACTAAGCTCTCCAATCATAGACATCTCAAACTCACTTGCCATCATCTTGCCAAACTCCTCACAAAAATCTTGATTTGTTGACCCAAATATGATATCATCAACATAGATTTGCATTACAAACAAGTCATTTCCAAGCTTTTTGGTGAAGAGAGTGGTGTCAACCTTTCCCATCTTGAATCCCTTAGAGAGTAGGAAATCCCTCAATCTCTCATACCATGCTCTAGGTGCTTGTTTCAATCCATACAAAGCCTTTCTCAACTTGTAAACATGGTTGGATTTCTTCTCATCTTCAAAATTGGGAGGTTGCTCAACATACACAAGCTCATTGATGTACCCATTGAGAATGCACTCCTCACATCCATTTGGTACAACTTGATGTTGTGGGCACAAGCATAGGCTAACAAGATCCTAATTGCTTCCAATCTTGCAACCAGAGCATATGTTTCTCCAAAGTCAAGACCTTCAACTTGAGTGTAACCTTGAGCCACTAATCTTGCTTTGTTCCTTATTACTATCCCATCTTGATCTTGCTTATTCCGAAAGACCCACTTGGTTCCTATCACATTATGATCCTTAGGCCTCTCAACTAACTCCCATACTTGGTTTCTTGTGAAGTTGTTTAGCTTTTCTTGCATAGCATTGATCCAATCAACATCCCTCAAAGCTTCATCTATCTTCTTAGGTTCAATGGATGGCACAAAAGAGAAATTCTCACAAAATGAGGCCAATCTTGATCTAGTTTGCACACCTCTTGAAATATCACCAATGATAGTGTCCAATGGATGATTGTCGGTATGGGGCCCATGGGATACCCCGCAAGGAAGGGAGAAGACCTAGTCTAATTAGGATTCTTCCCATGTACTCTTAGTGGCAGTATTATTCTGTAATTCTACTAGGAACTCTCATCATAAACCAACTAGGACTCTGGCCTCCTCACTATATAAAGAAGGATAGGGCTCCTTGGATCGGAGGTGACAGATAACATTGTACAATACAACACTTGATAATCAATCCAACGCAAAGGCTAACACCGACTGGATGTAGGGCTATTACTCGATCGAAGATCGAGGGCCCAAACCAGGATAAATCGACTGTCTCTTATGTTAACCATCGAGTTCTGCATACACTGAAGCCCAAACATACTGCCCTAGGTACCCCCATGGTAGGCTATCGGTGGTCAAACATCGACAGCTGGCGTGCCAGGTAGGGGTTCTTTTTTGATCAAACCAGGTTGTTTCTGGACTAGCTCTTAGGAGTGTGTTTTTCCTGATCTCGTGGTACAGATGTAGCTCCCCTGCATGTTAAACATAAAAATATGTTGTAAATGAACTGCCATATTTGAATAATCAATCAGGGGCGGGCCCCGGCATCATAAAATGCATATAAACTTTTTTCGCGTCTTGCTCTTGCTAGGCCATGCAAATTCCTTAGGTAGTGTCCTATTATGTTTAAGCACTTGAGTCTCTGGCATATGGTTCAGAGGTTCATTGATGTGACCATGTGAGCCTAGCATTCGGTTTAGAGGTTCATTGACGTGATCGTCCATGTGAGTAGACAAGCTTCATGGATTAAGGCATGTTCTACCTGAGGACTTTAGCGACCGTTAAGAGAAGACTTAGAGCATTATGTTTGCTCACATGATGATTTTACTTAGAGCACTATGTTTGCTCGCATGATGGTTGTAGAGCACTATGTTTGCTCGCATGATGACTTTTTGTGTCTTCCCTTGCTAGGTCGATTAATTTCCTAGGTAGTAGCCTATTACATTTAAGCACTTGAATCTCGCATATGGTTCAGAGGTTCATCCAGCTATGGCAAGACACATAAGAACTATAAAATAAGCCCGGGGGCTGCTCCACTTCACAAACTACCATATTCATGACTATAGAGACTTCAGAACAAGCAACAAAACGCTCAACAAATCAAAACAGCACTCCAGGAGGGTATTTATAGACCGAAGGAGCGGTGCACATGGACCAGGAGCACAAATGAAACAAGCCTAACAAAGGACACAGTAAAAAGATAGAATTCAATGAAAAAGGACTCAGGCGTGAAGGAACGGTACTCAAGGACAAGCATATTCGGAAGAATATACCAACACTGTACAACTCGTGAACAAACAACATTCACACTCAACCACCACCATACAACTACATCTAACAACAGCAGACTACCAGAGAATATGCCAAGACCCTGCATCCGAGTTCTTCTTGAACAAAACAACCCGGATATATGCTCGGGGGCTGCAACAGGAGAAGTTCTCAGTTCTTTTGAACAACTCTGATTCAAGACCCTCCAACTTTTTGTTTCAAATAGCAAGAGGCTCGGGGGCTACACTCAGTGAGTGCACTTTTTCCTTCAAAAAGCGCATGTCACCAAGATGACTACTTCAAGACAACAGTTTTTCAAACAACATAAGATTCAAGACCCTCCAACTTTTTGTTCCAAATAGCAAGAGGCTCGGGGGCTACACTCAGTGAGTGTACTTTTTCCTTTAAAAAGCGCACATCACTCAGAAGACTTCTTCAAAACAGATGACTTCAAGACCACATGACAAAAAGAACTCGGGTATATGCTTAGGAGCCTTTCAACGAAGAATCAGGGCGATTTCAAGTAAAGACCCTCAAGCTCCTTGTACCAAACAGCAAGAGGCTCGGGGGCTACATCCAAATGGGAGTACTTTTTTCTTCAAAAAAGGTACACACCACGCAAAGATCTTACAAAGCGCTACATGGTTTCGCTCAAGAAAGCACTTGGACAACGCTTGTTCCTGCTCGACGAGACTTGAAGGAACAAGATGAGGCTTCCAGAACTCAACCATGAAGTGCTCGGGGGCTTGTCGGTATGGGGCCCATGGGATACCCCACAAGGAAGGGAGAAGACCTAGTCTAATTAGGATTCTTCCCCTGTACTCTTAGTGGTAGTATTATTCTATAATCCTACTAGGAACTCTCATTGTAAACTGACTAGGACTCTGGCCTCCTCACTATATAAAGGAGGACAGGGCTCCTTGGATCGGAGGTGACATAGAACAATTGTATGATACAACACTTGATAATCAATTCAACGCAAAGGCTAACGCCGACTGGACATAAGGCTATTACTCGATCGAAGATTGAGGGCCCGAACTAGGATAAATCGACTGTCTCTTGCGTTAACCGTTGAGTTTCGCATATGCTGAAGCCTGAACATACTGCTCTAGGTACCCCCATGGTAGGCTATCGGTGGTCAAACATCGACAATGATCTCTTGCTATATTGGTTGGTTGAAGCACTTGCATTAGATTGATTACTTGGTTGAGATGATGAACTAGCCACTTATTATAGATCTTGCACTTTGTCATGACTAGTACTTGCTTGAACTTGATCATGAGAACCACTAGCTTGCACATTTGAGTTAGAGAGCACTTGATTCTTGTCATCTTCAACATCAATCACCTCTCTAGGCCTTATATCACTAATGTCCATGTTCTTCATTGCATTGACCAATTGAGTGCCTCTTACATCATCTAGATTCTCATCTTCCTTTTGGGAACCATTTGTTTCATCAAATTCCACATCATGAACCTCCTCAAGAGTACCACTAGCCAAATTCCAAACTCTATAAGTCTTGCTAGTAGTGGAGTAACCAAGCAAGAAACCTTCATCATATTTCTTTTCAAATTTGCTCAATCCAGTACCTTTCTTCAATATGTAGCATTTACAACCAAAAACCCGAAAGTATGCTATGTTGGGCTTTCTCCCATTCAATAGCCCATAAGGTGTCTTCCCTATCATGGGGTGATAATAGAGTCGGTTGCTATGATAGTAAGCCATGTTGATTGCTTCGGCCCAAAATGAATGACTCACATTATACTCACTCAACATTGATCTTGCCATGTCAATCAAGGTTCTATTCTTTCTTTCAACTAGGCCATTTGATTGTGGAGTGTACTTAGCTGAGAATTGATGTCTAATTCCAAATTCATCATACAACTCATCAATTCTTGTGTTCTTGAACTCACTTCCATTGTTACTTCTCACTTTCTTGGTGGTTGTTTCAAACTCATTGTGAATGCTCTTGACAAATGATTTGAATGTTGCAAACACATCACTCTTATCAACAAGAAAGAACACCCATGTGTATCTAGTGAAATCATCCACAATCACAAATCCATATTTGTTTCCACCAATGCTAGTGTATGTGGTTGGTCCAAACAAGTCCATGTGCATCAACTCAAATGCCTTGGATGTGCTCATCATGCTCTTCTTAGGATATGTGTTACCAACTTGTTTTCTAGCTTGACATGCACTACATAGCTTATCCTTCTCAAATGTGACATCTTTCAAGCCTCTAACTAAGTCATGCTTAATCAATTTGTTCAATTGTTTCATTCCAACATGACCAAGCCTTCTATGCCATAACCAACCCATGCTAGACTTAGTGATCAAACATGTTGACAATTGAGCTTCTCTAGCATTGAAATCAACCAAGTATAGATTCTCATATCTAAATCCTTTGAATATCAAGTTAGAGCCATCTACACTTATAATCTCTACATCATCCACACCAAATATGCACTTGAAACCAAGATCACATAATTGAGCTACCGATAATAGGTTGAAGTTCAAGCTCTCTACTAGTAGCACATTGGAAATGCTCAAGTCATTGGATATTGCAATCTTACCAAGCCCTTTGACCTTGCCTTTGCCATTGTCACCAAATGTGACACTATCAATCCCATTGCTCTTGTTTTCATTAATTGAATTGAACATTCTTGGATCACCGGTTATGTATTGTGTGCACCCACTATCAAACACCCAATGCCTTCCTCCGGCTTTATAATTGACCTACAAAAGAAGATCAATTCTTTTTAGGTATCCAAACTTACTTGGGTCCTTGAAGGTTAGTTACCAAGGTCTTTGGTACCCAAATGACCTTCTTCTTTGGGCCCACAATTAGTATACCAATGAACTTAGCCTTCACACCATTGGCACCCTTAAAAAGCATGTAACAAGAATCAAATTTAATTGAGGATACATTAGGTAGCTTGTTCTTGTTAATCTTGCAATTTTGCTCTATATGCCCAACTTGCTTGCATCTATTGCAAAACTGACCATTGCCCTTCACAAAGCTAACTTTGGGAGTGACAAAGGCCGCCTTGCTTTTCTTGGGGGTATAGCCTAATCCCTCTTTGTTGAGAGAAAACCTTTGGCTACCCAAGCACTTTAGCAAGCGGGCTTCTCCACCATAGGCATTGCCTAAGGCATGAGTGAGCTCATTCACCTCCTTCTTGAGGGTCTTATTTTCCACCATTAGTGAGGTTTCACAAGTGAGACCATCATTCAAAGGTGAAGTAGAAGTGGTAGTGCTACAAGAAGTGTTAGTGGGAGAAACAAAATTAGATTCATCAATAAGATCACATGTTAGTCCCACATCACATGATATGATCACTTGCTCCTTCTTGGCTTCCTCCACTTTGACTTGCTCAATGAGAGAGGAGTGAGCATTTTTAAGCTTAGAGTGAGCTTTGCCAAGCTTCTCATGGGCTTCCATTAGCCTCTCATGAGTAGCATTGAGCTCGTCAAAGGATTGCTCAAGAAATTTTACTTTCTTGCACAATTCTTTGCACTCCTTTCTCTTCATCTCATTGCAAGCGTGCACTTGCTCACACATGTCCAAGAGCTCCTCCTTGGTGTACTCCTTATCCTCATCATCATCATTATCATTCCTACAAGAGTCACTTTCACATTCATCATCATCACTCTCATCATAATTTACCTTGGTAGGCTTTGCCATGAGACATGTCGATGGAGTGTCGAAGATGGAGAGCTTCTTGTTGATGGCGATACTTGCTAGTGTTCTCTTGATAGATTTCTTGTCATCATCACTAGAGCTATCACCATCCAAGGAACTATCACTATCCCAAGTGACTACATAGCCTCCACCCTTCTTCTTTTGAAAGGTCATTCTCTTCTCCTTCTTCTCCTTCTTTTCATTTTTGTCTTTCTTGTGCTTCTTCTTCTCATCTTCATCATTATCACTATTGTAAGGACAATTTGCTACAACATGATCGGGGCTCTTGCAATTGTAGCATCTTCTCACATACTCTTTGCTCTTGGTGTGATCTCTTCTCTTTCTTGTACCATAGCTCTTCTTCTTCATGAATTTGCCCATCTTGCGCACAAATAGAGCCATGGCTTCATCATCAATGTCACTAAGATCATCATCATCACTTGATTCTTTCTTGGACTTGCCCTTGTTCTTGGATGATGATGAGCTAGCCTTAAATGCTACACTCTTCTTCTTGTTGTCCTCTTCTTCCTTCTTGTCCTCCTTGCCATCCCCCTCCCTTTCCACACGGTATGTCTCTTGGGTCATGACATCACCTAGTACTTGGTTGGGGGTAATCTCTTTCAATCCTCCTCTTATGATGAGCAATCTCAACATATCAAATCTTGAAGGTAGGCACATCAAGAACCGATGAGAGACATCATCATCCTTGATCTTCTCTCCCAATGCCTTCAAATCATTGACAATCACTTGCAAACGATGGAACATCTCTGGAATGCTCTCATCTTCCTTCATCTTAAAGCTTGTCAATTTATCCTTGAGGATATACAATTTGGCACTCTTCACCGCTGGTGTGCCCTCATATGTTTCCTTCAATCTCTTCCACACCTCATTTGCTCTTTCACAATACTTGATTTGCTCAAACACCTTGGAATCAATGGCATTGTATATGGTGTTGAGAACCATTGTATTGCATTACTTGTTGATCTTATCTTGGTTGGTGGGATCATCGGGATCAATGATAGCATAGTCATTCTCGATCACTTCCCATACTTGATCATTGATCGAACCAAGATACATCCTCATCTTTCTCTTCCAATAATCATAGCATGTGCCATCAAAGGACGATGGTTTACACCCCACATGGTTGAACACAACTTGAGCCATAATTTATCACCGAAGTTGTTAAGCCTTCAATCAAACGGTGACCACGGCTCTAATACCACTTGAAAGGTCCTAATATGGCTAGAGGAGGGTGAATAGCCTATTTAAAAATCTACAAATCAACTAGAGCAATTTGATTAGTATGACAAATAGCGAAAAGCAAACTTGCTCTAGCTCTACAAGCATTGCAAGCCACCTATCCAATAATTCTAGTTGAATGATTCCTAGGCACACAACTTGCAAAGTTACTACTCACTAAGAGCTCTCAATCTTGCTACTCTAAAGAGCTCCAATAGATGAACTTAAAATAACAAAGCAAGCTCTCAATTCTAATTACACTAAAGAGCTTGCCACAACTAGTTTGCAAGAATATAAATGAGTGAGTAGGGTGATTATACCGCCGTATAGAGGAGTGAACCAATCACAAGGTGAATATTAAATCAATCACTGGGAGAATGCCAAATGACAAGAGACAACTGATTTTCTCCCAAGGTTCATGTGCTTGCCAACACGCTATGTCCCCATTATGTCGACCAACACTTGGTGGTTCGGCGGCTAAGAGGTGTTTCACAAACCTCGTCCACATGATTGGACACCGCAAGAACCTACCCACAAGTGAGGTAACTCAATGACACGAGCAATTTACTAGAGTTACCTTTCGGCACTCCGCCGGGGAAGGTACAACTCCCCTCACAATCACCGGAGACGGCCACAAACAATCACCAACTCGTGCCGATCCTCCACCGCTGCACCGAGCCGTCTAGGTGGTGGCAACCACCAAGAGTAACAAGCAAAATCCGCAGCGCAACACGAATACCAAGTGCCTCTAGATGCAATCACTCAAGCAATGCACTTGGATTCTCTCCCAATCTCACAAAGATAATGGATCAATGATGGAGATGAGTGGGAGGGCTTTGGCTAAGCTCACAAGGTTGCTATGTCAATGAAAATGTGCAAGAGTGTGAGCTTGAGCCGGCCATAGGGCTTAAATAGAAGCCCTCATGAAATAGAGCCGTTGGGCTCCTCACTGCATTGAACATGGGTCGATTGGACGCTTCGGTCATATTGATCGGACGCTGGACCTCAGCGTCCGGTCGTGCGATGTGCGCCACGTGTCATCGTCTTCAAACATCGATCGCCCAATTTCAACGGTCAAGTGATGACGGGACGTGTCAGTTAGAAAGTGACCGGACGCTGGATCTCAGCGTCCGGTCGTTTCCAGTAAGGTTCCAAACGCAAATTTTCACGACTGGACGCGTCCGGTCATGCTCGACCGGACTCACCCAGCGTCTGGTCACTCAACGTCTCTTCTGTACGCCCCACATCAGCATACATCAACACTGACCGGATGCACCCTGCCAGTGTCCGGTCCTAGAGCGACCCAGCGTCCGGTCGTTTGATCGATGCCAGCGTCTTCGCTGTTACACCTGACCGGACGTGCCGGTCCAACCGAGGCCAGCGTCCGGTCACTCCCAGTGACCTCCGTCTTTTCTATCTAGGGCGCTGGTGGAGATTCCTACCCTTGCTCAAATGTGCCAAGTGTATCACTTTGTGCACATGTGTTAGCTTATTTTCACAAACATTTTCAAGGGTGTTAGCATTTCACTAGATCCTAAATGCATATGCAATGAGTTAGAGCATCTAGTGGCATTTTGATATGAGTTCCACCTCTCTTAATAGTACGGCTATCGATCCTAAATGTGATCACACTCGCTAAGTGTCTCGATCACTAAAACAAAATGACTCCTACAATTTTACCTTTGCCTTGAGCCTTTTGTTTTTCTCTTTCTTTTTTTTCCAAGTTTAAGCATTTGATCATCACCATGCCATCACCATCGTCATGATCTTTGCCATTGCTTCATCACTTGGAGTAGTGCTACCTATCTCATAATCACTTTGATAAACTAGGTTAGCACTTAGGGTTTCATCAATTAACCAAAACCAAACTAGAGCTTTCAACCGCCTCGTCTGATCTTTAACTAAACTAACAACGTCTTCATAATGGCTTCAGACGGCTTCACTGCGCTCCAAATAAACTCTGGGACCGCGACCCCGAACTCGCATCGATAGGATCAGCGACATCCGGCTATGGCTCTTGGGACTGCGACTCCTAAACTCGCATCGATAGGATCGGCGACATCCGACTATGGCTCCTAGGACCGCGACTCCTAAACTCGCGTAACGGCTTCAAACGGCTTCACTGCGCTCCAAAGAAACCCTGGGACCGTGACCCCAAACTCGCGTCGATAGGATCGGCGACATCCGGCTACGGCTCCTAGGACCACGACTCCTAAACTCGCGTAACGACTTCACTAACTAAAACTAACTCTCTTGATCCACGGCGCGCACCAACGCCTAGGTCTACTCGCGATTCCACCTCAATCCTATCCACGACGCGTACCGACGCCATGGTCCATTCATGACTCCGACTCACCCGATCCCACAGCGCGCAACGACACCGTGGTTAAACAAAATTTTGTCTCAAAACTAAAAAACACGCATACACGCCTGCTGAGACGACACCCCCAGCCGGTTCGGTTCGAACCGCCTGGGGCTCGAGGGCTACACCCGCCGACAAAATAGAAAAAACATCCTTTGTTGACAAACTCAGAAACACCCCCAGCCGGTTCGGCATGAACCACCTGGGGGCTCGGGGGCTACACCCGTGGGTGCGGTCGCGCGCACCCGCCGGTAAGACAAAAATCCCCCGGACGATTATGCCCGAATCGCCTAGGGGATCGGGGGCTCCTGTCGGGTTCATAAACCCGGGGTCCCTCGGGGACCGGCTTCCACGCCAGGGCTCACCCTAGGAGGACGGCCTTTTTTCTTCTGGACCAGCCCGAGAGTCTAAATTCAACAGACTAGAGCACTCGCTTCAGCCCTGGCAGCCTTCGGCCCATCTTTCTGACTAGAGCACTAGCTCAAGCTCAGGCCAACTCTGAACGGCCTCTCCAATCGGAGCGCTAGCGTCAGGCCCCGGCCGCCTTAGCGCGGCCTCCATCCGGAAAACCTGACCCGAGGACCGCCTCCGACTCTGACCCTGTGTCTCCGACCGGGGTTCATAGAAAACCCTACCCATCGCTATTTTCTGACTGACGCACCAGTACCGACTGGGGCCATCCGACCGGGGATGCCCGCTCGGAAAGAACCAGAAGGCGTACTAAGGAAGGCAAGACGGGGCTCGCAAGTCAAACCACGGCACCAGGGACCATACCCTGCGGAACAGTGCTTTACAACCGCCCTGCCACAAACAGTATTGTAAGCGCCAACATTTACCTCTACAGTATTGTAGGCACCGGTCAAAACACCCGTACGATAAGACCCCCCATATGCCTCTGGGCATCAACAGTATTGTGGGCGTCGGAATTCACCGTACCAGGTGAACATGGTAAAGCCATGCCTCCAGTCGGCGAGACAGCATTTTTGCAGGTACCGATGTCCTCCAGTCTTGAAGAAAGCAGCTCAACCTCCCACATGTACCTGATATTCTGCAGTGACATCAACAGTATTGCGGGCGCCCACCATTGTCCCGTCCCCGTCGGCATGGGCAACAAGGCTTAGAAACGTCCGTACTCCCTCTCCCTCTCTCACTTGTAAAGCCATCCCATTCTTCTATAAAAGGAGATATGCTCCCTCCAAATAGGGGCAGTTAACCCAAGTCGACTTCTTCAAGTTCAGGTTCATTAGATCGATAGCTTGCAACCCCTCAAGCACACGTTTGGACACTTCGTTCATAGCATAGCTCCTGTCGATCTCGGCCCTTCCGACCGGACCGACCGGACACCCCATCTCTCTCTCGTTTGTAACCCCACTACAGAGTTCGAGCACCTGGGCTCGAGAATAAAGTCACCGACCGACCCACACTGGACGTAGGGCACGTTGCCTGAACCAGTATAAATCCCGTGTCATTAAGTGTTAGGCCACCTCCGATCACAACGTACAGCAAAACTATAAATATTTACTAGTTGGTCACTTTGTGTACTGACATAATCATTTCTATGTTCTAAATTATAAGACGTTTTAGTTTCTTTAATACATAATTTTTCTATAAACTTAGATGTATGTTATTATATCTAAAACTACAATTTTAGTCAAGAAAATTTAGAGAAACAAATTCCATCTAACAAGGTCTTATTGTGTCACGTTAACGCGGCCTTGCTAAATACAGGGCCACACGAACGTGAGGACATGTGATGTCATTATGACGTCACAGTGACTCAGTTTTCATACAAAATAAACATCAATTGATTGGCTTGTTCAATTGATGGCGTCGTGCAACGTACATGCATATATTTAGTTATAAAATATATTTTAGTAATAAATTTTGTAGGAATATAAATATTTATACTATTTTTCATACATTTATAGTCAAACAAAAGCTATAAACTAGTTTGAGTTGGCATATCTAGTGGCTGCATCTTGTTTGTAGCCGCCACTCGTAGGAAGCCCTCGTCAGTCGTCTGTCCTCCCTCACACACCATGTCGGTGGCGACGGGAGGAGAGGGGGAGACGGTGCGGTCATCGCACATCCTCATCAAGCACCAGGGTTCCCGCCGCAAGGCCTCCTGGAAGGACCCCGACGGCCGTATCATCTCCGCCACCACGCGCGCCGATGCCGCCGCGCGCCTCCTTGACCTCCGCAACCAGATCCTCTCCGGCCAGGCCAACTTCGCCGACCTCGCCGCGCGCCACTCCGACTGCTCCTCCGCGCGACGCGGCGGGGACCTAGGTACGTACGATCTATCCCTTCCCTTCCCCCCGCTCTCTTTCAGTTTTTTTTTTCGCGCTTGTCGTGCGCCGCCGAGATAGATCTGGTGGCTACCATGGATACTAGCTGCTTCGCGGTATAGATCTGTTGGTTTTATGTGAGTCTAAAATTCGATAGATGCATGCCGGTTGCTGTTGTTGGATCAGTAAAGCTGTGTGATGTGTTAACTGATTGCAGGGAAAAAAACAAAGACGTGCTTCAATTCAAAGCCTTTTGAAATTCGGTAGGTAGGTACAAAACATCAGTGTGGATATTATGGTGCAAACTGAGATTGTGGAAATTATTTGGACATTTCTAGTCTGACAAGTTTATAGGTTGGTTCCACAACTGAGAATGTTGGAGATTCAACTGCACATTTAGGTGTTTAAACTGCACATGGTGATGATGCTGAGACCGGAAACATATTATATGTATTATTACTACTTGGTTCTCGGTAATGAAAACCAGGGGAGGACCCTTTTGTCTTTAAGAAAAGTAGAAAACACATATATTTGATTTTTGAAGTCATGTAATTTGGGCATTAGTAATGTCAGCTGTCTGATTAACTTTTCAATTCACTGAACTTAGCATGCACTGATCCGAGTAATTAAAGCATAAATAATGAGATGGACTTACATTGTTTATGCTAATTTGCCGATAAACTGACAATGCATGGAGGTAAAAACTTGTGGTTGTGTGTCCTGCATGGATCAATATCTTTCTGCTAGTGCTAGTGTGGAGTAGCTATTGCCTATCATAGGTTCCTGTTCAATAAAAATTATGAAAGAAGTATAAAGAATCAAATGAAGTACTACTTTTGTAGCGTAATTTGAGTTTTCATGGGACTACATTTTTTCTGTAAGCACTAAGCAATTTTTACTATCTCAAAAATTGTCACTTATCATTTCCTGATCACGTTGCCTTCTGGTCATGGTCTGTTAACATAAAAGATTTGTCCATTCTCGTGCTACCTAACTTTGAGGCGATTTATTTGCAAGAGTGGGTTCAACTTTGTGGAGAGCAGAAGTTTGAGTAGCTTTTGGAAGATATGTGAAAGGATCTAACAATGCCTAGAGGGGGGTGAATAGGCGTATCTAAAAATTAACTGCAAATGCTAAGTTCAAATTTGTTAGTTAATGTCAGAAGTCCCGACAGTTTGGGTCGGAACTCCGGACGTCGTCAGAAGTTCCGGCACAAACGTCAGAAGTCCCGACGCCTACGTAACCTACAAAAGCAGTGCCAAATTTAACTTTGCGGATAAATAATCTTATAACCCCACTTTCTAGTGGTTTGGTGAAGATGTTGGGTCACTCCCTTACGCCGAAATGTCTCCAAACCGTAGATCAAGTCCAAACCCTAAAATGAAGTTCGGGAGAGAGAGACAAACAAATACAAGTAATCTCGAGCACACACAACAACAAGCACACGAGACACAAAGATTTATCCCGAGGTTCGACAACCCCACAAAGGAGCTCCTTCGTCCTCGTTGTTGAGGTGACCACAAAGGTCGGAGTCTCTTTCACCTCCTTGCCTCTCTCAAAGCAATCACAATGGTCACTTGAGCTTTCCACTAAGAAATAAGGGTAATATAAACTTCTCAAGGCTCTTCCACAAGATGGAAGCTCTTGGGCAACGCCTAGCCGGCTAGGGGCAAAGCCCCAAGAGTAATAGACGCAAATCCAACCGGCTTGACAAAGAAATCAAGTACTCAAGCTTGCCAAAGTGATTCTCTCACTTAATCCACTGTCCTTTCACTCAAAACCCTAGGGGAAATGAAGATTGGAGCAAAGGAGGGAGGAGAGGGGTGCCTTTGTTGTTTGACAGCTGTTGAGCATGAAGGTTGGTGAGTAGTGAGTGAGTCCGTAACGGTTAGAAGTGAACAGAGGGCTATTTATACTCATAGTAGAAATCTAACCGTTCAGATCTATGTCGGAAGTTACGACGCAGATCTCGGGACTTCCGACCTTAACAGAAAACACTGTTCACGTAGGGTCAAAAGTCCGCACGAGCAAGTCAATGTCGGAACTCCCGACAAACGTTGGGACTTCCGACTGTAGGGACTCCCGACGTACGTTGGGACTTCCGACGGGCGCAGTCAGCCAGCCAACAAAACCCCAGGTGTCAGGACTCCCGACTTGGGTCGGGACTTTCGACTGCCGAGAGTTCCGACTCACGTCGGGACTTCCGACGGCCACGGTCACCGCGCAGGCTAAATGACTAGGCGTCAGGACTTCTGGCGTGAGTTGTGACTTCCAACGGTCGGGAGTTTCAGTTTACGTCGAGACTTCCGACACCAACAGTCACCGAAAAATATTCTACGTGCTCGTGGAGTGCTAGAGTGTCTCTTATGATTTTATTTTTATGCTTGAGCACTTTATCTTCCTCAGAGCAACTATGTTTGTATCCCTCTTTATAGTGCGGGGATCCTAAACTCAAAAACAAAATATAGAACCCTTGGAGAGCGCTTTGATTTCTTTCGCCTTTACACCTTCAAGAATTGAGGGATACCATTTCCTCTTTATCAATTCTTTGAATCTTTTATGAGATTAATAGCTACGACATATCTTGTTAAGATCACATTAGTCTCTAATTTGGATGTCATCAATATACCAAAACCCACATAAGAGGCAAAAGCACTTTCAATCTTTCTATTTTTGGTAATTGATGACAACCAACTTAGGCTTTTATAAGAATGAAAGAATTTAAAGCTTTTGAAACCCAAAATTTATGAAGAGCTCTCCCTTGATGTATGCATTAATTTGAATTTCAATTAGAATCATCGATACATGATTTGCATACATAAGACAAAAGCTCCCCCTAAATTTTGCAATTCGTGGGGTGTAACAAGTGTGTGTTAACAAATATATATCCGTGAAAAGATATGCAATATGACATGTTATATTCACACAAAAAGTAAAAATAAAATATGATAATCAAGATTTCAAAGTAGAAACTTGAAGCAACACATGGCCATCCAAAATACACCCACCATTACAAGTAGAGACAAGCATAAGCTAATAAGGTAGATAGATAACCATTACTTGTCCTACAATCATGCATCATAAACACATATATATAGTTGTCCATCACATACTAGCCACCACATGACATAGTTCATAAAAGCTAAAAGTTTTAAAGTCTCAAAACTAAGTGACCAACTAACTTATTACAAGATAGATCAAAGCCTAACACTCTCTATTTGTCAACAAGTGCCAAAAGGGATAGGCCGCGTGAAGAACCGACTCCTCGTCCTCGTAGTCCTCATCATCATCTTGGTCACCATTATCACCATCGTCGTTGGCGGCATCATCATCTTCCTCCATGTACTCCTCATCTGCTTCAGTAGCCTTGCTCTTGCCATGAGGGCGAGAAGCGGCATCATTCTTATATGCCGTGCAAGCCTCATCATAGAGTGCCAAAGGATCACGTGGAGGTACAAACGGCGGCGGAGGAGAAGACACAATACCAGCCTGTTGTTCCAAACGATGGAGCCTCTCTTGCATATCATGCCCACATTGAGCACTTGCACAACATTGTCCAAACATGTAGGTCATGAGGAACTTGAACTTGTCTCTCTTCTTACCAGAGAAGAAAAAAGAGAGTGGCTCGACACTAGAAGAGCGAGCAGCAGCAGGGGGTGAAGCACCACGACAAGAGCGAGAACCCGAAACACCTTTGCCTTTGGTTTGGCTGCATCAGCCTTCTTCCGCAGTTTTTTTGTAGCTGTGATAGATGTCTTGTTGGAGATCTTGAGGAGGTTGTGCTGAATGTCTGTGGGGAATCGGATGCCGGACACTTGCTCAATCACATGCATGATGTAGGGAGCATAGGGAAGGTGTCTCACAGGATCTTTTGTGGCATCATGTAGCTTGTTCTAAATGTATCGGCTGATGGAGAACAGCTGAAAATCATCACCAAAGCGCTGAAGCACCGTCTGAGAATCATCACGAAGGTAAGTGGAGTCATCTTGCTTTGGATACAAGATCTGTCGTAGAATGTTATTGAGAACATAGTAGTAGGGCTTCAGATACACAGTCTATCCATCAGCTGGATGTCCATCAAGATACATATGCTGGTACTACTTCAAAGCCACATCCTCATACTCAGT
The DNA here is from genome assembly GCF_019320115.1 of Miscanthus floridulus. Taxonomy (NCBI): domain Eukaryota; kingdom Viridiplantae; phylum Streptophyta; class Magnoliopsida; order Poales; family Poaceae; genus Miscanthus; species Miscanthus floridulus. The sequence continues at coordinate 5,406,411 of NC_089591.1, read as the reverse complement.
GAGTTCAGGTGCAGTGCGATTGGCGTGACTTAAACCAAGAAGGCGAGAGAAAGTAATGAAATCCACCTTATAGTGCTTTCCTTCAGTGGTACAATGGATAATATCAATGACATCGGTAGGGTCTTTCTCATGGTTATAGGAAGCATAAAACTGACAGATAATCTCATTGTTCCAATGCTTTCTAAATTCCATCAAGTAGGACAACCCTATTGAGCGCATATCACGAATCATTTGCTCGAGCTCAGGCTCTTTGAACAAACCAAGAGAATAGGCATCAATGCATTTCATCTAAATAACCGGCGGCTCCCTCTTCTTTAGAAACTTCTGATAGATGATGGAATCATAGAAGTCAAAGTGAAATGGGTGCCAAAAGCGATACTCAAGCCAGAGCCTTCTCTTACTCAGCATAAAGATTTTTGCCTCTCATGGACCTGATGTCCCGAACCCGGTGATGGTAGTCGACTGGTAGAGGTGTCCAGCCACCAGCAGGATTAGGAGCCATGGCGGGCTCCCGCATGATTGGCAAAACCCCCGGGAAGGGAACGAGCTCACTGACGAAACCCGGGCCACGAGTCGGGGTGCGAACAGGTGGAGCAGCAATGGTGCGGCTAGCACGCTCAAGAGCTTCTGCATCAACAATAGGAACATGCCAAACAGAGGCAGGAGCAGGAGGAGGAGCGGCAGCAGATGAGCCTTGATCGTCACAGCAACGGGTAGCATGGGAACCACCAGTACCAGCACGGGAACATGCCGCTTTGGTGTGGCCAGACGGCCTGGGGACAGCGGCATGGTCTTGATTCTTCTTGGACCTCTTCTCCTTGCGACGCGAGGGACGGCTACCATCCATGGCTACGAAAAATACGAAGGGGAACTAAGAAACAAGACAACGAGAAGTGAACGAATATCGAGAAGTGAAGAACCATGGATGGAGTGGTGACCATTGGGTCGGGAGTCCCGACCGGAGTCGGGAGTTCCGACAGCCGGGAGTTTCGGCCGACGTCGGGAGTTCCGACGATCAGAACCTTCGACGGTCGCTGAGACTTCTGACGCATATGGTGACGAGCCCATTCATGGGGCTTCAAATCGTGGCACACATTCACACAAGGATGATAGAGGAGTAGAGAGGGAAAAATAATAGAGACAAATCATAAGCTACATTGACTAGGGTTAGGGCGCCACGGTAGTACCTTGAACGAGGAAAGGAGACGGAGGAAAACGAAATCCGCAGACCACGAACAAATCGACGAGCACTAGCACCTCCATGAACGGAAACTTCACCACCGAGCCAAGGAAGAAGACCAAAGCACGGGCGGTGGAAAGGGGGCGGAGAGATCGGGAGTGCCGGCAGGACCCCCGGCGGCGCAACCGAAAGGATGGAGGCTGGAGCTCCCGGTGATCCAGAGCAGGCCAGAGCTACGGGCGGGGCGCGACACGGCGGCGCGAGGAGCGAGGGCGGCGCGAGGAGAGGGATGCGGGGCGACGGATCCCGCCATGGCTCCTAATCTTGCTGGTGGCTGGACACCTCTACGAGTCGATTATCGTCACCGGGTTCGGGACATCAGGTCCATGAGAGGCAGAAATCTTTATGCCGAGGAAGAGAAGGATCTCCGGCTTAGTATCGCTTCTGGCACCCGTTTCACTTTGACTTCTATGATTCCATCATCTATCGGAAGTTTTTGTAGAAGAGGGAGCCACCGGTTATTCAGATGAAATGCATTGATGCCTATTCTCTTGGTTTGTTCAAGGAGTTCGAGCTGGAGCAAATGGTTCGTGATATGCGCTCAATGGGGTTGTCCTACTTAATGGAATTTAGAAAGCATTGTAACAATGAGATTATCTGTCAGTTTTATGCTTCCTATCACCATGAGAGACCTTATCGGTGCCATTTATATTATCTATTGTGTCACTGAAGGAAAGCACTATAAGGTGGATTTCATTACTTTCTCTCGCCTTCTTGGTTTAAGTCACGCCGACCGCACTGCACCTGAACTCACTGAGTATGAGGATGTGGCTTTGGAAGAGTATCAACATATGTATCTTGATGGACATCCAGCTGATGGACAGACTGTGAATCTACTATGTTCTCAATAACATTCTACGACAGATCTTGTATCCAAAGCGAGGTGACTCCACTTTCCTTCGTGATGATTCTTAGAAGGTGCTTCAGCGCTTTGGTGATGATTTTCAGCTGTTCTCCATCAGCCAATACATTTGGAACAAGCTACATGATGCCACTGAGGATCCTGTGAGGCACCTTTTCTATGCTCCCTACATCATGCATGTGATTGAGCAAGTGTCTGGCATCCGGTTCCCCACAGACATTCAGCACAACCTCCTCAAGATGTTCAACAAGACATCTATCACAGCTGCAAAAGAACTGAGAAAGAAGGGTTATGCAGCCAAAGCCAAAGCCAAAGGTGCTTCGGGTTCTCGCTCTCGTCGTGGTGCTTCACCACCTGCTGCTGCTCGCTCTTCTAGTGCTGAGCCACTCTCTTCTTCCTTCTCTGGTAAGAAGCCCAACAAGTTCAAGTTCCTTATGACCTATATGTTTGGACAATGTTGTGTCAGTTTTCAACGTGAGCATGATATGCAAGAGAGGCTCTATCGTTTGGAACGGCAGGCTGGTATTGTGTCTTCTCCATCGCCGTTTGTACCTCCATGTGATCTTTTGGTACTCTATGATGAGGCTTGGGCGGCATATGAGAATGATGCTGCTTCTCGCCCTCATGGCAAGAGCAAGGCTACTGGAGAAGATGAGGGCTACATGAAGGAAGATGAGCATGCCGACGACGATGATGGTAGTGATAATAGTGACTAAGATGATGATGAGGACTACGAGGATGAGTAGTCGGTTCTTCACGCGGCCTACCCCTTTTGGCACTTGTTGACAAAGAGGGAGTGTTAGGTTTTGATCTATCTTGTAATAAGTTAGTTGGTCACTTAGTTTTGAGACTTTAAAACCTTTAGCTTTTATGAACTATGTCGTGTGGTGGCTAGTATGTGATGGACAACTATATATATGTGTTTGTGGTGTATGATTGTAGGACAAGTAATGGTTATCTATCTACCTTATTAGCTTGTGCTTGTCTCTACTTGTGATGGTGGATGTAATTTGGATGGCCATGTGTTACTTCAAGTTTCTACTTTGAAATCTTGGTCATCATATTCTTTTTTACTTGTTTGAATATAACATGTCATATTGTATTTCTTTTCATAGATATATATTTGTTAACACACATTTGTTGCACCCCACGGATTGCAAAATTTAGGGAGAGCTTTTGTCTCGATGTATGCAAATCATGTATAAATGATTTTAATTAAAGTTCAAATTCATGCATACATAAAGGGGGAGCTCTTCGTGAATTTTGGGTTTCAAAAGCTTTAAATTCTTTCATTCTTATAAAAGCCTAAGTTGGTTGTTATCAACTACAAAAAGGTGAGATTGAAAGTGCATTTGCCCTTTACGTGGGTTTTGGTGTATCGATAACATCCAAATTAGGGACTAATATGATCTTAATGAGATATGTCACAGCTATTAGTCACATGAAAGATTCAAAGAGTTGATAAAGATTAAATAGTATCCCTCAATTCTTGAAGTTATAAAGGCGGACGAACTCAAAGCGCTCTCTAAGGGTTCTATATTTTGTTTTTGAGTTTAGGATCCCCCGCACTATAAAGATGGATGCAAACTTTTAAGGATTAGTTGATATGTAACAACTCTTAAGATTGAAAGTGTGTGAAGGTAAAATTCTTGTTTTGACTTACAAGAATAAGAAATTGGGTCAAGCTAATTCACAAGTTCACCATGAGAATGGTAGTTCAAATGCAGATGTGCTGTGTGGAATGATGATATCGGTGTGCATCTCTTGTGTTTGTTGGTATTAAGACATAGAAAAGCACATGTTTGTTGGGTACAGGGGTTTTGCAGGGGAAGAAAAATATCAATTGGATATAGACATTAAACCATACAGTAGTAGCTCTGTTGGCATGCAATCATTGTTATTTAATCAGCTTGCGTTCCGTCAGCCCTGATTCAAGATGTCATGTTTTCCAACCATGATGTTTTGAGCACAGGTACCTTTGGGAGGAAGCAGATGCAGAAACCATTTGAGGATGCCACATATGCCCTCAAGGTTGGTGAGCTCAGCGAAATCGTGGACACTGACAGTGGGGTTCACATCATCCTGCGGACTGCCTGATGAGAGGATCACGCTGTCAGCTGAGTCCTCAGGCTTTCAGTTAGCGCTTATGGCTTTCTATTAGGACCTGTATTTTTATTCCTGCTGGGAGAGCCTGAGTTACGTTCCGGGCAGAGATAAATCATGTGTGACAACACGTTTCCAACAGCATTTGTGCTTAACCTGTGTATTGATGATGATGCCTTGAGCTCCTGAATGCCTTTTTTTTTTTCTGGCGACAGTCTATTTGTCTGCTTCTGATTATAACTCTTGGCCTCGATGTTTGTTCCTTTGTGTCTCATGGATTCTTTATCAAACAAATAAAAGTGTTGTCACTCGTCAATATGAAATATTTTGTAAGTCTCATACCGGTCACTACTTATACGTAATAATATATATGATGTGGTTGCAAGTTTATTCAGGTTAGAGTTAATAGTAAGGCACCTGTGATTACAGGCTCAAGTTATGAATTCATACAAAACTTTTTCGTATTAACTTTCTTGAAAAAGGGTTATCATTCATATATAAACTTAGAACTTTATTTTTGTAACCACAAGTACACACACACCTTTATTTCTTTGAGACCACAAGTACACAAACAGACTTGCACATACACTACTTACAGGTAAATTAACTATATGATTGTTATGCATTGCATTGTGGTCTTCTCATATGTAGACAGATGTTATGTATTGCATTTATATATGGTGTTTTTAATTTGAAGCAAGTTTGGATAACCTAACGCTGGTGACGAGGTAGCGGGGGCCAGGGTTGATGCAATTGTTCATGTTCATGTTCATGTTGGGTCTCTGAGGGTGAGTTCAGAGCGAGGGCACCACACTAGAGTGGGTTAGGTGTCAGAGGGGAGGACCAAGGCAATGGTGAAGAGACGGCTGCTCCGCGAGAGTGGTTAGGTACCGTAGGTGAGGACGAAGGGATGGCTGCTCCACGGAAAGTATTGTTGGTGCCATGAGTAACCTCGGCGTCGGCCGGCGGGTGGGGAGAAGTGGCGGTGGAAGGGTGAGCCGAGTAGGAGGAGCAAGGGGAGGAAGGCGATAGCGGTGACGAGAAGGAGGAGCTGCCGGAGGAAAACGGGGAAGCATCCAGGCGGTGAGAGGGTGCAGCAACTGGACTGCTCGCTGCCTGCTGTTGTTCCTTTGTTCTCGGGCTGATGACGGACATGAACTCATCATTCTTCCCTGCTGGGCTGATGGTGGATCGAGGAGCGGCGGACGTCGTCCTTGGACCGGCGGTGGTGGTAGGGGCACCGACGAAGGTGATCTGAGTATGGGGGCCCATATAGACATGAGTTGGGCCCGCCTGGCCCAGCCCGTTGCTCCCTCCGTTCCTCGGAGCCGGAGCCGGAGTCGGCGTCGGCGTCGGCGGCCGGTACGCATCCGGTTTCGTCGGGGGATGCGACGCCTGCTGCGGCACGCCCACCGGGTAGGCCATGACGACGGGTGACTTCTTCTGAGCCGCCTCGTCGTGCTCGGCGGCGACACGGCCGGCCGGACGAGCTGGCGCCGGGTACGCAACGGCAGAGGACTGATGATGTGACGGCTGCCCTGGCACGCCCACAGGAGCATAGGCGGCCTCGAAGCTGACGGCCGGCTTGTCCGTGGCCCGCTCCACCACCGGGGCCACGACGGGGCCGAGGCGGTAGGACACGTTGAGCACGCCGCGGGGCTCCCACCGGTGGAGCTTCCGGACCTGGTACGACGCGACCTGCGGCGGCTGGGGGCCGACGCCGGTCGCGCCGACGAGGACGTCGGACAGCGGGACGACGACCTCGCCCACGTCGCGGTCGCCGAAGAACCGCTCGGCGCGGAGCAGCACGTGGAGCGACGCGCCGGCCGCGGCGGCCGCCGTCGGGGGGACCGGGAACCGGAACGTCGCGTCCCAGCACGGGTTCCGCCCGCCGTAGGTGTCCGGCGCCGTGCACTGCCGTGTTAGTGGGTCGCCCGAGATGCTCACCACGGCGTACACGTCCATGCGCGTGATCAGGTTCACGCTCTTCAGCTCCTGCGCTGACAGGAGGGTCAGCTCCAACTCCCGGTACGCCATGCTTATTAACTTGATTATTAGCTCCTGCCTGATCTCTACCTATCAGTACGTAGTAGAAATTGATTGGCCTCGATTCAACCTTATTGCTATGATATGACTGATCTCTCTTTCAGTTTCAGTACATATGCAAATGCAACAAGATTAGCCAGCTGATCTCTATATATAGGAGGTCAGGTAGTGGCTTCAACTTGAAGCACGATAAGACCCCAATGCTTATTATATGCTTAAGGGCCGGTTTGCAGTTGTTGCTGATGGAATCTGATTAGTTTTATGATGAAAATAATAAAGACCTTTGGTCACCAAGAAGTGACATTTTGAGTAGGGTGCAGCCAGAATGTTTGAGCTTCGAGCATTAATTCCTCTTTGAATTTTGAGATTCATCGATCCTTTTGAATGGTTTTCAAAACAATATTCAGTTGCTACTTTTTACAATTATGTTATGTACTAGAAAGATTTAATTCAGAGACCTTGTAGATGTCCAAAATGGATCTTTTTGTTGCGACCGGAGGGAGTAACTTTTTTAGGTTTTGATGTTACTTTTTGGCCCCGTTCGCTTCGCTGAAAAAACAAGCCGAAACACTGTTCCGACTGATTTGTTATGAGAGAAAAACACTGTTCTGGCCGAAAAAACAAGCTGAAAAGTATGGATTATAAGATAAACGAACGGGGCCTTTCAAAAAACTAAGACTCTTTCTTTTGTTCACTACAACTACAGATTAGTAATAAATAAGAGTTGTCACAATATCTTACAAAGCATGGGAACCACAACTCTTTGGCATGTTTGGAAGAGGCTAATTGCCCCCCAAAATTAAGAACATTGGAGTGGGGTGGGGGTGGGGGGGGGGGGGGGGGGGTCCCCTATGAATAATGGGTTCATCTGAAACATCCAATGACAATATACACAGCCTCAGTGTCATACCTAACAGCACTAGGTAGATCCTTGACCTGAGAATCGAAACAGCTTGCGGTTCAATAATTCTGCAGCTAGCTTACAGGAGCATCTGGTCTATTGCAAGAACAATACCCTTCATGGATTCTGCTATGTGACGATGTGGTCCAGCTTACTTGGTACACGAGGCCATATCTTTGGGTTTGCTTTATGTATATGTTCCCTTTTTATTCCGCAGTTTACTCACATCTCTCTTGTGGCTGCAGGGTTCTGAGTTCTTGATAAGTACCATTTGTCTGAGCTTTGAGCACTAATTCCTCTTTGAATTTTGAGATTCATCGTCGAATGGTGTCGGTGTTTTGGACCGGCGAGCCCTCAACCAACTAGTGAAAATATACTGCGTGCCCCTAATCCCGGATAGTGATGCAAAGAGACACAAGATTTATACTGGTTCGGGCAATAGGTGCCATACGTCCAGTCTGAGCGATCGATCTTGTATTCCTTGCACCGAGGTGCTTGTAGTAGGGGTTTACAAGCAGGGCGAGAGAGGGAGCTAGCCTCAGGTCTCTGCGTAGTGGCGTGAGTTGCTTGAGATGTTGATCTCTTGCAATGAGGAAGAGTGTGTGTTTGTGAGTCTGTGCCTTCGTGTGCCCGTCCGTGTGTCCTAGAAGCGGCCCCGGTCACTCCCTTTTATAGTCGAAGGGAGGCACGGGGGCGGTACATGGATTTGCTACGTGGCGTTTTGTGAGCGGAGGCGGTATGTCGAGCCCTGTAGCTCGTCACTGTGGCGGCATGGTCGATGGAGCGGTCTTATCCTCGGTGCACTAGAGCGACGCGCCGGTCACGCCCGATCCTGTGCGACGTGGGAGCTCCTGTGATGGCTTGGCGTAGGGCATGGCACATACTGTGAACAACGTGCCGGTCGCTATATGTTGACAACGTAGAGAGCCGAGGCCTAGTTGGTGCAGAGGCTAAACCATTGGGGGGGCTCGGCGGGCGCGAGTCCCGAGGCTACCGAGACCCTGAAGCGGATAGCCGAGGCTCGGAGAGAGCAGTTGGTCTTTGTACGTCGATTCTGAGGCTACATGGACCCGGACCTGACTCTCCATGCCGCGCTGTCCTCGGAGCAGGGGTTAGGTAGCACAGTGCAGCACGGGTGTCAGTCGTGGGTACAGTGCCGAGCACAGCGGCCGATAACCCCTACCCTGTCCTGTCCCGGACGGCATGGCGTCGATGTGACTCATGTCTCATCGGTCACTCCACTGTATCGAGCCATCGCTCGGTTGATGTTGCGGGAGTGGTTGAATGCGTTAGTTGGACGTGACATCCTATCAGAGAAGTCGGTCGAGGCGGAGGCGACAGGGTTGTTGCTGAGACGGCCTCGAGCGAGGCGGAGAATCGGTACCTCGTCCGAGGCCTTACGTGCGGGGCCTCGAGTGAGTCGGAGAGTCGGTACCTCGTCCGAGGCTTTACGGGCGTCCGAGGCCTTACGTGCGGGGCCTCGAGCGAGTCGGGGAATCGGTACCTCGTCCGAGGCCTTGTGGTTTCGTTCCGGGCCGAGCCCGCTTTGGGTGAGCCCGGATATTGTTCGAGGTGGGTCGGGCGGCCCAGCCGAGCCTCGAATAAGGTGGGGGTTTGCCGGTGGTTGTCTCTTAGTTTTGATTTTTACAAGGTCTAAGCGATTTTTTTCGACTCTTGCTTAGGGGACCCCCTTTTATGGTACCCGATAGTAGCCCCCGAGCCTCGGGGAGAGTGTGAGCGCTCTTCCTATGGTTTTGTCGAGACTTGGCTCACGGCAGCTCCTGGCGGGATGGTATTTTGTACTCGAGGCCTCGGTGGGTGCGCGCGAGCGCACCCACCGGGTGTAGCCCCCGAGGCCTTGGAGGAGTGGATTTATTCCTCCAGGGGCTTTTCTCAATTTGAGCGAAGGGTTTTATCATGTTTGTCGAGCCCATGAGTGCGAGTTTGGGTCGCTGGGCCTCGGCTTGGTTGCAGGAAGAGCCCCCGAGCCTCTGCTCGAAGCAAGAGGGCGATCAGGAGTTTCCCTGTCTTTTTTTGTGCGACCCTCGTGCATCCTTTTCGTTCAGAAGGAGGGGTTGTTTGCCGAGCCCCTAGGTGCGAGTTTGGGTCGCTGGGTCTCGACTTGGTTGTAGGAAGTGCCCCTGAGCCTCTGCGCGAAGCAAGAGGGTGATCAGGAGTTTCCCTGTCTTTTTTGTGCGGCCCTCGCGCATCCTTTTCGTTCGGAAGGAGGGGTTGTTTGCCGAGCCCCTGAGTGTGAGTTTGGGTCGCTAGGTCTCGGCTTGGTTGCAGGAAGCACCCTCGAGCCTCTGCGTGGAGCAAGAGGGCGATCAGGAGTTTCCCTGTCTTTTTTGTGTGGCCCTCGCGCATCCTTTTCGTTCGAAAGGAGGGGTTGTTTGCCGAGCCTCCGAGTGCGAGTTTGGGTCGCTGGGTCTCTGCTTGGTTGTAGGAAGCGCGCCCGAGCCTCTGCGTTATTGCGTTTGTCGAGCCCATGAGTGCGAGTTCGGGTCGCTAGGTCTCGGCTTGGTTGCAGGAAGCGCCCCCGAGCCTCTGCGTGGAGCAAGAGGGCGATCAGGAGTTTCCCTGTCTTTTTTGTGCGGCCCTCGCACATCCTTTTCGTTCGGAAGGAGGGGTTGTTTGCTGAGCCCCCGAGTGTGAGTTTGGGTCGCTGGGTCTCGGTTTGGTTGTAGGAAGTGCCCCTGAGCCTCTGTGCGGAGCAAGAGGGCGATCAGGAGTTTCCCTGTCTTTTTTGTGCGGCCCTCGTGCATCCTTTTTGTTCGGAAGGAGGGGTTATTTGCTGAGCCCCCGAGTGCGAGTTTGGGTCGCTGGGTCTCGGCTTGGTTGTAGGAAGCGCCCCCGAGCCTCTGCGTGGAGCAAGAGGGCGATCAGGAGTTTCCCTATCTTTTTTGTGCGGCCCTCGCGCATCCTTTTCGTTCGGAAGGAGGGGTTGTTTGCCGAGCCCCCGAGTGCGAGTTTGGGTCGCTGGGTCTCAGCTTGGTTGCAGGAAGTGCCCCCGAGCCTCTGCGTGGAGCAAGAGGGCGATCAGGAGTTTCCCTGTCTTTTTTGTGCGGCCCTCGCGCATCCTTTTTGTTCAGAAGGAGGGGTTGTTTGCCGAGCCCCTGAGTGCGAGTTTTGGTCACTAGGTCTCGGCTTGGTTGCAGGAAGCGCCCCCGAGCCTCTACGCGGAGTAAGAGGGCGATCAGGAGTTTCCTTGTCTTTTTTGTGCAGCCCTCGCGCATCCTTTTCGTTCGGAAGGAGGGGTGGAGTATGCTAGGCTACCCTCGGTGGGCGCGAGCAGTGACACCTCTGGTGAGCTGTTATCGGGTAAGTCCGAGTGGAGGCCCGTGCCCCATTCGATAGGGATCGGCTGGTGGTCCAGAGACGCACTCCAAAGGTACCAGAGGGCTTCTCTAGTGGGTCCCAGGGCTGATCGATTGGCCCCGGGGGCTTGGTGCCTCCCTACGGTGGGATCCCATTCAGAGACCTCCCTGCCGGTCTCGGACATGACTTAGGGCATCCCAAGCAATTGCTTGCTTGGGCCTCGGCCATGTACGGGCTCGCCCATAGTCATCCCTGACTTTGTTTGTCCTGGGGCGGCTGTCGAGACCCTCGAGGGCCTAGCCTTCGAACCCCTAGACCGTAACGGGCTCGGTGCCCAGTTCCTTAGTCTAAAAGGAATCGGGTGGGGGATATTCCCCTCCCATCGGCTGACAACGGTAGGTGCACCTTTTGAGGCGGTTTCTCAGGGAGATGGAACGGCACCTACTGTTGCTATGGTCGGATGCGATGCGATGTCTGCGGATGGGACATTACTGTGCGTGTGCGGTTAATAAGAAAAAGGTGGACGCGTGGGCGGTTCAATCGGATCCGGATTAACTGCGCCAGATCTGAGGGAAACTTCCCCGGTTTCATCGCCCGTCCATTTCGCCCCCTTCCCTCATAAATACGTGACAAGCCTCGCCCCTCCCCTCCTTACCTTACCTGCATACATTCGTCCTTTCTGCCCTCGAGCGGTTGCTAAGAACAGAGAGCGACGGGGAGAAGATGGGAGAAGGGGGAGGAAGAGAGAGAGAGAGAGAGGGATAGCGAGAGCTCACCTTACCACCGTAGCCGCATTCTCCACCGCATCCATGGCCAGTGGTGCTGTTGTCGTTCAAGCAGATCCTTGGGGTCCGTCCGACGTGTCCGCGGCGACTCTACAGTCGCTTATCGACGACGGCCTCCTCCGCCCGGTTACTGACCCCACCAGACCGGAGTGGATTGCTCCAGGGGGCGAGCCAGAGTCGAGGCCATGCGATGGCTACATCATGAGCTTTGTGGCCTTCCACGAGCGTGGTCTCGGCCTACCGGCGGATCGGTTCATGCATGCGCTCCCGCACTACTACGATGTGGAGCTCCACAACTTCAACCCTAACTCCATTGCGCAGGCGGCCATCTTCGTCGCCGTCTGCGAGGGGTACCTGGGCATTGCCCCCCACTAGGAGCTGTGGCTCCACCTCTTTCGGGCGGGGCTCACCACCAAGCCGACGGGCACGACGGGCACGCGGAAGGCGACGAGGGTCGGCGGCTGCACTCTCTAAATGCGCCAAGACCGGTAGCTCCTCTACATCTCGGACCAGCTTGCGTCGTCCAACCATCGCTGGTACAATAGCTGGTTCTACCTTCATAACGATGATGGTGGACTTCCCCCCTATACCGGGCGGGTCATGGAGAGCCAGCCAGAGAAGTGGAGGTATGGTGTCTCGGTGGTTGACTAGCCCAAGCTGCGGCCGCTTCTGGAGGCGCTAGAGTGGCTATGCAGCCGCGGCCTTACGGTGGCTGTGGTCGTGGTGGCCTTCCACCGCCAGAGGGTGCTGCCACTGATGGCTTGGCGGCAGCGCCTGTTCGAGATGACACCGGACGAGCCGATCGATGGCGTCCGGATGTCTGCTGTCGCCCTCTCCAACGAGGAGATTCTACGTCAGGTGAGAGAGATGGTGGAGGGGCAGCTGAAGAGTAGTGGCCTGTCCCCGTTCTCGATGCACCCATCACGGGGGTACCTCTCTCTGGTAAGTCACGCGCCGCTGCGGCCCCCGAGGCCTCCTTGCTCCTTACATTTTCCTGTTCCCTTATTGGCGTTCGCTGTTCCTGCAGGGGATGAGGGATGTGCGAGCCTCCCCACCGCCCGTTCCCGAGGACACAGAGCGGCGGGTGGTGAACAGGGCGCATGCTGAGGCGTAGAAGAAGTGAAAGGACGCCAAGGAGGCAAGGCGCAAGAGGAAGAACCTTGAGCATGATGAGCTAGAGAAACGTCGCCGGCAGCAGAGGCACGATGGTCTCCTGGTGGAGCCATCTCCGTCACCGTCGTTGTTGGATTCCTCGAGCGATGACGACGAGAGTGAGGCGGGGTGGGGTACCCTGGACCATCTCCTTGATGTCAGGGGGATGGTGCCCGGGGCATTGGTGAGCAGCCCGGCGTTTCCAGGAGGAGGAGAGGACGCCTCGGGGCCGACGATCGCCCGCCCCGGGGCCGAGGCCAACATGTCCGAGGCACGAGCATTAGGGAAGCGCGCTATCAGCCCAGTGGGCTCAACGGTGGAGGTGGAGTTGGCGGCGATGGGGGCGACGCAACCACCTCCATAGAGGGTCGAGGGGGCACTGGAGTCTAGTGAGGGCCGACCAGCACCGGCCGACACAGGGGCCGTGCCGCCGCCACCGCCACCACCGTTGCAGAGGACAAGGGACGTGGTGTGGAAGCTATTGTGTCCCCATTTGAGGTAAGTGTTTCGTCGGTGGAGTTTGCAGCATCTCCCACTCGTTCTTTGGTCGTATGCTGACCTTGCGAGTGCTTTTCCTTCAGCTGAAAGCGTCAGGTAGAAGAGCTCGCCCTGGCACCACGTAAGGCGCTCAAGGTGAGCACCAGCTCCACTGCCCAATGGGTGGTGGAGGCACAAGCCGCCATACAGCGTGGCGCGGCGTTGGCGAGGGCTGACCCGAAGGAGCCGGTCACCCAAGGAGAGGTTACCGAGGCGGCCACGAAGCGAGCGAGGGAGGAGGCACCTACGTCCTATGAGGCCGAGGCCCACGAGTCAGATGAAGCCAAGGTGCCCTCAATCGCTGAGGCCACCGAGGGCGAGGCCGAGGCCCCTAGGACCTCCGTGGCTGAGGCGACGGAGGCTGGGGTGTCCAGGACCACCAAGGCCGAGGTGGCGGAGGTCGGAGCTCCTGGGACCACTGAGGCCGAGGTGGCGGAGGCTAGCATGGGCGCGGTGGAGCCGGCGGCCCAGGAAGCAGAGACGGAGGTAGGGCAAGCTTTAGTACCGCCCCTGGTCCAAGATCCGTCGCCGTCACAGGGGGGCGCCCGGGAGGTGGAGGTCCATTCGATCTCCTCCGACGATACTTCCCGAGGGAAGGAGGTGGCGGATGCCGAGGCGGCTAGCACCATGGAGCAGCCAGCTCCGACCTCTAGCGAGGGAAGCTCGGCCCTCGTCTGGGTATAACCCGAGCCCCACAGATGGGATAGCCCGCGTGTCTTGTGGCAGAGCCGGGACGACCCTGAGGGGGAGCCTCTATTTGCCCTTGAGGACACAACCGAGGGGGGCGCTGGGACTCTTTCGAGCAATTCCATCATCTAGCAGAGCAGTCGCTGCGGACAGCGCTGTCTGTCGTGGCTGACGATCTACCCGATGTTGCCCAGGTGTGCGCTTTCTTTTTTTGTGCTATGTCATCTTTTCTTGAGTTTTCTCGCAGCGCTTGACGTCTGTTTTGCCTATCCAGGAGCTCGAGGCCCAGTCCCTTAGGAAGTCGTTGTTCCTCCGGTGGGAGAGGGGCGTCTAGGACCAGCTCCGGTAGCAGAAGGACCTGCTTGCCGGTGCCAACGAGCTTCTATCGGCATGGAGTGCGGAGGTGGAGGACCTCCGCCTTTGCTGTGCTAACATGAAGGCCGAGGCAGCCACAGCTCAGGAGCAGGCCGCCCCTTTAGCGGCGTGGATCAAGGAGCTAGAGGAGGAGTTGACCCAGTTGGCCGGCGAGCGGGACACCTTTAGGTCCCAGGCCGAATAAGTGGAGGCCTCTATCAAGGCCGTCACCGGGCAGCTGGGGGCAGAGTAGGGCGCGCACCTGCTGACGAAAGGTGCCTTGGCGAAGGCCCTCAAGGTGGCTGAGGCCTCTCGGGTCGAGGCCTTAGCCTGGAAGGAAAAGGCCGAGGGTGAGTCCCGTTAAGCCACGCTCCTTATTTTATTTGTTTTTCTTGGGTTCGACCGCTAACTCCCCGATGTGGTGCAGAGCTAGAGAAGGAGGCTTCCAGGGTGGCCGAGGCCTCTCGGGTCGAGGTCCAAAGCTGGAAAGAGAAAGCCGAGGGTGAGTCCCATAGGCCTTCGCCCCTGTTCGGATTATTTCCTTTTGTGCTTAACCCCATCCCGCTTGTATTGGCGTAGGGTTGGAGAAGGAGGTCTCCCGAGCAGCTAAGGCCTCTGTTGAAGTGCAGGCGGTGCTCGAGGCCAAGATCCGAGAGCACAACACGCTGCAGAGTGCCGCCCGTACTGCTTGCGAGGCCCTGGAGGTCGGGGGTTGAGTTGGGCAGCTCCCTCAAGAGCCGCTTGATCGTGTTGAGCGGCTGAGTCCATGAGCGGCTCTGGGGGGCGCTGCATACGGGCATCAAGCGTGCCCTGGCCGTCGTCTCCTCGCACTACGCCGACATCGACCTCGAGGCTGTCAGCGACGGCTACGTCATGGCTGAGGATGATGAGGAGGCTGAGGAGGAGGTCATGAAGCTGATGGAGGCGGCCGAGGCCCCTGGCACGATGCTAGCCAAGATGTTCGAAGAGGAGGTGGTTCCTCCTGCGCCGACCGCCGACGTTGGTGACCCTGAGTTCTAACCTGGGCCAAAGGGGGCATGTAAATAGATTAGGATTTATATTATTGTACCGTAACGCTTGTGGCCATCGAGGCCTTTTTAAAGTACTTATGCGTATAAGCTTTTTAATCATTTTTATTGTATTTCTGAGCCTCTGTCCTCTGTCTTGTCTTTGAACATATTTCTTGCAAAAAATTTCCTTGGAGCCTAAGCTGCCCCTTGAGCAAAAGGTGGTGAGGGAGTTGCCGTAGCCCAGAGGCATAGGCCGTCTTGCGGCTCAGCCGACCTTTTGACCCTGAGACAGAGTTTCGGTCCTTAGGTTTTTTACAATCGATTTGTCAGAGTACGCAAGAGAGTTTGCCGTAGAATTTTTTTCGAAAAACGACGAAAAAATGGTGCCTGGACTTAGGGGGAGGGTCCCCCTCGGGGGGGGGGGGGTCCCCCCCTTCTAGCCCCCGATGGAGGCTCGGTTCTGCAGAGGCAGAGCCGAGTCTTGTTCGAGCCCCACGGTGGGCACCTCTGTAGAGGCAGAGCTGAGTCTCCCTTGTAGCGTTATCGTAACGCTGATCCCCCATCGATAGGTTTGGGGGGTTTCTCGAAGAATTATAACAACTAAAGAACGCTTCTTTATCGTATTTCAAGAAACAAAGTATACAATGCTTGGAAATCTAAGGGTAGAAGCGACATAGCTATTCTATGTTCCAAGCGTTGGTGAGGATGTCACCCTTCTTGTTGGCTAGCTTGTAGGTCCCGGGCTTTAGCACTTGGGCGATGATGTACGGCCCTTCCCATGGCGGGGTCAGCTTGTGGTGGCCCTTATTGCTCTGCCTCAGTCTCAGCACTAGGTCGCCCACTTTTAGGTCTCGGCTTCGAATGCACCGGGCTTGATAGCGTCGTAGGGCTTGCTGGTACTTGGCCGAGTGTAGCAGCGCAACGTCTCGGGCTTCCTCCAGTTGGTCGAGGGCGTCCTCGTGGGCAGTGCGGTTGCTTTGCTCGTTGTAGGCTTGTAGCCTCGGGGAACCGTACTCCAAGTCAGTGGGGAGGATGGCCTTGGCTCCATAGACCAGGAAGAACGGTGTGAACCCCGTGGCTCGGCTTGGAGTGTTCCTTAGGCTCCAGATGACCGACGGGAGTTCGGTAAGCCATTTCTTGCCAAATTTCTTCAACCGATTGTATATTCTTGGCTTGAGGCCTTGTAGGATCATGCCGTTGGCACGTTCTACTTGGCCATTTGTCCTAGGGTGTCCTACGGCCGACTAGGCCACACGGATGTGGTGGTCATCGCAGAACGTCAGGAACTTGTGGCCGGTGAATTGTGTCCCATTATCAGTGATGATGGTGTTTGGAACCCCAAACCTATGGATGATATTAGTGAAGAACAGCACCGCTTGCTCGGATTTGATTTGATTGATCGGACGAGCCTCGATCCACTTGGAGAACTTATCGATCGCTACCAGCAAATGGGTATAGCCCCCAGGGGCCTTCTGTAGAGGCCCAACCATGTCCAGCCCCCACATGGCGAATGGCCATGTAATGGGGGTGGTTTGGAGGGCTTGGGCCGGGAGGTGCGTCTACCGCGCATAGTACTAACATCCCTCACAGGAGCATACCAGCTTGGTGGTGTCAGCGATCGCCATTGGCCAGTAGAACCCTTGGTGGAAGGCGTTTCCGACGAGCATCTAGGGCGCTGCATGGTGCCCTGCAGGCTCCCACGTGCAAGTCCCAAAGTAGGGCTTGGCCTACCTCGGTGGTGATGCATCGTTGGAGGACGCCAGATGGGCTTCGCCTGTACAACTCGCCGTTGCTGAGGACGTAAGTTTTGGCTCGTCGCTCAAGCCGTCAGGCGTTGGTCCTGTCTGTAGGAAGCTCTCCTCGAACGAGGCAATCAAGGAACGAGACTCGCCAGTCCATGCCCTGGTTGGCCTCGGGAGGCTCCACATTGACTTCCATGGCCTCGAGCTCGGCCACGGGGGCCTCAGTGACAGAGGGGGTCTCGGGCCCTGCGATGGGCTCGACCGGTGGGCCCTCTTCTACCGCCAAGGCATAGTCGATGGAAGGTTTGTGGAGGTCTCTGGCGAAGATGTTCAGGGGGACCGAGGCCCGTGCCGATGCCATCTTAGTTCGTCTGCGGCCTCGTTGAATTTTCACGTGATATGGTTGAGTTTGAGGCCGTCGAACTTGTCTTCTAGGCGACATACCAACTTGCAGTACGCCTCCATTTTGGGGTCATGGCAGTTCGACTCCTTCATCACTTGATCGATGATGAGCTGTGAATCGCCCCGTACGTCGAGACACCATACTCCAAGTTCAATGCCAATCTACAGGCCATTGACGAGGGCTTCGTACTCGGCTGCTGTTGTTGGAGGCGGCGAAGTGGAGCCAAATCATGTAGCGCATGTGCACTCCGAGTGGTGAGATGAAGAGCAGGCCCGCACCTACCCCGGTCTTCATCAGGGACCCATCGAAGTACATGGTCCAGCATTCTGCCTAGACTTGAGCAGGTGGCGGTTGGGTGTCGGTCCACTCGGCCACAAAATCGGCCAAGGCCTGAGATTTAATTGCTTTCTGAGGCACAAAAGACGGGGCTTCCCCCATGAGTTCGACGACCCACTTGGCTATTATACTCGAGGCCTCCCAGTTCTGGATTATCTCTCCCAGAGGGAAAGACGACACCACGGTCACCGGGTGGGACTCAAAGTAGTGACGCAGCTTGCGTCGAGCCAAGACTATGGCATAGATCAGCTTTTGGATATGGGGGTAGCGTGTCTTAGTCTCGGAGAGCACCTCGCTGATGAAGTAGATAGGTCGTTGGACGGGTAAAGCATGCCCCTCTTCCTGCCTCTCGACAACTATGGCCGCGCTAACCACTTGGGTCGTTGCAGCGACGTAGAGTAAGAGGGCCTCGCCCTTGGTCGGCGGCACTAGGACGGGAGGATTGGTGAGCAGTGCCTTGAGCTTGGTGAGGGCTTCTTCGGCCTCGGGGGTCCAAGAAAAGCGTTCGAATTTTCTCAAGAGGCGGTACAGAGGCAAGCCTTTTTCGCCTAGGCATGAGATGAAGTGGCTTAGGGCCGCATGGCATCCCATAACCCTCTGTACTTCCTTGAGGCCTCGAATTGGTCCCATGTTGGTCACGGCCGAGACCTTCTCTGGGTTGGCCTCGATGCCGCACTCCGAGACTATGAATCCCAAGAGCATGCCTCGGGGGACCCTAGAGACACACTTCTCGGGGTTGAGCTTGATGCCCTTTTCTCTAAGGCATTTGAAGGCTATCTCCAGGTCATCGACGAGATCACTGGCCTTCCTAGACTTGACCACGATGTCGTCCACGTAGGCCTCGACGGTTTGCCTAATGTGCTCACCAAAGACCTGGGTCATGCATCGCTCGTATGTGGCCCCTGCATTTCTGAGGCCGAATGACATAGTCACATAGCAGTACATGCCGAATGGGGTGATGAAAGAAGTCGCGAGTTGGTCAGATTCTTTCATCTTGATTTGATGGTAACCGGAATACGCATCAAGGAAAGATAGGGTTTTGCATCCTGCAGTGGAGTCAATGATTTGGTCGATTCGAGGTAATGGGAAAGGGACTTTTGGACATGCTTTATTTAAACCGGTGTAGTCTACACACATTCTCCACTTCCCATTTTTGTTCTTAACTAATACAAGATTAGCTAACCACTCTGGATGGGACACTTCCTTGATGAATCCAGCCGCCAAAAGCTTCTGCACCTCCTCGCCGATGTCCCTGTGCTTTTCCTCGTCGAATCAGCGCAGGCGCTATTTCACCGGTCTGGAGCCGGCCCGGATGTCCAAGGCGTGCTCAGCGACCTCCCTCGGTATGCCCGGCATGTCCGAGGGACTCCATGCAAATACATCGGCATTCGCGCGGAGAAAGTCGATGAGCATGGCTTCCTATTTGTTGTCAAGGGTGGCGCTGATCCTCAGCGCCCGGCCATCGGAGCAGGTGGGGTCGACCGGGATGAGTTTGACAGCCTCTACGGGCTCAAAAGTTCTAGCATGACGCTTGGAGTCAGGCGCCTCGCTACCAAGTCGGTCGAGGTTGACGATGAGGGTCTCGGCCTCCACGAGAGCCTCCGTGTACTTGATGCATTCGACGTCGTAGTTGTATGCATGCTCGTACGTGGACTCGATAGTGATGACGCCGTTGGGGCCCAGCATCTTGAGCTTGAGGTAGGTGTAGTCGGGGATCGCCATAAACTTGGCGTAGCATGGGCGCCTAGGATGGCGTGATAGGTCCCTTTGGCTCTCGAACCAGATCACCGTGCTGAGATGCAGTGGTCGCACGGGGTCTACCATCCGGAACTTGTTGGGATGACTAAGCTGACATGCAGTATGGCCCCTACCTGGCACACCAACCGTCGATGTTTTGGACCGGCGAGCCCTCAACCAACTAGTGAAAATTTACTACGTGCCCCTAATCCCGGATGGTGATGCAAAGAGACACAAGGTTTATGCTGGTTCAGGCAATAGGTGCCCTACGTCCAGTCTGAGAGATTGATCTTGTATTCCTTGCACCGAGGTGCTTGTAGTAGGGGTTTACAAGCAAGGCGAGAGAGGGAGATAGCCCTAGGTCTCTGCGTAGTGGCATGAGTTGCTTGAGATGTTGATCTCTTGCAATGAGGAAGAGTGTGTGTTTGTGAGTCTGTGTCTTCGTGTGCCCGTCCGTGTGTCCTAGAAGTGGCCCCGGTCACTGCCTTTTATAGTCGAAGGGAGGCATGGGGGCGGTACATGGATTTGCTATGTGGCGTTTTGTGAGCGGAGGCGGTATGCCGAGCCCTGTAGCTCGTCACTGTGGCGGCATGGTCGATGGAGCGGTCTTGTCCTCGGTGCACTGGAGCGACGCGCCGATCACGCCCGATCCTGTGCGACGTGGGAGCTCCTGTGATGGCTTGGCGCAGGGCATGGCGCTTACTGTGAACGACATGCCGGTCACTGTATGTTGACAACGTAGAGAGCCGAGGCCTAGTTGGTGCAGAGGCTGAACCATTGGGGGGGGCTCGACGGGCGCGAGTCCCGAGGCTACCGAGACCCCAAAGCGGATAGCCGAGGCTCAGAGGGAGCAGTTGGTCTTTGTACGTCGATTCCGAGGCTACAGGGACCCGGAGCTGACTCTCCATGCCGCGCTGTCCTCAGAGCAGGGGTTAGGCAGCACGGGTGTCAGTCTTGGGTACAGTGCCGAGCACAGCGGCTGGTAACCCCTGCCCTGTCCGGTCCCGGACGGCATGGCGTCGATGTGACTCACGTCTCGTCGGTCACTCCATTGTATCGAGCCGTCGCTCGACTGATGTTGTGGGAGTGGTTGAACGCGTTAGTTGGACGTGACGTCCTATCAGAGAAGTCGGTCGAGGCGTAGGCGACGGGGTTGTTGCTGAGATGGCCTCGAGCGTGGTGGAGAATCGGTACCTCGTCCGAGGCCTTACGTGCGGGGCCTCGAGCGAGTCGGAGAGTCGGTACCTCGTCCGAGGCTTTACGGGCGTCTGAGGCCTTACGTGCGGGGCCTCGAGCGAGTCGGGGAATCGGTACCTCGTTCGAGGCCTTGCGGTTTGGGGCCTCGAGCGAGGCGGAGAGTCAATACCTCGTCCGATGCCTTGTGGTTTCGTTCTGGGCCGAGCCCGCTTTGGGTGAGCCCGGATATTGTTTGAGGTGGGCCAGGTGGCCCAGCCAAGGTCTCTTAGTTTTGATTTTTACAAGGTCTAAGCGATTTTTTTGGCTCTTGCTTAGGGGACCCCCTTTTATGGTACCCGACAAATGGTTTTCAAAACAATATTCAGTTGCTACTTTTTACAATTATGTTATGTACTAGAAAGATTTAATTCAGAGACCTTGTAGATGTCCAAAATGGATCTTTTTGTTGCGACCGGAGGGAGTAATTTTTTTAGGTTTTGGTGTTACTTTTTGGCCCTGTTCGCTTCGCTAAAAAAACAAGCCGAAATACTGTTTCGATTGATTTGTTATGAGAGAAAAACACTGTTCCGGCTAAAAAAACAAGCTGAAAAGTACGGATTATAAGAGAAACGAATAGGGCCTTTCAAAAAACTAAGACTCTTTCTTTTGTTCACTACAACTACAGATTAGTAATAAATAAGAGCTGTCACAATATCTTACAAAGCATGGGAACCACAACTCTTTGGCATGTTTGGAAGAGGGTAATTGCCCCCAAAAATTAAGAACATTGGAGTGGTGGTGTGTGTGTGTGGGGGGGGGGGGGGGGGTCGCCTATGAATAATGGGTTGATCTGAAACATCCAATGACAATATACACAGCCTCAGTGTCATACCTAACAGCACTAGGTAGATCATTGACCTGAGAATCGAAACAGCTTGCGGTTCAATAATTCTGCAGCTAGCTTACAGGAGCATCTGGTCTATTGCAAGAACAATGTTCTTCTCGAACACTCAAGAACAATGCCCTTCATGGATTCTGCTATGTGACGATGTGGTCCAGCTTACTTGGTACACGAGGCCATATCTTTGCGTTTGCTTTATGTATATGTTCCCTTTTTATTCCTCAGTTTACTCACATCTCTCTTGTGGCTGCAGGGTTCTGAGTTCTTGATAAGTACCATTTGTCTGAAACAGCTTTAGAGCTTAACCTTTTGATACCTCCCTTTGATTGAGATCATTTTCCTAGGAATATTTTTTTCTGGGAATATTATTAAGATTCCCACTAATCTTTGATATCCTGTAAACCAAACGCGCAAGCAGTCCTGATGCTCAATGCTTGATGGATCAGAACACTTATGGAATCTTGCTTGCTTGATAGATCTCAAGGTAACTTATGGAATTGATTCTTCTAATTTTCGCACTTTATTAATTTGTTGGATGGATCGTTATCCAACTGCACCAGGCGCTTATTGATATCCTGCCATGTCCTGGTCCTACATGTTGAAGTTACTTCGTGATCATTCTGGTTACTAGAAAATTATGCTTAAGGCAATGAATCTCATCATAGTACCTAGCAAGGGCCGCTTGCATCTGATATACAATTCTTAGTTATAAAACAGTGAACTACTTACGCTGTTTGAGCCAGAAGGCGGTGCTAGGCTCTTCCAAACAAGAACCATGTGCTTTCCCCCCTAACTAGAATATAAAATGCGCAATCATAGCTGTCGATCTGCCAACAGAAATAAACCAGAAGAAATGCACGTAGCTATCTCCAATTTGGGCCAGTGAACGATTTTTTTTCTATTTTCCTCGCCACAAAAAACTTGGCATCTCATTCTGCTGAGACATAAAGCTAACAACTTTTTACCTTCCCTGGCTGGGATCCATCACACTCCGATCCATAAATCTCTTTGCCAAGGTCTATAGTGTAAGGGAACCGTGACGCCTAAGAGGAGGTTGAATTAGGCAATTTAAAACTCGAACTCTAAACTATGGCCTCTTTTTCTATTTTTAGCAAAACCTATGCAAAAGATAAACTATCTAAATGTGCAACTACAGTTTTGCTAGTGTGTTGCTATCTCTACCGCAAAAAGAGTTATGCACACAATGTAAATGCGGAAGTTAAAGAGTAAGGTAGAGATATGCAAACTCCCGTCGATGACTCCGGTATTTTTACCAAGGTATCGATAAGCAGTGCAAGCTCCCGCCTAATCCTCGTTGGAGCCCCTCGCAAGTAATCCATCGCAAGGGCCAAGCTCCCGGTCGGGTAACTCCGTAGATAGCCCCGGGCCTTCTCCACGCGCAAGTGAGTCTCCGGTGTGCCTTACGGCAAGCCTCTTCCGGACCGCTCCCCGCCGTCTTCACTATCAAGCTTCTGGCCGAACCGCCGCGAGCCTTATTCCCTTCGGTACACGGTGGCGGCCACACCACAAACGCGGTTGGTGTGATCTCGCAAGACTACAAGCCCCTCCGATGTACAACAATGGTGCGCGCAAGCACCGAGTAATAAGAGGTATGCAAACCTCACTAAACACTAGGTCTAAACCTAGAGCAAGCACATAAGTGGTGGTCTAATCAACCTAAACACTTCGCAAAGCACCTACGCTAATCACCTAATGAACCACTAAGCACTATGCAAGTGGAGATCACTAAAATAGTGTATCAACACACTTAATATGTTTCCTCAGCTCCACTACACTCAAATGGCCGGTTGAGGTTCTATTTATAAGCCCCACTGATAAAGTAGCCGTTGGGGACGAAACCCACTTTTCTGCTACTGACTGGACGCTGATCACGTCCTGACCGGACACGTCCGGTCGTCCCGACTGTTGAGCGCGCGCGCGGATCGAACTCTGAGCTGAGTCCGGTCATCATCGACCGGACGCGTCTGGTCGTGCTGGCGCCGCTCTAGAACCTCTCTAGAAATGATCGGACGCTGCACTTCGTGCCTCCAGTCGTCCAGTGCCACTGCGTCCGGTCACGCTGAAAACATTGCCATGACGATGAATAGTGTCACCAGGTGCGTCCGGTCACTGCTTCGCTCAGCGTTCGATCACTGCTGCTCAGCGTCCGATCACAGCTGCCGACTGCCTGGTGTTGCCGAGCAACTAATCGAACACGTCCAGTCCTCATTAGGGCCAGCGTCCGGTCACCTCTGCCGTGCTTATTTCTTTGTGATCTTGCGTCCGGCTTGGTTCTCATCTTCGTGCTTGGACTTTGCTTGATATCTTAGGTCTTTTCTTATGCTTCTAGGGTCTTGCTTATGGTGTTGATTGTGGGGTCATCATGTCTCCTTCGTTCAAGTCACGTCTTGCACCCTATTGAACGACAAAACAATTACTTCCTAAATTCATTAGTCTAATTTGGTTGTGTTGGTCATCAAACACCAAAATCCAAAGTAAATAGGCCTATGGTCTATTTTCCTTACAATCTCCCGATTTTTGGTGATTGATGACAACATGACCAAAACAAGCAAATAATAAAAATTTTGGAATTTTAAAAACTATTTACTTGCTAGGATGCAATGCAAAGGGCAAGGTTATATGATGCTAAAAGATACCAATTGTAAAGCTAAATGATACCACATATAAACATCTTTGGAAACTTATCTTACTCTTGCAAATGTCCCCATGTGGCATTATGGATTTAAGCCTCCCCTAACTTCATAATCTACTATCCTCAGCTTTCTCGGACCATTATCACTTGTAAATTATTATGATCGGGCTTGCTTTTGGTCCTATAAATTCTCCCCCTTTGAAATCAAACACCAAAAAGGAAGACATTAGTAGCACACGGGAGGGTCAAACTTTATGATCCATTGTATGTGGAGTGGAATAGGTCACAAAATTTGACTCTCATATTACATAGACTAAGCTCCCCCTAAATATATGCATACATATGATGGAGAAAGTAGTTTATGCATAATTGGCAAATTAATGCTCAAGGGAGATTAATCTATATAATGCATGGAGAAAGCATATAAATATCAAAGTGAAATCAACATGATTATATCGGTTTAGAAATACCACATGTGAAAACCAATTTGATTTATACCACTTGCAATATGTGGTGGATATTTGAAGTATGATGCTTAACTCCGGGGACTCCATTTTGCTTGCAATGAGACTACTACACACATGATAAGCTTGAAGAGGTGTTAGTCTCAAAGCATCTAACTTGTAGAGTAACCTCTCCCTAAATTTGTGCACATAAGTATGGAATACTTATAGGAGACATGCACAATTGATTTTAGAGTAAAAAATACCACTTGAAAGATGACATCACATGAATGTGAGAATCATTTTCGAAAGTAATATTCAGGAAAAATTATCTACAATTTGGACTTTGGCACATATTAGATGAACAATTGTAAAAAAGCTATGTGTCGTGCTCCTAAACAATTTAAACCAAGGGTTAAGAGTGAAACCGAGCAAGCCTACCATAAGATATACCTAGTGTATGCAAGACAAAATATTTAAGCATGCAAATGCAAACCTAGGCATAAAAAAAACTAGATGCTTATTGAAATTGCAAGATATTAAATCTAGTTACCTAACATGGAAAGGGGAATTTGGGTCCATAGTATTCACTAACCCACTTGACAATATCCTTATCCATAATGATGCACCCCATGAAATGCACCCATACTTTGTCAAGTCTCCAAATTCCTCGGAGTCCATCGGACTTCTCACTTCCCTTTCGAGATCCAAACCTTCTTGGTGCTCTTCATGTTGGAAATGATCTCCTTTGGCACCCAAATGCGTTTGGCCCCATTGTTGGCTTGCTTGTTGACCTTGGTGCCACCACCTTGTCATTTTTCTTCTTCTTCAAGAGATAAGGTGTGGAGTCCTTTTTGTCCACCTTGCTGGTGTAGGTGTTGGAGAACTTGCTTGTTTGCTTTTTGTTTTTCTCTTTCTTCTTAGCTCCTCCCCCATTCTTCACCTTGCACTCATAGGACTTGTGACCTTCCTTGTGGCACACGTAGCAAACTATGGTTTGTCCTTCATCAAGCTTCTTCACTCCCTTGATAGTGTTATCTTGATGAAGTTGGGTTTGCTCCATCTTGCCTTTCACTTGAGTCAAGTCCCTGGTGAGGCGAGACACTTCTTGCTTAAGTTGCTCATTCTCCATTGCAACATGTTGTGTGCATGTATATGGCAGAACCGCCCAAAATAACACACTTATGGAGGCGGTCGTCTTCCACCAGACACTAAGCACCCCATAAGCAAGCTACATCAGGTGAAATCTGTCAGGCACACCCCAAGGGAGAACCCAAAAGATCCACATTTTCCCAGAGGATCCAATAATGAGAATGAGTTACAATACTTAATGCATTTCATACATCCAGGGTTTATAGAAATTCATTATTACATTGCCAAATGTCATAGTGCGGAATACTAAACAATAGAATTAATTAAAAATAAACATCTAGCGATAAGGAACGAGGATCCGTTTGTGCCCACCAGAAGAATCCTCCACACAATGGCACTTCTTAAGCATTACCTGCAACAGGGGTAAATAAACCCTGAGTACACAATGTACTCGCAAGACCTATTCGACTGGTGGGAATAATTTCCCGACTCTAAGGAGTATGATAAGCTTTATGGGTTGCTGGTTTCCTTTTAAGCAGAAAGCAATACTATTAGTGAGTCCTTACTTATGATATTATTAATAGCTATATTAATTTATTATCTATCCATTCTATGTAAGCACATGTCCTACTTTCAAGCAAGGGTTGAGCAATCAGTTCCATTTCATCACCTTCCATCTTTTAGTTCTTACTTCGATGCTAGAGTTAAGACAAGCCGTACCGACTTGGTGGTGATTCGTGAATCAATATCCCCAGCTAGGTACCTCGAAAACACACGCCCTGCTTTTATCCCAGGCACAAGCAGGACTAACCCATCACCCTCCTGTCCTAGGTGTCTAGGTCCCTGTCCAAACTTGGACTCCAAGCCCACACTCCGGAGTCCCGGACTCAGTGCGGTGCAAGGACCTCCACCATCCCCGCCTCCAATCAGTCGGTCTGGAAAGAGCCGAATCCACGACAAGAGAGCAATGAGTCTTCCCTACGCCCATACCCAAGTATGTGCTTGGGATAATAGATCTGTGACTTGCCTAGCATCCATTACAACGACCGGTCCTTAACCGACACAGACAGGGAAAAAGTGTAACCGAGCCATGCCCTATTGGCTGCAGGACACAACCCCTTACACCCACTAGTACCCAAATCACATCCATGCCCAGGTCACCACTTTTCTTTCCACCATTTTATCATGAGTGATCATAATTATCACCTACTGTGAGTAACGGTAGGTTACTCAAGCTACCGAAATCCTAAGCATAGCAGCTACTCGACCTGTACTAGTAGGACTCATAGGTAGATATATTTATGCATGTAGTTTCCATAAAATACCAGAACATAAATGCACATTATATATATATTCAGTGATCAGTAAAAATAGGGGTTATGCACCGGAGCTTGCCTTGGGCAGGCGACGGGTCAGCAAAGTCAGCACCAAAAGGCTCTAGGGCTCCCTCCTACACGAGGATCTCCTCCTTGTACTCCTCAATGACTTCCTCGTAATCCTATTCATCCACGGGCACAAACTCTACCAACTCGTGATCTACATGTATGAAATGATAATGCAATACTTAGTAATACGACAACAACAACTCTTAAAATAAAAATATATCTATCTAATTACTAAGCTAGTGCTACCTACCAAGGTACTAAGTTACCTATTGTTATCACTAACAAACATGACATACCTCACCATAGCCACTAAAGGTATTCTTACTCCTAATACTGATTTAATATATATATGATAAAACAACAATAATACCTACTCTATTTATCAACCTACTCTAGGGCTATAAAATTTACAGCAAGTACATAATAATCTAATGAACCTACTATAAAAATCTCATAGCTATATATATCACCAATTTTCCACAAAAATTCCTACAAATATTAATCTACATAATACTAAGCTCTCTAGTTTGAATTTATGAACCTATCATTAACATAGCTAACTGTAAACTAACTATACTAACAGATAGATGGCATTTTTGTGAACCTAGCAAACTTGGTTTCACTATTTTTGGACATCTACAAGATTTACTATAATTTATCAAAGTTCAGCTCAAAACTAAATTGAATAAGCATTTATTAATGCACTAGAAAATAGAAAACCAAACTTCAAACCGTGGCCCATTAACTGCAATGCGTCCCACAACCACGCGCGCGCGCGCACCAGGGGCGCGGCCCATGCAGAGCGATGCCAGCCCACAACGGGAAGGCCCGCGCGTGATGGTCCTTTTTGCGAGAATTCCCCTGACCTACCGACGAACCACGCTGAGGTCCATGGTACTATTTCTATAGATAGTTGTCATATGAATCTAACCCTCCCCTTTTTCCTTCTTTACTACAGTCAAGTCCCCCAGCACCTGCGTGTGCACCGGTGCGGCGGCGCTGGCACTGGGCGGCTACGCTGGTGAGTCCAGCCCTTCGCCGCCCTAACTACAGGACCAACACTTACCTAGGAGTGAACGCGAAGCGCTGGGTGAATGAAGCATGAGCTGGGACGCTGCAGCGGGGTTGGACCACGGTGGCGGAGATCCTACAGCCACGACGGTGGCGTTCCGGTGAGTGACACCAAAACTAGAGCAAATGGGGTAGCTAGTGAGCTCAAAGAACTAACCATAGAACCAGTCGAGGCGGTGGTTCGATCAGAGACGGCCCGAGCTGAGCTAGCCGCGTGCGCACGGACGGTGCGGTGGCGCACGACGGTGGCACGGCTACATCAGGGGAGGCCAAGCGGCGGTAGCGCTTCAGCAGAGGTGCATAGGGTGATTAGCAGATGGAGGCAAGGCTATCGGTGCAAGGAATTGCCATGAGCTGCTCTGGATAAGTGGTTTGTCGTCGGTGCATGCCCACATGGTCTTATTGACCTGGCAGAGTGGCAGCTCCAAATTGGGGCATGGTGTAGCGAGACTTGCT
Organism: Miscanthus floridulus; assembly: GCF_019320115.1. Taxonomy (NCBI): domain Eukaryota; kingdom Viridiplantae; phylum Streptophyta; class Magnoliopsida; order Poales; family Poaceae; genus Miscanthus; species Miscanthus floridulus. The sequence goes on along the minus strand of NC_089591.1, from coordinate 5,378,021 downwards.
GCAAGGTAGGGTCGGGTGGGTGACTGGCTACTCAATGGAGCCGAGGACATGGTTAATTTGATTATGGTGCCTCCACCATGGTGAATTGAAGGGAGCGGGTCCGTCGGCCATGACGACAGCGGAGATAGGGGAGGACAGGTGAGGCTGGTCTCATTGCTGCTGTGGCGTGACACGGCCATCCACACTGTGCTTAATCACGCACAGGCTACAGGGCAATGGGAAATAGCGATGCATGCCACAGACAGCTGGTCGCACTACCTAACACGCAAGCCGACGGCTGCTCGGTCCTTTGTGCCGCTGTGGACGGTGCCAACTAGGGAGAAGCTTCCGTGTTGCGTCGCGTCAAGTTTAGACGTGATGGCAGAGGCAGGCGGGCAAGCTCATGCATGTAGCTATGAAGGTCAACCACAGCAGTAGCCATGTGGCAGCAGCGGCTAGAGCGTAGCACAACGCGACGGTGTCAGAGGGGTTGGGCTCGCCAGGCGTGACGGTGGCCAGAGGCAGGCTCGGGCAGCGACACGTGCGTGTGTGTGCGTGGCGTGCTAGGCACGTCAACGATGGCATGGCCAACAGCACAGGGCTAGTGGCAGGGTCGGCTAGCACGGTGGCCCATGCTGGTGCACACGATGGGTAGCAGACGCGGCGACGATGAGTGCCAGCGTGGTGATCGCGCCTAGACGCTGCAATCGGCCAGGAAAGTGACTTGCACGTTTTTTAAAGCTGCCCAAAAACCCAACTCGATGATCCAGTTCCTAACCCAACTATTTTACGCTCGAGATGGTATATCAAGCGACTAGAACAAACCCTTAAACTATGCCACTGCCTAACCCGATCGTTCTACAAAAAATGTCAAACTTAGCTTCGTCAACGTGTTGTCCGACTTAGGAAATTTCGGCTAAGTCCTAAACGGTTTCGCGTCGAATGCGATTTCCAAGCTACTCGATACCCTAGCTAGCGAATCCCGTTCTCAACCGTACGTATTTCACCATCACCTTTGAAGTTCATGCGACAAACTTTACTAAAGCTTTGCATATGCGTTCTATAGCATTTTTGTTCCATAAAAATTCATTTAGAACCCTAAGTAATACAACGCGACATGAAATGTAACATGTGTTTCGTGTTTCAATTGAATGTTTCAAGTTCCGTATATTGCCTTATACCCTATATTACACACATTTACACACAAGTATGATGCTCATGCAGTGGTTTAGTAAAAAGTTGTACAGTGTAACACCGAGGGTGTTACAAATCTACCCCCTTAAAACAAAATCTCGACCCAAGATTTCTTGTGCCTAGTGTGAGAAGGAGATATGAAATACATTTCAACACAACAACTAACTATCAAACCCAGAGAGTAGGTGGGGGTAATGCTTCAATATGTAACTCTCTTGTTCCCACGTGGCCTCATCCTCTGAATGGTTTCGCCACTGCACTTTGTAGAACTTTACCACAATGTTCCTTGTCACTTTCTTTTCCATCTAGGATTTTGATAGGGTGCTCAACATAAGTCAAATCTGGCTAGAGGGGAAGCCTTTCAATTTCCATAGCTTCATAAAGAACCCACAAACATTTCTTCAATTGTGACACATGAAACACATTATGTACCGCAAATAAAATATCAAGAAGCTATAGACAGTAAGCAACTGGGCCACACTGCTTCAAAACTTTGTAAGGACCCACATATTGGGGAGCTAGCTTGCCATGGATACCAAACCGATGCACTCCTCTCATAGGAGACACCTTGAGGTACACATAATCCCCAACTTCAAATTCCAAGGACCTTCTTCGCTTGTCCGTATAGGCTTTCTGTCGGCTCTGAGCTGCCTTCAAATGACTCTGAATAATGATGACGTGCTCTCAAGCCTCCTTAATGAATTCTGGCCCAAAGTATTCACGGTCACCCACTTCAACCCAGTTAAGTGGTGTCCTACACTTTCTTCCATATAGAGCTTCAAATGGTGTCATGTGGATGCTTTCTTGATAGCTATTATTGTAAGAAAATTGAGATAACTTCAGACAATCATCCCACTTCTCTGGAAAAGAAATGGCACACGCTCTTAACCTATCCTCAAGCACCTGGTTCACCCTTTCTATTTGGCCATCGGTCTAGGGGTGATAGGCTGAACTACAGAGGAGACTAGTTCCAAGACACTCCTAGAGTTGCTCCCAGAAGCATGAGACAAAAACTGATCCCCTATCAGAGATGATAGTAAGGGGAACTCCATGTAGGGTCACAATCTGGTCCAAGTACAACTCGGCATACTATCTGGCAGAATATGTGGAATTCACTAGGAGCAAATGAGCTGACTTGGTAAGGCAATCCATAATGACCCAGATAGAGTTATAGCCCTTAGATGTGTGGGGTAAACCCACAATGAAGTCCATGGAAATATCCTCCCATTTCCAAATAGGAATGGGTAAGGGCTATAGATATCCTAGAGTACGCATATGATATGCCTTAACTCTACCACAAGTGTCGCACTCCATGACGTGCCGGGTGATGTCCTGCTTCATGTTGGACCACCAATACAAGTGGTGCAAATCATGATACATCTTGTTGCTGCCAGGATGAATAGATAGCTTTGAATGATGGGCTTCATTCAAAATCTTTCTTCTCAGCTCCTCATTGGATGGAACCACCAATCTATCCTTGTACCTCACTACATCATGCTCATCAATACTAAAGTGAGGGCCACGCCCTTCGGCAATCAATTTTTGGATGTGGGGAATTTCCTCAGGGTCTTGCCTTTGCTCTAGAATAATCTACTCAAGCAACTCTGAGGTCAAGGCAATGTGAGCCAGCACTTCTGCATGGTTGAGAGACAAAGTTGTTTCCTCAATCTGATGTGACTTTTGGCTCAAAGCATCAGCCACTACATTGGCCTTTCCTAGGTGGTAATGTACCTCCAAGTTATAATCCTTAATATATTCCAACCATCTCCTTTGCCTCATATTCAACTCAGACTGGGTGAAAATATACTTGAGGCTCTTGTGATCTGTAAAGATATGCACTTTGTTGCCCAACAGGTAGTGCCTCCAAATTTTTAGAGCATGGACCACAACAGCCAGCTCTAAATCATGAGTGGGGTAATTCACTTCGTGCTTTTTTAGTTGGCGTGAAGCATAAGCTATCACACGCCCATCTTGCATAAGCACACATCCCAACCCTATCTTTGAGGCATCATAGTATACATCAAAGGGTTTGTCAATATCTGGTTGGGCCAACACAGGAGCGGTGGTCAGAAATGTCTTCAGAGCTTGGAAGGCTTCTTCACAGGCTGGGCTCTAGTCAAACTTGGCTTCTTTTTGGAGTAGCTTGGTCATTGGCTAGGCTATCTTGGAAAAATCCAAAATGAAATGCCGATAGTACCCAGCTAGACCAAGGAACTGGTGAATCTGGTGCATAGACTTGAGAGACTTCCAATTCAGTACATCTTGCACCTTGCTAGGATCTACAAAAATGCCATCATGTGTCAACACATGCCCCAAAAACTATACTCGATCTAACCAGAATTCACACTTGCTGAATTTAGCATACAACTTGTATTCCCTCAACCAAGCCAGTACTATCCGAAGGTGTTGGGCATGCTCTTCATCATTCTTGGAATATATCAGGATATCATCAATGAATACCACAACAAACTTGTCTAGCTCCAGCATAAAGACTGAATTCATTAGGTACATGAAGAATGCAGGAGCGTTGGTGAGACCAAAAGACATCACTAGGTACTCATACAACCCATACCTAGTAGAAAACGTTGTCTTTGGTATATCATGTGGTCTGATCTTGATCTAATGATAGCTTGAACGGAGGTCAATCTTCGAGAACACCTTGGCACCAGCTAGTTGATCAAACAAAGTATCTACATGGGCAAAGGAAACCATGTGCTTTCCCCCCTAACTAGAATATAAAATGCGCAATCATAGCTGTCGATCTGCCAACAGAAATAAACCAGAAGAAATGCACGTAGCTATCTCCAATTTGGGCCAGTGAACGATTTTTTTTCTATTTTCCTCGCCACAAAAAACTTGGCATCTCATTCTGCTGAGACATAAAGCTAACAACTTTTTACCTTCCCTGGCTGGGATCCATCACACTCCGATCCATAAATCTCTTTGCCAAGGTCTATAGTGTAAGGGAACCGTGACGCCTAAGAGGAGGTTGAATTAGGCAATTTAAAACTCGAACTCTAAACTATGGCCTCTTTTTCTATTTTTAGCAAAACCTATGCAAAAGATAAACTATCTAAATGTGCAACTACAGTTTTGCTAGTGTGTTGCTATCTCTACCGCAAAAAGAGTTATGCACACAATGTAAATGCGGAAGTTAAAGAGTAAGGTAGAGATATGCAAACTCCCGTCGATGACTCCGGTATTTTTACCAAGGTATCGATAAGCGTGCAAGCTCCCGCCTAATCCTCGTTGGAGCCCCTCGCAAGTAATCCATCGCAAGGGCCAAGCTCCCGGTCGGGTAACTCCGTAGATAGCCCCGGGCCTTCTCCACGCGCAAGTGAGTCTCCGGTGTGCCTTACGGCAAGCCTCTTCCGGACCGCTCCCCGCCGTCTTCACTATCAAGCTTCTGGCCGAACCGCCGCGAGCCTTGTTCCCTTCGGTACACGGTGGCGGCCACACCACAAACGCGGTTGGTGTGATCTCGCAAGACTACAAGCCCCTCCGATGTACAACAATGGTGCGCGCAAGCACCGAGTAATAAGAGGTATGCAAACCTCACTAAACACTAGGTCTAAACCTAGAGCAAGCACATAAGTGGTGGTCTAATCAACCTAAACACTTCGCAAAGCACCTACGCTAATCACCTAATGAACCACTAAGCACTATGCAAGTGGAGATCACTAAAATAGTGTATCAACACACTTAATATGTTTCCTCAGCTCCACTACACTCAAATGGCCGGTTGAGGTTCTATTTATAAGCCCCACTGATAAAGTAGCCGTTGGGGACGAAACCCACTTTTCTGCTACTGACTGGACGCTGATCACGTCCTGACCGGACACGTCCGGTCGTCCCGACTGTTGAGCGCGCGCGCGGATCGAACTCTGAGCTGAGTCCGGTCATCATCGACCGGACGCGTCTGGTCGTGCTGGCGCCGCTCTAGAACCTCTCTAGAAATGATCGGACGCTGCACTTCGTGCCTCCAGTCGTCCAGTGCCACTGCGTCCGGTCACGCTGAAAACATTGCCATGACGATGAATAGTGTCACCAGTGCGTCCGGTCACTGCTTCGCTCAGCGTTCGATCACTGCTGCTCAGCGTCCGATCACAGCTGCCGACTGCCTGGTGTTGCCGAGCAACTAATCGAACACGTCCAGTCCTCATTAGGGCCACGTCCGGTCACCTCTGCCGTGCTTATTTCTTTGTGATCTTGCGTCCGGCTTGGTTCTCATCTTCGTGCTTGGACTTTGCTTGATATCTTAGGTCTTTTCTTATGCTTCTAGGGTCTTGCTTATGGTGTTGATTGTGGGGTCATCATGTCTCCTTCGTTCAAGTCACGTCTTGCACCCTATTGAACGACAAAACAATTACTTCCAAATTCATTAGTCTAATTTGGTTGTGTTGGTCATCAAACACCAAAATCCAAAGTAAATAGGCCTATGGTCTATTTTCCTTACAATCTCCCGATTTTTGGTGATTGATGACAACATGACCAAAACAAGCAAATAATAAAAATTTTGGAATTTTAAAAACTATTTACTTGCTAGGATGCAATGCAAAGGGCAAGGTTATATGATGCTAAAAGATACCAATTGTAAAGCTAAATGATACCACATATAAACATCTTTGGAAACTTATCTTACTCTTGCAAATGTCCCCATGTGGCATTATGGATTTAAGCCTCCCCTAACTTCATAATCTACTATCCTCGCTTTCTCGGACCATTATCACTTGTAAATTATTATGATCGGGCTTGCTTTTGGTCCTATAAATTCTCCCCCTTTGAAATCAAACACCAAAAAGGAAGACATTAGTAGCACACGGGAGGGTCAAACTTTATGATCCATTGTATGTGGAGTGGAATAGGTCACAAAATTTGACTCTCATATTACATAGACTAAGCTCCCCCTAAATATATGCATACATATGATGGAGAAAGTAGTTTATGCATAATTGGCAAATTAATGCTCAAGGGAGATTAATCTATATAATGCATGGAGAAAGCATATAAATATCAAAGTGAAATCAACATGATTATATCGGTTTAGAAATACCACATGTGAAAACCAATTTGATTTATACCACTTGCAATATGTGGTGGATATTTGAAGTATGATGCTTAACTCCGGGGACTCCATTTTGCTTGCAATGAGACTACTACACACATGATAAGCTTGAAGAGGTGTTAGTCTCAAAGCATCTAACTTGTAGAGTAACCTCTCCCTAAATTTGTGCACATAAGTATGGAATACTTATAGGAGACATGCACAATTGATTTTAGAGTAAAAAATACCACTTGAAAGATGACATCACATGAATGTGAGAATCATTTTCGAAAGTAATATTCAGGAAAAATTATCTACAATTTGGACTTTGGCACATATTAGATGAACAATTGTAAAAAAGCTATGTGTCGTGCTCCTAAACAATTTAAACCAAGGGTTAAGAGTGAAACCGAGCAAGCCTACCATAAGATATACCTAGTGTATGCAAGACAAAATATTTAAGCATGCAAATGCAAACCTAGGCATAAAAAAAACTAGATGCTTATTGAAATTGCAAGATATTAAATCTAGTTACCTAACATGGAAAGGGGAATTTGGGTCCATAGTATTCACTAACCCACTTGACAATATCCTTATCCATAATGATGCACCCCATGAAATGCACCCATACTTTGTCAAGTCTCCAAATTCCTCGGAGTCCATCGGACTTCTCACTTCCCTTTCGAGATCCAAACCTTCTTGGTGCTCTTCATGTTGGAAATGATCTCCTTTGGCACCCAAATGCGTTTGGCCCCATTGTTGGCTTGCTTGTTGACCTTGGTGCCACCACCTTGTCATTTTTCTTCTTCTTCAAGAGATAAGGTGTGGAGTCCTTTTTGTCCACCTTGCTGGTGTAGGTGTTGGAGAACTTGCTTGTTTGCTTTTTGTTTTTCTCTTTCTTCTTAGCTCCTCCCCCATTCTTCACCTTGCACTCATAGGACTTGTGACCTTCCTTGTGGCACACGTAGCAAACTATGGTTTGTCCTTCATCAAGCTTCTTCACTCCCTTGATAGTGTTATCTTGATGAAGTTGGGTTTGCTCCATCTTGCCTTTCACTTGAGTCAAGTCCCTGGTGAGGCGAGACACTTCTTGCTTAAGTTGCTCATTCTCCATTGCAACATGTTGTGTGCATGTATATGGCAGAACCGCCCAAAATAACACACTTATGGAGGCGGTCGTCTTCCACCAGACACTAAGCACCCCATAAGCAAGCTACATCAGGTGAAATCTGTCAGGCACACCCCAAGGGAGAACCCAAAAGATCCACATTTTCCCAGAGGATCCAATAATGAGAATGAGTTACAATACTTAATGCATTTCATACATCCAGGGTTTATAGAAATTCATTATTACATTGCCAAATGTCATAGTGCGGAATACTAAACAATAGAATTAATTAAAAATAAACATCTAGCGATAAGGAACGAGGATCCGTTTGTGCCCACCAGAAGAATCCTCCACACAATGGCACTTCTTAAGCATTACCTGCAACAGGGGTAAATAAACCCTGAGTACACAATGTACTCGCAAGACCTATTCGACTGGTGGGAATAATTTCCCGACTCTAAGGAGTATGATAAGCTTTATGGGTTGCTGGTTTCCTTTTAAGCAGAAAGCAATACTATTAGTGAGTCCTTACTTATGATATTATTAATAGCTATATTAATTTATTATCTATCCATTCTATGTAAGCACATGTCCTACTTTCAAGCAAGGGTTGAGCAATCAGTTCCATTTCATCACCTTCCATCTTTTAGTTCTTACTTCGATGCTAGAGTTAAGACAAGCCGTACCGACTTGGTGGTGATTCGTGAATCAATATCCCCAGCTAGGTACCTCGAAAACACACGCCCTGCTTTTATCCCAGGCACAAGCAGGACTAACCCATCACCCTCCTGTCCTAGGTGTCTAGGTCCCTGTCCAAACTTGGACTCCAAGCCCACACTCCGGAGTCCCGGACTCAGTGCGGTGCAAGGACCTCCACCATCCCCGCCTCCAATCAGTCGGTCTGGAAAGAGCCGAATCCACGACAAGAGAGCAATGAGTCTTCCCTACGCCCATACCCAAGTATGTGCTTGGGATAATAGATCTGTGACTTGCCTAGCATCCATTACAACGACCGGTCCTTAACCGACACAGACAGGGAAAAAGTGTAACCGAGCCATGCCCTATTGGCTGCAGGACACAACCCCTTACACCCACTAGTACCCAAATCACATCCATGCCCGGTCACCACTTTTCTTTCCACCATTTTATCATGAGTGATCATAATTATCACCTACTGTGAGTAACGGTAGGTTACTCAAGCTACCGAAATCCTAAGCATAGCAGCTACTCGACCTGTACTAGTAGGACTCATAGGTAGATATATTTATGCATGTAGTTTCCATAAAATACCAGAACATAAATGCACATTATATATATATTCAGTGATCAGTAAAAATAGGGGTTATGCACCGGAGCTTGCCTTGGGCAGGCGACGGGTCAGCAAAGTCAGCACCAAAAGGCTCTAGGGCTCCCTCCTACACGAGGATCTCCTCCTTGTACTCCTCAATGACTTCCTCGTAATCCTATTCATCCACGGGCACGAACTCTACCAACTCGTGATCTACATGTATGAAATGATAATGCAATACTTAGTAATACGACAACAACAACTCTTAAAATAAAAATATATCTATCTAATTACTAAGCTAGTGCTACCTACCAAGGTACTAAGTTACCTATTGTTATCACTAACAAACATGACATACCTCACCATAGCCACTAAAGGTATTCTTACTCCTAATACTGATTTAATATATATATGATAAAACAACAATAATACCTACTCTATTTATCAACCTACTCTAGGGCTATAAAATTTACAGCAAGTACATAATAATCTAATGAACCTACTATAAAAATCTCATAGCTATATATATCACCAATTTTCCACAAAAATTCCTACAAATATTAATCTACATAATACTAAGCTCTCTAGTTTGAATTTATGAACCTATCATTAACATAGCTAACTGTAAACTAACTATACTAACAGATAGATGGCATTTTTGTGAACCTAGCAAACTTGGTTTCACTATTTTTGGACATCTACAAGATTTACTATAATTTATCAAAGTTCAGCTCAAAACTAAATTGAATAAGCATTTATTAATGCACTAGAAAATAGAAAACCAAACTTCAAACCGTGGCCCATTAACTGCAATGCGTCCCACAACCACGCGCGCGCGCACCAGGGGCGCGGCCCATGCAGAGCGATGCCAGCCCACAACGGGAAGGCCCGCGCGTGATGGTCCTTTTTGCGAGAATTCCCCTGACCTACCGACGAACCACGCTGAGGTCCATGGTACTATTTCTATAGATAGTTGTCATATGAATCTAACCCTCCCCTTTTTCCTTCTTTACTACAGTCAAGTCCCCCAGCACCTGCGTGTGCACCGGTGCGGCGGCGCTGGCACTGGGCGGCTACGCTGGTGAGTCCAGCCCTTCGCCGCCCTAACTACAGGACCAACACTTACCTAGGAGTGAACGCGAAGCGCTGGGTGAATGAAGCATGAGCTGGGACGCTGCAGCGGGGTTGGACCACGGTGGCGGAGATCCTACAGCCACGACGGTGGCGTTCCGGTGAGTGACACCAAAACTAGAGCAAATGGGGTAGCTAGTGAGCTCAAAGAACTAACCATAGAACCAGTCGAGGCGGTGGTTCGATCAGAGACGGCCCGAGCTGAGCTAGCCGCGTGCGCACGGACGGTGCGGTGGCGCACGACGGTGGCACGGCTACATCAGGGGAGGCCAAGCGGCGGTAGCGCTTCAGCAGAGGTGCATAGGGTGATTAGCAGATGGAGGCAAGGCTATCGGTGCAAGGAATTGCCATGAGCTGCTCTGGATAAGTGGTTTGTCGTCGGTGCATGCCCACATGGTCTTATTGACCTGGCAGAGTGGCAGCTCCAAATTGGGGCATGGTGTAGCGAGACTTGCTGCAAGGTAGGGTCGGGTGGGTGACTGGCTACTCAATGGAGCCGAGGACATGGTTAATTTGATTATGGTGCCTCCACCATGGTGAATTGAAGGGAGCGGGTCCGTCGGCCATGACGACAGCGGAGATAGGGGAGGACAGGTGAGGCTGGTCTCATTGCTGCTGTGGCGTGACACGGCCATCCACACTGTGCTTAATCACGCACAGGCTACAGGGCAATGGGAAATAGCGATGCATGCCACAGACAGCTGGTCGCACTACCTAACACGCAAGCCGACGGCTGCTCGGTCCTTTGTGCCGCTGTGGACGGTGCCAACTAGGGAGAAGCTTCCGTGTTGCGTCGCGTCAAGTTTAGACGTGATGGCAGAGGCAGGCGGGCAAGCTCATGCATGTAGCTATGAAGGTCAACCACAGCAGTAGCCATGCTGGCAGCAGTGGCTAGAGCGTAGCACAACGCGACGGTGTCAGAGGGGTTGGGCTCGCCAGGCGTGACGGTGGCCAGAGGCAGGCTCGGGCAGCGACACGTGCGTGTGTGTGCGTGGCGTGCTAGGCACGTCAACGATGGCATGGCCAACAGCACAGGGCTAGTGGCAGGGTCGGCTAGCACGGTGGCCCATGCTGGTGCACACGATGGGTAGCAGACGCGGCGACGATGAGTGCCAGCGCTGGTGATCGCGCCTAGACGCTGCAATCGGCCAGGAAAGTGACTTGCACGTTTTTTAAAGCTGCCCAAAAACCCAACTCGATGATCCAGTTCCTAACCCAACTATTTTACGCTCGAGATGGTATATCAAGCGACTAGAACAAACCCTTAAACTATGCCACTGCCTAACCCGATCGTTCTACAAAAAATGTCAAACTTAGCTTCGTCAACGTGTTGTCCGACTTAGGAAATTTCGGCTAAGTCCTAAACGGTTTCGCGTCGAATGCGATTTCCAAGCTACTCGATACCCTAGCTAGCGAATCCCGTTCTCAACCGTACGTATTTCACCATCACCTTTGAAGTTCATGCGACAAACTTTACTAAAGCTTTGCATATGCGTTCTATAGCATTTTTGTTCCATAAAAATTCATTTAGAACCCTAAGTAATACAACGCGACATGAAATGTAACATGTGTTTCGTGTTTCAATTGAATGTTTCAAGTTCCGTATATTGCCTTATACCCTATATTACACACATTTACACACAAGTATGATGCTCATGCAGTGGTTTAGTAAAAAGTTGTACAGTGTAACACCGAGGGTGTTACAAATCTACCCCCTTAAAACAAAATCTCGACCCAAGATTTCTTGTGCCTAGTGTGAGAAGGAGATATGAAATACATTTCAACACAACAACTAACTATCAAACCCAGAGAGTAGGTGGGGGTAATGCTTCAATATGTAACTCTCTTGTTCCCACGTGGCCTCATCCTCTGAATGGTTTCGCCACTGCACTTTGTAGAACTTTACCACAATGTTCCTTGTCACTTTCTTTTCCATCTAGGATTTTGATAGGGTGCTCAACATAAGTCAAATCTGGCTAGAGGGGAAGCCTTTCAATTTCCATAGCTTCATAAAGAACCCACAAACATTTCTTCAATTGTGACACATGAAACACATTATGTACCGCAAATAAAATATCAAGAAGCTATAGACAGTAAGCAACTGGGCCACACTGCTTCAAAACTTTGTAAGGACCCACATATTGGGGAGCTAGCTTGCCATGGATACCAAACCGATGCACTCCTCTCATAGGAGACACCTTGAGGTACACATAATCCCCAACTTCAAATTCCAAGGACCTTCTTCGCTTGTCCGTATAGGCTTTCTGTCGGCTCTGAGCTGCCTTCAAATGACTCTGAATAATGATGACGTGCTCTCAAGCCTCCTTAATGAATTCTGGCCCAAAGTATTCACGGTCACCCACTTCAACCCAGTTAAGTGGTGTCCTACACTTTCTTCCATATAGAGCTTCAAATGGTGTCATGTGGATGCTTTCTTGATAGCTATTATTGTAAGAAAATTGAGATAACTTCAGACAATCATCCCACTTCTCTGGAAAAGAAATGGCACACGCTCTTAACCTATCCTCAAGCACCTGGTTCACCCTTTCTATTTGGCCATCGGTCTAGGGGTGATAGGCTGAACTACAGAGGAGACTAGTTCCAAGACACTCCTAGAGTTGCTCCCAGAAGCATGAGACAAAAACTGATCCCCTATCAGAGATGATAGTAAGGGGAACTCCATGTAGGGTCACAATCTGGTCCAAGTACAACTCGGCATACTATCTGGCAGAATATGTGGAATTCACTAGGAGCAAATGAGCTGACTTGGTAAGGCAATCCATAATGACCCAGATAGAGTTATAGCCCTTAGATGTGTGGGGTAAACCCACAATGAAGTCCATGGAAATATCCTCCCATTTCCAAATAGGAATGGGTAAGGGCTATAGATATCCTAGAGTACGCATATGATATGCCTTAACTCTACCACAAGTGTCGCACTCCATGACGTGCCGGGTGATGTCCTGCTTCATGTTGGACCACCAATACAAGTGGTGCAAATCATGATACATCTTGTTGCTGCCAGGATGAATAGATAGCTTTGAATGATGGGCTTCATTCAAAATCTTTCTTCTCAGCTCCTCATTGGATGGAACCACCAATCTATCCTTGTACCTCACTACATCATGCTCATCAATACTAAAGTGAGGGCCACGCCCTTCGGCAATCAATTTTTGGATGTGGGGAATTTCCTCAGGGTCTTGCCTTTGCTCTAGAATAATCTACTCAAGCAACTCTGAGGTCAAGGCAATGTGAGCCAGCACTTCTGCATGGTTGAGAGACAAAGTTGTTTCCTCAATCTGATGTGACTTTTGGCTCAAAGCATCAGCCACTACATTGGCCTTTCCTAGGTGGTAATGTACCTCCAAGTTATAATCCTTAATATATTCCAACCATCTCCTTTGCCTCATATTCAACTCAGACTGGGTGAAAATATACTTGAGGCTCTTGTGATCTGTAAAGATATGCACTTTGTTGCCCAACAGGTAGTGCCTCCAAATTTTTAGAGCATGGACCACAACAGCCAGCTCTAAATCATGAGTGGGGTAATTCACTTCGTGCTTTTTTAGTTGGCGTGAAGCATAAGCTATCACACGCCCATCTTGCATAAGCACACATCCCAACCCTATCTTTGAGGCATCATAGTATACATCAAAGGGTTTGTCAATATCTGGTTGGGCCAACACAGGAGCGGTGGTCAGAAATGTCTTCAGAGCTTGGAAGGCTTCTTCACAGGCTGGGCTCTAGTCAAACTTGGCTTCTTTTTGGAGTAGCTTGGTCATTGGCTAGGCTATCTTGGAAAAATCCAAAATGAAATGCCGATAGTACCCAGCTAGACCAAGGAACTGGTGAATCTGGTGCATAGACTTGAGAGACTTCCAATTCAGTACATCTTGCACCTTGCTGGGATCTACAAAAATGCCATCATGTGTCAACACATGCCCCAAAAACTATACTCGATCTAACCAGAATTCACACTTGCTGAATTTAGCATACAACTTGTATTCCCTCAACCAAGCCAGTACTATCCGAAGGTGTTGGGCATGCTCTTCATCATTCTTGGAATATATCAGGATATCATCAATGAATACCACAACAAACTTGTCTAGCTCCAGCATAAAGACTGAATTCATTAGGTACATGAAGAATGCAGGAGCGTTGGTGAGACCAAAAGACATCACTAGGTACTCATACAACCCATACCTAGTAGAAAACGTTGTCTTTGGTATATCATGTGGTCTGATCTTGATCTAATGATAGCTTGAACGGAGGTCAATCTTCGAGAACACCTTGGCACCAGCTAGTTGATCAAACAAAGTATCTACATGGGCAAAGGATACTTGTTATTAATTGTTACCGCATTAAGGGGGCGGTAATCCACACACATCCATAGAGTGCCATCTTTCTTCCTGAAAGTGCATCTAGCCCTTTAGTGGGTTTTGGATGATTGAATGACAACGTGATTAAAGGACTAACCCATTTTCTAAGTGTGGACAGGTAATAGGTTATCTCACAGGTACTTAATGAAAGCCAAAATGATGTGTTATTGTATAAACAATCTTGTTCAAGTACAAGACAACAATGCAAATGGAATTCATGCAAATGCTTGTTTATTGTGGGATTTCCATGTACTATGTGAAAGCAAGCTCGTGAGTATTAGTTAATGAGACATGAGGGATTGCATATGGAATGGTCTCATATTTGAAGCTTGCTAAATTGAAATGAAAAAGATAACAATACATATGAATGGATGATTCAACACAAGATGTGACTTAATGGCTTGAGATAGTGAAGATAGCAAGGAAAGGCTTTGAGGTACTAAGCAAGGGTGAAGGGCAAGCGATGGCTTGGCGGCCAAAGAACCTAGCTAGGGTGAAGAAGAAAGTACTTGCATTTAGTTGAGGTACTAATCAAGCTAAGATGGTCATATTGATGTGAAGGATCAAATCTATATTGGACAAGTTGATTAAAGTGACTTGATGCATTTGGAGTTATTCATATTTGATGAATGGAATCAAGTCACATGCTCAAGATGGCTATGCTCAAGTGACAAGATCAATATTGACATGTTGGCACCCTCACTTGATGAAGATTGAAAGACACGGCATCAATTTAAAGAAGATCAACTCAAAAGGTTTAATTTTGTTTTTCTTTTGATCTTGAGTTAATAGGTATGTCGTACTATTAAGAGGGATGCAAGTTTCGGTGGTCTGAGGAAGATAGAGTGCTCAAGCATAATAATTAAATCAAAAGAGAGACACTCTAGCACTTCATGAGCACATAGAATAATTTTCTATGACTGTCGGTGTTGGAAGTCCCGACGTAAGCCGGAACTCCCGACAGTCGGAAGTCATGACTCTTGCCAGAAGTGCTGACTCCCAGTCACAGCCTACGCGGTGACTGTGGATGTCTGAAGTCCCCACGTGAGTCAGAACTCCCGACAGTCGGAAGTCCCGACCCAAGCTGGGAGTCCCGACATCGATGGTTCTACTGACCTGCTGACTGTGCACGTCAGAAGGCCCGACGTTCATTGGAAGTTCCGATCGTCGGAAGTCCTGACGTTCGTCGGAAGTTCCGACGTTGGCTGTCTCGAGTGGACTTTGACCTCACATGAACAGTGTTTTCTTCATACGTCGGAAGTCCCGAGATCTGCGTCGGAACTCCCGACGTAGATCTGAACGGTTAGATTTTGCCTTGGAGTATATATATACCCCTCTCCTCCTTTCTAACCATTGCCCACTCATTTCATTGCAAGCGAACACTCGGCCAAAATAGCCCCCAAGCATTCTAGGCTCGCCACTCTTCTCTCCTTTGCCTCCAACTTCAATTCCTAAAGGGTTTGAGTGATTGGAGAGTGGATTAAGTGAGAAAAACACTTTGAGCAAGCTTGAGCACTTGATTTCTTCGTCAAGCCGGTTTGATTTGCATTTGTTACTCTTGGGGATTTTCCCCTAGCCGGCGAGGCGTCGCCCAAGAGCTTCCATCTTGTGGAAGAGCCTTGGAAAGTTTGTATTACCCTTGATTTCTAGTGAAGAAACTCAAGTGACCTTTGTGGTATCCTTGAGTGAGGCAAGGAGTTGGAAGAGACTCCGACCAAAGTGGTCACCTCAACAACGAGGACATAGGAGCTCCTTTGTGGGGCTACCGAACCTTGGGATAAATCTTGTCTCCCGCGTGCTTGTTGTTGTTGTGATTTGCTCGAAATTACTTGTATTTGGTTGTCTCCCTCTCTCTAGCTATTTCTTAGGGTTTGGGACTCGATCTACGGAGTGGTGGCTTATCAACGTCAAGAGAGTGCCCCAACACCTTACCTTACCACTAGGAAGTGGGTTTGTAAGATATCGGCATCACAAAGTTCATTTTAGCACTTGTAGTTCATTTCCCATAGGGGTCGGAAGTGCTGACAGTTTGCGTCGGAAGTTCTGACCCAAACTGTCGGGACTTCTGACATGTTGGAAGTTCTGACCCAAACGTCAGGACTTCTAACACGTCAGAAGTTCTGACCCAAACTAGTCGAGACTTCCAACATTAACTGACTAGTGCATTTTGATTCAACTCTTTGGTTGCTGCTGTTTGGCTCCCTAGGTTTATCTAGTATCTTTTATATACTTTGTGGCTAACTTGTGAGGGGTGGTATTACTTTGTTTTGGAGTTTCCATTTTGGAAACTCCTATTACTAATCGTTTCCGCTTTTAAAGGTGTTGATTTTTCAGAAACGCCTATTCACCCCCCTCTAGGCAGCATCCTTGGTCCTTTCAATTGGTATCAGAGAGAGGTTCTCACCTAAAGCTTCACCGCTGTGAGAAAAGGATGTCGACGCCTATCGAGTTGGAGCCGATGCTTCTCCAAAATGATGGTTCAAACTTTCTACCTTGGTCAATTCATGTACTCAATGCTTTTAGAAAGATTAGTCCTCTTGTTGAGCATATTGTGTTTGCAAGCATACCTCTTCCTATAGTTGATTGGAGCAACTATAAGAATTTATCAAAAGAGGAAGAAATATGCGTGCAACTCAATGCTCAAGCTATTAATATCATTTTGAGTACATTGAGTGTAGAGGTTCAAGATGAGGCAATATTCAATGGACAACCACCTCCTGAGAGTGCTCATCTCATTTGGACCAAACTCGTTGAGGTATATGGAAAATCCAAATGTGATGATGCACTTGAGGTCGAGTCAATGGAAAATATGTCCATTATGTCTTCATGCGGCGAAGAAGCCTCACAAGACCTCAAGAGCATCGAGCTAGAGCAAGAGGTGCAAGCCAAGGTGACTGCGCTATCTGCAAGCACATACCGGATGTGTTCGGTATCCCTACCAAATGTGTCCGATATGGCTGAGGCAGCCGGACAGCAGGTAGTCTGTGATGATGAGGCTCAAGCCCGGTGGCGGCCAAGTGATGAGTCAACCTCAGTATCTCATGATACTCATCACTTGTGTCTCATGGCCAAGAAAAGCAAGAAGAAGGCTAGCAAGAAAGATCAAGCCAAGGAGATAGCACGAGTAGATGATCAAGAAGAGAGTGATATTGAAATTGAAGATAGCTACACTCTTGATCATCTAAGCAACAAAGACAAGCTCATTCTCATGAAGCTAGTTGAGAAGAATGATGAGCTAGAGGAAGAGAATGAGAAACAAGAGCAATCACTTCAAAATCAAGAAAAGTTTCTCATCTCCAAATTGCAAGAGCTAAAGGCCATAAATGAGAGGTATGAAAAATTATCAATTGAGCATGCTTTAGTTACTAACTCCTCTTCTAGTGTTTCACAACTAGAGAAGGAAAACTTTGAGCTCAAGGCAAAATTAGATGAACTCTCAAGCAAATATAATGTGCTACAAGCAAACTATGTTCATCTCAAGTGCTCTCATGAAGAATTAGTAGAATCAAGCATCATGCTTGAGGTGGCTCATGAGGTTGTGATTACAACGGTAAAATCATCTCAACCTCCCACTCACACACTCACTTGTACACAATCTCAATTGAATATTTCTTGTGCTAATGAGTGTGCTTCTCAAGCAAGCCAATCTTCGATTGAGCAAAAATTTATAGAAAATGTAGAGCTTAAGGAAGAAGTGGAAAGGCTAAGAAATGATGTGATTCGATTGAAGGGTAAGGAGAGAGCACAACCTTCGCAAGATAACCGTGTTAACATGGTGAAGAAGCTTGAGAAGGGTTCAAACCTTGCTTCCTCCAAATCCCAACAAAAGAATCACATTTCAAGCAAGGCCAACACAACCAAGAGCAAGAAACATGGAAAAAGACTATGCTATGGTTGTGGAGTGAATGGACATGAGATTACCATGTGTCCACACAAGAGTTGGGCCGACAAGTGTGAAGTGGCCGATCAAACGGCCTCAAACAAGTTGGCCAACCAAAGGAAAAGTGATAGACAAAGCACTTATCTCATGTGCAAGAAGTTGGGGCATCCAACCAAGAAATGCCCAATGTACAAGGAGGCAAGAAAGGAAGCCCAAGTTGCAACAAGAAGATGCTATGGATGCAATGAGATGGGCCACAAGGTTGATGGATGTCCATACAAGCAAAACAAGCATAGAGCAAACAAAGGTCGCATATGCTATGCTTGTGGAAGAAAGGGGCATATAAGCTATGATTGCCCAAATGGTAACATCCCTAAGCCGAACGCATTTGTTTATGATAATATGCTTAGGAAGACCACAAATGGAATTAGCACTAGCAAGGTGATGTGTTCACCACAAACTAGTACTAAGGCCATTTGGGTGCCTAAGCACTTGTTGACTAACCCAAAAGGACCCAACAAGAGTTGGGTACCAAAATGTGCTTAGGTTGATAATATAGGTACTTGGTGGTGAGATGAAAGCTTTGGGGTGGTTGAGCAAGCTATTTGATAATATTCACTCAATCTATTAACCAATTCTTATCATAATCCCTTATATGGTTGACCCAAAGATAATTCAATAAACATATCATATATTTCATCCTCACCATTGGTAACAAGTACCTAAACCTTGTAGGATAGCCACTTTGTTCGTTTCGTGTTCTATAGTTCACAAATAAGTACATTTGTGAAATAATGAAAGTGGCTAATAAGATTCAATTAAAAGGAATTCTACTTTGCCATATGATGCTTTTAACGGCTCTCTAGTAAAGCAATTCATTTGTTGAGATGCAAGTTTACAATAAATACTAGAGCTAAAATTACAAGCAGTGAATTAATTGGTTCTGTCCTGAACCTATCGGACGTGTCCGGTATTACTATCGGACGTGTCCGGTATGGCCAGGGATAGAAAGTCAGTGCTTCTGTTCTGTGTATTCCGGACGTGTCCGGTATATATACCGGACATGTCCGGTATTACAGGAACCAGAACACTTTGTGAGCATCTCCCGAACTTAATTTTAAATATGGCAATTTTATTTAGTTTATGGTCAAAATAGAAAATTGACTCCCAAATTCTTAAAAGAATAAAGTGCTTGTTGAAAGTTATTCAAATTACTTGAAGCACTTATTTAGGGGGAGCTAAATTTCTATTTTTGCACCATTGTGAACTAACAAATTTATCTAGCATTTTCTGTGGTTCTTTGGATGAAAATGTATCTAGCATGATTATTTGGCAATTGAGGTCAACATAAAGATCATCATGCTATTTGTCCTCTTAGTGGTATTCCTGTGGGCTCAAGGCAAAGGTATGTGTTTACATACATATATTGTAAGTGCATTTAAGGCCCTTTGTATGTTAGAATGTGCATTTGTGTGACATAGGAGAGATGTTTTTTTCAAAACCACTAACTAGCATGAGTAGGAAGTGTGAATTTGAAAAATTATTTGAACCTTGGTCTTTGTGACCTAGCCTTGTCATGTGATGATTATAGCTCTCCTTGATTGTTTGATTGACTAATCACACATGATATGGCTTTCTTAAGTCCACAATCTACTTTGTCTCTCTCTCTCTCTCAAGTAAGCGAAATCTTGTATATGCCAAATATTTAGAAAAGAGAAAATCATTTTACGGCATTGGATAAGGAAAGTGATGATACTCGGATTGGATCAACATTATATACCTTTTTGGACTAAGAAATAACATAAAAGGGGATTGGAAGAGAGAAAACACATTTTGGAATAAATTGGGCCAGCCTGTGTATACCGGACGTGTCCGGTATGATACCGGACATGTCCGGTATGAGCGGGACTATAAAAACAGAAGTACCCCTTTGGCCTAGACTTGTCTGTCTCCTTCCAACCAACCAGCTGACGCCCTTCTTCCCACCTAGGGCGACCGAGGATTTCATCAAGGAAAAGAGAGAGAGGGAGATTGCATTGGAGAAGGCTTGGATCAAGGATTGAAGGCCCATGGATTTGGATTTCACAACGTTCTCTCTTCTCTCCTCTCAAGGATAGCAGCCATGAGTGGACGACAGGAGCCGAGGTCTAAGCATAGGCATGATCCAGCACTTGAGAAGTACAAGAAGGCGAGACAGGATATGCATCCTGGATTCAAGCCAACCAGCAGGAGGTCTACCAGGGCTGCCTCTAGTGCAGCTGCTCAGTATGCAGAGGGGACCGGAAGCTCTTCTTTTGACACAGACACTGATGAGTTCAGAGTGGAGTCTAGAGAAGAAAGAAAGAGGAAGAGCACTGAGAGAGGATCAGATGGTGACAGCTTAGATGAGGAGCAGGAGATTGAGGAGGAGGAGTCAGTTCCTCCAGCTCAGCACCAGCCTGGTCAGGGGATGCATTATGGTCTTCTAGAGACACATCTGCCCAATGTGCCCTCCTATGTTCCTAGGGTTGACTACAGGGGAAAGGGTATGACTAGGAGAGCTAGAGATGAGCGAAGGGTTGATCCGAGAGGCTTACCTAAGGTTCAGTACGATCACCGCTTCTAGACAGCTTTTCAGCTAGACTTCTACTCCAGTGTGATTCTCACCAGGAACCCAGTGATTGCCAGGTCTTAGTGAATTGACTGGCAATATATTAGAGAGTTGCAGAAGGCCTCAGTTGATCATGCTATTGCCATCTGCCAGAGCACAGGAGTTTATGAGATCATGGAGTTCCAGCATGACTGGAACACAGAGGTAGTAGCTTAGTTCTATGCTACTCTATTCGTTGAGGAGGATGAGAGGCGGATGCACTAGATGCTTGAGGGCCAGTGGTATAGTGTTGACTATGATGTATTTGCTGCCTAGCTTGGCTTCTCTGAGGATGATCTCCTAGAGGGACAGGATCCACACCGAGCAGGTGTTACCTCCTAAGCAGCTCACCTACATGTATCCTCCAGGTGGTGAGAGAGGAGCTGTGGGGAAGGTTCTAGGTCTTCACCCCACTTATAGATACCTAGATAGGATAGTTAGGAAGACTATTGACTACAAGGGTGGAGACAAGGGCAACATTGCAGATTACTCTAGGAACCTACTCCATAGGATGGCACCTGATGCTCAGCCTTTCAGCGTATTTGACTTCATTTGGTCTGAGATCAGGAGTGTTGGAGAGAGGCCCCTCAAGGGTTGTGGTTTTGCTCCTTATATCATGCATATGATTGAGCAGGTGACAGGGCACACATTCGAGTATGATAAGATTCACAAGGCCCTGAAGATTATTGTAGATCTGCCTGAGATAGGGTTACCTCCAGCAGGACCAGGAGGAGCAGTAGCACCAGAGGTAGATGCACCTAGGAGTGGTGCACCAGTAGGAGCTTCACCTTCACCACGTGCTCCTTCACGTTCTACTTCACGCCAGTGGCAGTCCTCCTTCGCCTATCCGTAGGCTTATTTGGGATGTGCCGTGACATCCAGACCAGGCAGCAGAAGGAGAGGGAGGCTAGGAGGAAGGACACTCGAACCTTGAAGCAAATTGCTTCTAGGCTTGAGCTTGATCCTCCTAGGTCTCCTCTATCAGATGAGGCAGCTAGTGAGCAGGAGACTGAGGAGCAGCAGCAGGCCAGATATGACAGAGAGTATGTTGAGTTCATACAGCGACAGTAGCAGCAGCAGGCACCTGAGCACCCTAACACTCTACCACTTCAGGCTCGTGTGCCTACTCACTCTCAGCCATGTCCCAGCACTGCCGATGACTATGCTACAGATTGGTGGAGTGACTTGACAGGTGGTGGCGGCTACTACGGCTTTGGTGGCTATGACCCATCTGGTGCTAGTGGTTCTCGTCCAGCTAGTGTTACCCGCTCTGATGACGAAGATGCTGGGAGAGACGATGATGATGATGAGTGATGCCAGAGATTAGTGACAGCTTGTAGCCCCTTTGTCCTTAGTATGTCATTGTTGGACCTTTGTGGTGATAGATGACAAAGGGGGAGAGAGACTGATTAAAGCTTCAAGATAGTTTCATTTGCTTATCTTTGTACCTGAAGATATATACTGCAGGCTATCATTTCTTGTTTTTGAGCTTCATTGATGTATCTTGGATTTGAGATAGATTATATCATGTGAGAGATGAGACTTACTTATGCTTTATCTATGTATCTCTTGAGACATGATCTTTTTTATATATCGGTGGTTTCTGGACTTGAGAAAATGTGTAATGAGTGCTATGTGTGAATTACATGTGTCATATTTATTTTCATAAGGACAATGCATGCTAGAAGGAAAATATTTGATGTGATGCCTTTATATTTATTCTTGTATGATATATCTTGTCATATGCATCATGGTTTCTCTTTGTCACACACACATGCACCCCATGGATGCAATGATTTAGGGGGAGTCTCCTATTTGTTTTAGTATGTGCAATTGACATTTGAGGTCAGTTTGTGAATTCTAATCATAAGCACATATTAAGGGGGAGCCTCTCATAAATCATTGAACCCAAAAGTTTAAATGTTTATATCATTTTATAAGCTTTAATCAAGTTGTCATCAATCACCAAAAAGGGGGAGATTGAAAGTGCATCTAGCCCTTTAGTGGGTTTTGGATGATTGAATGACAACGTGATTAAAGGACTAACCCATTTGCTAAGTGTGGACAGGTAATAGGTTATCTCACAGGTACTTAATGAAAGCCAAAATGATGTGTTGTTGTATAAACAATCTTGTTCAAGCACAAGATAACAATGCAAATGGAATTCATGCAAATGCTTGTTTATTGTGGGATTTCCATGTACTATGTGAAAGCAAGCTCGTGAGTATTAGTTAATAAGACATGAGGGATTGCATATGGAATGGTCTCATATTTGAAGCTTGCTAAATTGAAATGAAA
The DNA here is from genome assembly GCF_019320115.1 of Miscanthus floridulus. NCBI lineage: Eukaryota > Viridiplantae > Streptophyta > Magnoliopsida > Poales > Poaceae > Miscanthus > Miscanthus floridulus. The sequence goes on along the minus strand of NC_089591.1, from coordinate 5,355,091 downwards.
AAGATAACAATACATATGAATGGATGATTCAACACAAGATGTGACTTAATGGCTTGAGATAGTGAAAATAGCAAGGAAAGGCTTCGAGGTACTAAGCAAGGGTGAAGGGCAAGCAATGGCTTGGTGGCCGAAGAACCTAGCTAGGGTGAAGAAGAAAGTACTTGCATTTAGTTGAGGTACTAATCAAGCTAAGATGGTCATATTGATGTGAAGGATCAAATCTATATTGGACAAGTTGATTAAAGTGACTTGATGCATTTGGAGTTATTCATATTTGATGAATGGAATCAAGTCACTGTGCTCAGGATGGCTATGCTCAAGTGACAAGATCAATATTGACATGTTGGCACCCTCACTTGATGAAGATTGAAAGACACGGCATCAATTTAAAGAAGATCAACTCAAAAGGTTTAATTTTGTTTTTCTTTTGATCTTGAGTTAATAGGTATGTCGTACTATTAAGAGGGATGCAAGTTTCGGTGGTCTAAGGAAGATAGAGTGCTCAAGCATAATAATTAAATCAAAAGAGAGACACTCTAGCACTTCACGAGCACATAGAATAATTTTCTGTGACTGTCGGTGTCGGAAGTCCCGACGTAAGCCGAAACTCCCGACAGTCGGAAGTCATGACTCTTGCCGAAAGTGCTGACTCCCTGTCATAGCCTGCGTGGTGACTGTGGATGTCTGAAGTCCCGACGTGAGTCGGAACTCCCGACAGTCGGAAGTCCCGACCCAAGCCAGGAGTCCCGGCATCGATGGTTCTACTAACCTGCTGACTGTGCACGTCGGAAGTCCTGATGTTTGTCGGAAGTTCCAACCGTCGGAAGTTCCGACATTGGCTTGTCTCGAGTGGACTTTGACCTTGCATGAACAGTGTTTTCTTCATATGTCGGAAGTCCCGAGATCTGCGTCGGAACTCCCGACGTAGATCTGAACGGTTAGATTTTGCCTTGGAGTATATATACCCCTCTCCTCCTTTCTAACCGTTGCCCACTCATTTCATTGCAATGAACACTCGGCCAAAACAGCTCCCAAGCATTCTAGGCTCGCCACTCTTCTCTCCTTTGCCTCCAACTTCAATTCCTAAAGGGTTTGAGTGATTGGAGAGTGGATTAAGTGAGAAAAACACTTTGAGCAAGCTTGAGCACTTGATTTCTTCGTCAAGCCGGTTTGATTTGCATTTGTTACTCTTGGGGATTTTCCCCTAGCCAGCGAGGCGTCGCCCAAGAGCTTCCATCTTGTGGAAGAGCCTTGGGAAGTTTGTATTACCCTTGATTTCTAGTGAAGAAACTCAAGTGACCTTTGTGGTATCCTTGAGTGAGGCAAGGAGTTGGAAGAGACTCCGACCAAAGTGGTCACCTCAACAACGAGGACGTAGGAGCTCCTTTGTGGGGCTGCCGAACCTCAGGATAAATTCTTGTCTCCCGCGTGCTTGTTGTTGTTGTGATTTGCTCGAAATTACTTGTATTTGGTTGTCTCCCTCTCTCTAGCTATTTCTTAGGGTTTGGGACTCAATCTATGGAGTGGTGGCTTATCAATGTCAAGAGAGTGCCCTAGCACCTTACCTTACCACTAGGAAGTGGGTTTGTAAGATATCGGCATCACAAAGTTCATTTTAGCACTTGTAGTTCATTTCCCGTAGGGGTCGGAAGTGCTGACAGTTTGCGTCGGAAGTTCTGACCCAAACTGTCGGGACTTCTAACACGTTGGAAGTTCTGACCCAAACATCGAGACTTCTGACACGTCGGAAGTTCTGACCCAAACTATTGGGACTTCCAACATTAACTGACTAGTGCATTTTGATTCAACTCTTTGGTTGCTGCTGTTTGGCTCCCTAGGTTTATCTAGTATCTTTTATATACTTTGTGGCTAACTTGTGAGGGGTGGTATTACTTTGTTTTGGAGTTTCCATTTTGGAAACTCCTATTACTAATCGTTTCCACTTTTAAAGGTGTTGATTTTTCAGAAACGCCTATTCACCCCCCTCTAGGCAGCATCCTAGGTCCTTTCACTTCCTCACAAAAATGGCTGGGCAACCCCATGGTGAAGAACTAGGATGGATAAAACCTTTTTCCATCAACTCTTCCAGTTGCTTCTTCATCTCAGCCAATTCCCTTGGAGCCATGCAGTACGGGCTGTCGAGAGATAGGAGCAGTACCAGGCTCTAGCTCAATGGAGAATTCCACCTCTCTATCCGGTGGCAACCCAGGTAGATCTTCAGGAAATACAATCGATAACTCATATACTACCGGAATAGAGGTAAGATCAGGAGAGGCTTCAGCATGAGCAGTAATAGGTAAGACTGGATCTAAAGGTACAAAAAGAGACATCCTATCCTTAGAAGAAGGAAGCCGTAACTCCACACTTCTCCACTTCAAATATAGGACTACCCCATATACACGTAACCTATTCAGTCCTAGAATAACATCAATGCCTTGCCCAGGCAGTACCATGAACTAGAGACGGTAAGTATGTGTGGCTAATACCAAGTTTACTGTGTCCATTCAGGTATTGATACACATATGCGAACCCACAATACGGATTCTATAGGCATACGGTATAGCCATAAGTGGTATATTGTGCCAGTCTACAAATCCCATGCTCATGAATGAATGTGATGCACTAGAATTGAACAACACATAAGCTGGATGGGAATCAATGGTGAACATACCAGTCATCACTGGTTCCTACTACAATATCTGCTCAGCATCCGTGAAATTCACCTGTCCTGATCGGCTGGCTAGCACTTTCCTCTTGATCACCATCTGCTTGACTAACCTGGAGTTAGCCGAGGGTTGAGCCAACTGGGCTGGCTGGTTCTGAGGACACGCTCGGGCAAAGTGGCCATCTTTGCCACATTTGAAACAAGCACCAGGCTTGTTTCCCAGTCCTAGGCGAGGTGGGACCTACTGTCCCTGAGACTACTGGGGTTGCACCTGCTGAGTGGGTGCATGGTACTATGTGGAAGAAGTCTAAGAAGTATGTTGGGACTGCCGAAATGAATGCCCACTTGATGGTTGATAGGGCACCCATCGAACAACATGTACCTTCTAAGTATGAGGGTGGCTAGAAGACCCCATAGCCACTTGCTTTCTCTTCCACTCTACCTATGAATCCTGCTGCAAGCCCTCCATGGCGATGGCAGCATTCATCATTGCCCCAAAGGTCTAGTAGTTCCCAGTATACAATTTCTCTTGAAGGCTATAAGAGAGGCCGCAATAGAAGCGGACCTTCTTGTTCTCATCGATGTCAACATGGATGCCAGCATACTGGGACAAGTGATTGAACTTATTAACATAGTCCATCACTATCATACCCCCTTGCCGAAGATCTAGGAACTCAGTCAGCTTCCTGTTGAGGACACCAGCAAGAATATAGAACTCTCTGAATGCTGTGGTGAACTCCTGCTAGGTCATCGGATGATCTGGCTGCTGCATGGCCTAGAAGGTATCCCACCATGCACTCACGGACCCCAATAGTTGTTGTGCTGCAAAGCGCACCTTCTGCTCATCAGCCATGTTGAGCAACAGAAACTTCTGCTCTAGAATGTGAAGCCAGTGCTCTACATCCAGGGGCTTAGCTATTAGTGTGAAAGTGGGCAGGTAGCTCTTGAGGAAATCCTGGTAAGAGGAGGGTCCCTTAGGGCAGCAGGAACCACCCCTATTCCCACCATTTCCTCTATGGCCTCCGCGGGTGAAGCCAGCGATAGCTTGTGCCATTAGCTATATGGCATGGGCTAACTCGTGACAAGCAGCCATCAGTTCTGCCATCATCTTAGCATGAGTCATCGGAGGCGGCGGTGGTGGTGGAGGAGGAGCTAGAAGTGGAGCCTCATGGCACTCCTCATTGTGCTCATTGGCCCGACCACTTTCCCTATCGATAGAATATCATCAGCAGTCCTCCGAGGGGTATCCCACGAAGGTAGATTGATCGACAGAGAGGCATGTAATCAAGAACAAGAAGGCAATAGAGACACCCGAGATAGATAGGTTTAGGCCATCAGTATGATGTAATACCCTACTCATGTGTTCTTTTGGATTGTATTCGCTATCGTATGATATTACGTGAGTTTGGAGAGGGTCCCTGCCCACCTTACATAGTCCGAGGGGCAGGGTTACAAGTTAGTTAGATCCAAGAGATAACTAAAAAGTAATAACAGGTTATAGGAATCATGGGATCATACGTATCCTAATAGATCTCGTAGCATCTTTAGGATATCTTCCTAGTATCTTGCGGGAGGTGCCGAGGAGAGTCGTGCCCCACAAGGCTTCATCTTGTGGGCTGGGCCACCCCTGGGGGCATAGCCCATGTGGTTTGCCATGGGTATCCGGGGTCGTACCCCCCACAGCTAGTCCCCGAGCGCCTTATACCCATTGTGCAACACCGTCTTGAGCTTGTCCGAGCAGGTGCTAACGAAGCCGAAGCAGTCAAACTCATGGTCCGACCACCATGATGAGTTGCTGAGCAGTTGTGAGCAGTTGTCGAGCAGCATGAACCATAGTCGAGCAGTATAACCCAAGTATGCCTTGCCATAAGGGTATAAGGAGCTCAAGTTCAGAATCAAAATTTTCTTCACAGTGGACCAAGTGTGCCCACTTAGAGTCCAACCACAAGAAAAGGAGATAGTCGTCTTCAACTTCAAGAGGCGCAGAGTCTTCTAGAATAAAGCAAACACATTCACCATGAGCTAAAGTGTGCCCACTTAGTCCCCAAGCCTGATAGTAGATGACGTACTCATGTGGTGCCAGGGTCTAAAGTAGAAGAATAGTAAAAGACCAGCTGAGTAGGCAGCCTATCCCTGGGTGTAGCCCCGAGATGAGAACAAGCACGTTCACCACAAGGTGAAGTGTGCCCACTTAGTCCTCAAGCTTGATAGTAGGTGACGTGGTCATGTGGTGCCAGGGTCAGAAACAGCGAACAACTGAAGAAAAATCCCAAATGCGATGAGGAACTAAGACGTAATGCTGACACAGTCCCTAAGCCATAAGAGGAAATCCTAGAGAAAACAGAATCGTGGAGAAAATACCAGAGTAATGGTTGTACAGTAGTAGGCGAAAAAGTTAGCAAATATTCAGCGAGCCGTAGCAAATTGCGGAGATAAACAGGCGATACGGGTCGCCGTTGCACGTAAGCCTAGGTAACGGCCTAGCTTGCTATTGCAGAGAATTCGGAGAAGCACCACTCGTAGGAACGTTTCCCAAAAAACCCCAAATGCGAAAAGGTAGGGGAAGTGCTTTATAACTGCGCCGCCACACCCCGCGCTCCCACCTTTGCCACTTTGCCATGTCATCTTCCCCCTAAGCCCTCGCTCTTCTAGATTCACATCCATATTTGCTTCCGCCGCCCATCCCTAACTAGATCTGAGAGATGGCATCGAAGAAGGGAGCTATGAAGCCAAAGAAGACGAGCCCCAAGAAGGCGAGTGCCGAAGTCAGGTGTGATGAAGAGTGGGTGCCGTCGCGCACAGGAGACGCGGAGCTCAACAGATTGGTGGAGGCGGGAGTTCTTCCTGACCGCGTTACCGCCGAATGGTGGCCGGCCCTCGGTGAGCCCTTCCCAATGCCCCACACTGATAAAGCAGTGGTGTTTGAGGATTACTTTTGGCAAGGATTGGGATTTCCTGTTCATCCTTTTCTAAGGGATTTGTTGGAGTTCTGGGTGGTTAGTCTGTGCAATCTCCACCCAAATACCATTTTGCATATCTTAGTCTTCATCTATTTCTATGAGGCGTACCTCAGAATCCTTCCCCACTTCAACCTATTCTGCCACATGTTCTGGCTAAAGAAGAGAGGTGGTGGTGGTTCCAAGGTGGTCGGCGGAGTGTACCTTCAGCTACGCGATGGAATTGTGGGCAAGTATCTTACTGTGCCGCTAAACACGTCGCTGAAGGGGTGGAACGGTAGGTGGTTTTATATGAAGAAGATCCACCCTGTCGTCTGCTACGATGCCGACCATGTCCTGGAGAGCCAAAGGAGCTAGTCGGAGATGCCAAGCAGTGCTGATATGGAGCAAGTGAGGGAGCTCCTTGGCTTAATTAGGGGCATGAAGACCAATGGTAGATTGGTGGCGATGAGCTTCATAGTGCGCCACGTCCAGCCCTATAAAGAGAGGGTCCACCCCACCTTTGAGTTCAAAGAGGAGACCGACGGTACCCGGGAGAGACCGGAGATGCTATCGAGGGACGTAGTGCAAGAGCGAGCTACTAAGCTATTTGCTCTATTTGCCTCATTCAGCATGTCAGGGTATACGAGGAACTTTAACTGCAAGAATCTGCCTCCTCAAGTAAATATCTCAGTTGTGTGTTCCTAAAGCTTTTTATTTTCTATAGTTGTCGAGTAGTGGACTTATTCACTTATGCGAAGATCCATTCATAGGAAAGAGCGGTGTACTTCTTGGGCATGCCGAGGGGCAATTGGCCATAGGGAGTAGATGCTAGGCGATCAACATAGCCTGAGGAGGGAGCCATCAGCATCTCTTCGGAGAGTCCATCCCCAGTGTTAGAGAAAATCCACACGAAGAGGACGGCAGCAGACAAGCTGGCCTAGAAAAAGAGAAGGACGGCGGGTGCCACTCCCCTTAAACCGGGCGACATTTCACTTGGTGGAGACCGGCCTACTCGGACACATAGCGAAGCGATGTCCAAGTGGTTGGATGATGACAAGGCTCCAATGGCTCCTCCACTGAACACTGAAGCACCTCCGCGCAACACGTATGTGGAAGTACGCTCAGAGAGAGGCGAAGAAGTCCCTGAGCAGCGAGCGAGGGGAGTCCATGAGCAACAGGCGATGGGAGCCCTCGAACGGCAGGTGGAGGAAGCCCAAGAGTGGCGGACGGAGGAGAGGCCGACGGTGGAGAAGGCAGGACCTCCACCCCAGAGCATAGGAGTTGATCCCACGGTTGTGCCTGGGGGCTCGGGTAGACAGCGCCGGTTCAAGAAATTGTACCGGCAAACCAAACCGTAAGTATCCTTGCCATGGAGTTATTTTACCATTGTTCCTTAGTTTTTTTTGCGATTGACGAGCTAATCTGATGCAGAGCGAGGCATACGGAGGATCCGACCCCACCCGTCTAGACTAATGAGCAGCTGAAGGTTGGCCCTGGGGTGGATGACGAGCAGCCGAAAGATGGCCCTAGGGTGGAGGAGATTCTAGTGGACCCCGTCCCAGAGTCCTTGGGTGCTTGGCAGCCTACGGAGGAGTCAACCGACCCTTTTGCTAGACTTGGCAGTGACACATGGTTGGCGTCGATGGTGGATGGGTCGGCAATAGCGCCCAAGGCAACGGCGGGAACCACCAGGTCCTCGGGAGCAGAGGCTGGAGTTGTCGGCGATGCGCCAAAATATGGAGAGAAGCATGCGGTGCCGAAGGAGTAGACGACGCTCCCTAAGGCATCGAAGGGCATGGTCAGACATGCTATCTGGCCCCCGTGCCCTCAGGTGGTGCCTCCAGATGTGGCGGAGGAGGATGAGGTGGAAGAGATCGAGCGTGATGAGCCTCGACCCCAATCTATCCGAATCCTCCGCAAGTGCGGCGATGAAGTGGTGGTTGTCGAGGAGGAGAACACCACCAGGGAGATGATGAGACTGAAGTCTGCCCTTGCTGGAGTGGTGAAAAAAATCAAAGTCAGTGTTGCATATGGAGTGCTCGCCTTTGATGTTGGAGATCAGAGTTTGTCATTGTCATTGAGTATTTGCAGGGGATAACTCGGACTACCGAGCAGCGGCACCAGCCAATCAAGAGGATGGAGCCCCTCGCCGAAGAGAACAATAAACTCAAAGAGGCGATGTAGCTGATGGAGAGAAACATCCAAAGGGCCTAGTGTGAGCGAGACCTTGCTGAGTCCAACACACGGGACCTAGAATACCAGAAGGGGATCCTGTCCGAGCAGCTGGCGGCTGTGTCCGAGCAGCTGGCGGCTGTGTTTGAGCAGCTAGCGGCTGTGTTTGAGCAGCTACGGGGCAAGTCCGAGTAGCTGGTGAATGCTTCCACACAACTGGAGTAAAAATCTGAGCAGCTCAGAAGCGTATCTAAGCAGAAGATAGGTATGGCATATCGGCAAATGTTTTTGTGTTACTTGACAGTCGTAGTGTTGGTGATGACTGTTGTGCTTGTAGAGCAAGATGTGGAGCTTGGCCAACTGCACCAAGCCTTCGAGCAACTCCAAGAGGAGAAGGCGAAGGAGATAAGGCAAGCAGACAAACTGGCCAAGGAGCTAAACGGTGAGTACTTCCTAGTCAGAGTTACTGTTGAAGTAGTTTTCCTTGTATGATGGAACCTTATAATGCTTGCAGACTACGTTCAGAGGGTCAAGGCACAATTTGATGTGCTGGTGCAGGAAGCCAGTATCCAAAGGGAGAAGTTCAACGCCATAGTCACCGAAGTCAAACCGGTGCTCGACTGCATCGACCTGGAGGTGGCTCCTCAGCCCGATGGCAGACCACCATGTTTCGAACACCATCATCAAGAGGTGCAAGGTGGCATGGGAGAACTTCAAGAGCTTCAACCATGATGTTGTTGTTACCACCATTACTCATGCCCTTGCGGTGGTTCAGTCCCACTATCCAGCCATTGACCTTCAGGCGATAGGGGCTAGATTCACTGAAGGGATGGGCGAGATGGAGCACCAGCAGCTGGAGGATGAGGTGGAGGATGCGGCGAAGAAGCTGGCCGGTGACATCGACATGTTCGGTGAGACGGGCGGTGATGGTGAAGCTTGATGATCTGCCCAGAGAGTATGCTCTGTAATATCTAGAGAGGGTAATTAGAGCGCATGAGAGCGCAGAAAACATTTATGTATGTGTATAAATGTTATAAAGTGCATGTTTATGCAGTTTGCTCTTATTTGTGGTGAAGAATCGTTGTAGTAATAACCCTAACGCAATTATACATAGTATAAGTAGCGCCCGAGCAGTTTGTTCGTTACTAAACTCTTTGGCCTTAGCTAGACCATAGTCCATAACGTCGAGCGTGGATCTTGTGCACGTGTAGGAGGAATAGGCGTCACCAAGGAACCGCAGTCGACTACCCATAACGCAGAGCGCGGAGCCCGTAGCATGTGTAGGGAGAGATCGGAAACTGGGTCTTCTCCATAGAGAAGAGAGTGGAACGTGTGCTGCTCGGCGGTTGGCGAAATAATTTGGAGATAAGCATAGTATAAGTGGCATCTAAGTAGTTTGTTTGTTACTGAACTCTTGGCCTTAGCAAGCCCATAGTCCATAACGTCGAGCGCAAAGCCGGTGCACGTGTAGGAGGAATAGGCGTGACCAAGGAACCATAGCCGACCACCCAGAATGCAGAGTGCAGAGCCTGTAGCATGTGTAGGGAGAGATCGGAGACTGGGTTTTCTCCATAGAGCATAGAACATAACATCGGCTGCTCAGTGTTTGGCGAAATGTTTCAGAGATATGGAGAAATGTGGTCGGTGATTTAGAGAAACCTGTTTGGTGAAAACTGTTGGAGATTTGGAGAAACGTGTTCGGCGATTTGGAGAAACCCCATTTGGCAAAAACATTGGAGATTTGGAGAAACGTGTTCGGTGATTTGGAGAAAACCCCCATTTGATGAAAACATTGGAGATTTAGAGAAACGTGTTCGACGATTTGGAGAAACCCCGTTTGGCAAAAACGTTGGAGATTTGGAGAAATGTGTTCGGTGATTTGGAGAAACCCCATTCAGCGAAAACGTTGGAGATTTGGAGAAATGTGGTGGAGCAGTTATGGCAATCTCGTAATGTAGCTCCTTAAGGAGTAGCTTAGAGCTTTGGTGATCGTAAGTGGAGATGAAATCATAATGGAGAAAATAATAGAGACAAATTATGGCGACCAAAACTTTATTCATCATGAAGTGGAGAATACATATCTAGAGCATTTTAAGGATAGAAACATATAAGGTGCTCGATGTGCCATGAGTCGGGGACATCAATTCCATCTAAGTCACATAGGCGATAAGACCCTAGTCGGGTAACCTCTTTGATGACGTAAGGCCCTTTCTAGGGGGAGGAGAGCTTGTGCATCCCTTCGGTTTTTTGTTTTCAACGGAGAACGAGGTCACCGACAACAAATGAATGACCTTTGATGTTGTGGTTGTAGTACCTCCAAAGGCCTTCTAAATATTTGGCTATGCGGATGCATGTGATTAGGCGTTCTTCCTCGGCCCTATCGACGTCCTCTATCTGAATAGGTGTGGCTTGCTCTTCATCATAATTTTCCACCCTAGGTGCTCGGAAGGCAATATCCACTGGTAGTATGGCTTCTGAGTCGTAGACCAAGAAATATGGAGACACGCTGGTGCTGCGACTAGCTTGAGTGCATAGTCCCCAGACCACAACTGGTAGCTCTTTGAGGCATCTGCTCGGATGTTTTTCTTCTTTCTGATATAGCCTCTTTTTGAGGGCATCAAGGATCATGCCGTTCACCCGTTAGACCTAGCCGTTGGCTCTAGGATGGCCAACTATCGACAAAAGATGCTCGATAGTCCGCCGAGGGGTATCCCACGATGGTAGATTTGTCGATGGGGGTGCGTGTAATCAGGAACCGGATGGTGACACAAGGCGTAGAGACAGCGATTTAGACAGGTTCGGGTCGTCTGATCGACATAACACCCTATGTCATGTGTCTTTGGTGTATTATATTGTATATGAGATGTATGGATCATGTCCACTAGGGGATCCCTGCCTCTCCTTATATATTCTAGAGTGGTAGGGTTATAAGGAAAGTATCATATTTGGTACTATACAATAGCTTGCGGTGCACGCCGAGCAGTGTCGTGCACGCCTTGATCTTGTGGGTCGAGCCACCTTTGATTGTATAGCCCATGTCTTGTCTTGTGGACACCAGGGGCCATACCCCCATAGCTAGTCCCCGAGCCTGATAGTAGGTGACGTAGTCACGTGGTGCCAGGGTCAGAAAGTAGAAGAAATGTAGAAGACCGGCCGAGCAGGCAACCAGTCTATGGGTGGAGCCCCAAATTGAAAAGTGCACATTCACCGCAAGGTGAAGTGTGCCCACTTAGTCCCTGAGCCTACTGGAAGATGAAGAATGAATCTTGTAGCAAGGTCAAAGAAAAAGAAGTTTGAAAGCTTGCCGACGTCGTCTGACATGCGCGTATCAAGACCCCAGACGTGCTGCCCAAGATCTGCAACCTAATTCGAATAGCATGGAGCAGCTTGATAGCACACCAATGAGATATAGCAAGATCCGAGCATCGAGGAGTCCCCGACATAGCTATCAATGTCTGAGCACCGAGGAGTCCCCAGTGTAGCTAGCGAGGTCCAAGCACTGAGGAGTCCCTGGTATAGCTGGCGATGTCCGAGCACCAAGGAGTCCCCGGCAGTAGCTGGCGATGCTTGAGCACCAAGGAGTTCCGGCGTAGCTAGCGATGTTCGAGCACCATAGAGTCCCCAGCATAGCTAGCGATGTCCGAGCACCAAGGAGTCCTAGCGTAGCTGGTGATGTCCGAGCACCGCGGAGTCCCTAGTGTAGCTAGCGATGTCCAAGCACTGAGGAGTCCTAGCGTAGCTAGCGATGTCTGAGCACCACGGAGTCCCTGGCGTAGCTAGCGATGTCCAAGCACTGAGGAGTCCTCGGCGTAACTGGCGACGTCTGAGCATCAAGGAGTCCCCGGCGTAGCTGGCGATGTTCGAGCACCGAGAAGTCCCCAGCGTAACTGGTGATGTCCGAAGCACCGAGGAGTCCCCGACGTAGCTGGCGATGTCCGCAAGGTAAAGTGTGCCCACTTCATCCTCGAGCATGAAGAATCCGAGCGTCGAGGAGTCTCCATCGTAGCTAGCGATGTTCAAGCACCGAGGAGCTCGCGGCATAGCCGATGATGAAGCATGAGCGACGAACAGTCTGGTCAACTAGTCGGCAGTGAAGTGAGCATTGAGTAGAAACGACCGGTGAACAGTCCGATCAACTGGTCGGTGATGAAGTCCATGAACCTAGTGGTCCGACTAGTTGATTGGTGGAGAAGTCCGAGCACCAGGTGGTCCGATCACCTAGATGATGATCCTGCAACACAAATATGTAGAACGGGTAGTACATGATGTAAAAATATATGAACTCCGGAGAAAAATCAGCAATGGCGATGAAATAGCATATGTAGCTTAGCGATCAGTTGATGTGAAGATGTATTTATATTTAATACAAACTGCCCAACCAGTTAGTGTGTAGCTGAGTCTCCAGCCCTAGCTAGCCCATTAACCATAACGCGGAGCACAGAGCCCGTGTGCGTGTTGGAAGAACAAAGCGTCGCTAAGGAGCCGCTATCGACCACCCATAACGCAGAGGGCAAACGCTCATGCACGTGTAGGGAGGAGCCGGAGACAGGGACGTCTCTGGGGACATCCAAGCATCCACATGACTGTTTAGGGGTTTAGAAAATTGTTTGGAGAGCAAACATAGGGAAAACAGCTCGGAGAAATATTATGGCGATATATGAAGATTGGAGAATATTTAGGAGAATATTAAAGCATGACTTAGCTTTAGTCAGAATGTCTGGTCCGCAGCGTATGGCATTATCTGGTCGACGACGTGGGTAGCTCGCTTGACTGCTAGGATGGCTCGCTTGGTGGCTCGATGCAGTCGGACAGGTACGTAGAAGTCAAATGAGCATAGTCGGAGCCTTGTAGTAGTGGAGGCAAACAGCGCAGGAGCAGTAGCCGGACCCATGTTGGACTATGTTAGCCATGCGAGGACCAGAACCCATGGGCATGTAGAGTTGTAGTCCGATCCAAAAGCGTGGCTCAGGTGAGCTGCCCGCAGGTGAGGTCACCGCGGAGGAACCTGAGATGGCGGAATCATCCAGATCGATGTTGAAGTCGTTCATCATGGTTGACGAAGTAAGCCAGTCGAATTGCTCCTCGGTAAATTCCTAATCGAGCTGAGTAGATCTTGGTCGTCTGGTACTCGTTCCTGAATTGCATGTCGGGTCCGAGTAGTCGAAGTTGTAGGCGAGCGCCATGGTGAAATCTGGAGTGATGTTGCCTGTGTATATACTTTTTGCATATACATAGAGATATTTGAATCCTAATGATGTCTTCGGTGTGCATGTACCCATATGTGTTCATACTTGCATGACTAGCTTGCATGTTGATACACATTCAATCTACTACTTGCATGCTGCTGTACAGAATATGGATGTATGCACTTCGAATCATGGCGTATTCATCACGTGATGACATAGCGTTGTCGCCACTCCAAGCTCATGATGGCTACGATTAAAGTCTTCAGCATTGATACATATCAGTGGCCAAAGCTCTCACATCGTAGTTGTCGATACGGAATATACGCACGATAGATTCTGATCGGATCTGAATAAAGCGGTTGCAGCTGAAGTCGTTGGGACTCTTCGTCGCCGACTTGCTTGCTAGTGTTGATCCCGGCCAAAGGCTAGATGAGTCAGAGCTTCTTGCTTGACAAGTAAAGTCTCGTTTCAGGCTGCTGGAAGGTTGTCGTCATTGTGATGTTGAGCCCATAAGGCTACTGAAGAACGCCGCCTCGGGAAGTCAGGTTGTCATGAACAGCGTCGATCTTGAGATCCCATCTGGTTTGCCATGGATCAACATGCATGATCCCCTACCTGGCGCGCCAACTATCGACAAAATATCGTTGGTAGTCCTCCGAGGGGTATCCCATGAAGGTAGATTGATTGGCAGAGAGGCGTGTAATCAAGAACAAGAAGGCAACAGAGACACACTGAGTTAGACAGGTTTAGACCGTCAGTATGACGTAATACCCTACTCCTGTGTTCTGTTGGATTGTATTGGCTATCATATGATATTGCGTGAGTTTGGAGAGGGTCCCTGGCTGCCTTATATAGTCCGGTGGCAGGGTTACAAGTTGGTTAGATCTAAGAGATAACCGGAAAGTAATAACATATTACAGGAACCATGGGATCATACGTATCCTAACAGATCTCATAGCATCTTTAGGATATCTTCGCAGTATCTTGCGGGAGGTGTCGAGCAGAGTCGTGCCCCGTAAGGCTTCATCTTATGGGATGGGCTGCCCCTGGAGGCGTTGCCCATGTGGTCCGCCATGGGTATCCGGGGTCGTACCCCCCACATTCCCCTTGGCCTTCGCCAAGACCATGAGCCGCCCTAACACTGGTGCTCCCATGCCCTGACCTTAGATTCATTAGTAAGAAATAGGAACATCCATATAGAACAATCCTTCCCGATCAGAAGCAAGGGACTAGAGAAATGACAACACAATTATTAAAGCATTCTTTTAGTTAATCCTATCAATTTACTAATCCAATTATACGTATAGAGGAATTTTAGTTAAGCAAGATGCTATTATCATGATGCATGCTTCGGCCTATACGTTCACTCAAGCTAGAATATAGTGGCCTTCGTAAAATTTTTGGCACATTGCACACTCACTTTCCATATACTAAGTGATTTCTTACGCAATGTTAGTCAGTGTACCTGTAGAAAACTGATTAGATAAACCAGTGACAGTTATACTATATAGACCATATTGATAGGGCTTATACTTATTTAGATAATTTAATTGCATCCTATTTTTCACAAAACTTTTATTGGTCAAGTTTTTAAGTTTTTGGAAAAGTGTGATGAACTCATAACCCATTATTGGCTTTGGTACCATTTGTGGCAGAACCGCACGAAATAACACACTTACGGAGGTGCTCGTCTTCCACCAGACACTAAGCACCCCATAAGCAAGCTACATCAGGCGGAATCCGTCGGGCACACCCCAAGGGAGAACCTGAAAGATCCACATTTTCCCTGAGGATCCAATAATGAGAACGAGTTACAATACTTAATGCATTTCATACATCCAGGGTTTATAGAAATTCATTATTACATTGCCAAATGTCTGAGTACGGAATATTAAACAGCGAAATTAATTAAAATAAACATCTAGCGATAAGGAACGAGGATCCATCTGTGGCCACCAGAAGAATCCTCCACACAATGGCACTTCTTAAGCATTACCTACAATAGGGGTAAATAAACCCTGAGTGCACAATGTACTCGCAAGACTTATCCGATTGGTGGGAATAATTTCCCGACTCCAAGGAATATGATAAGCTTGATGGGTTGCTGGTTTCCTTTTAAGCAAAAAGCAATACTATTAGTGAGTCCTTACTTATGATATTATTAATAGCCGTATTAATTTATTATCTATTCATTCTATGTAAGCATGTGTCCTACTTTCAACCAAGGGTTGAGCAATCAGTTCCATTTCATCATCTTCCATCTTTTAGTTCCTACTACGATGCTAGAGTTAAGACAAGCCATACCGACTCAGCGGCGATTCATGAATCAATGTCCCCAGCTGGGTACCCCGAAAACACACACCCCGCTTGTACCCTAGGCACAAGCAGGACTAACCCATCGCCCTCCTATCCTGGGTATCTAGATCCTCGTCCAAACTTGGACTCCAAGCCCCCACTCCTGAGTCCCGGACTCAGTGCGACCTCCACCATACCCGCCTCCATTCAGTCGATCCGGAAAGAGCCAGATCCACGACAAGAGAGCAACGAGTCTTCCCTACGCCCATACCCAAGTATGTGCTCAGGATAATGGATCTATGACTTGCCTAGCGTCCATTGCAATGACCAGTCCTTAACCGACACATACAGAGAAAAAGTGTAACTGAGCCATGCCCTGTTGGCCGCAGGACACAACCCCTTACACCCACCAGTACCCAAACCACATCCATGCCCGGTCACTACTTTTCCTTTCCACCATTTTATCATGAGTGATCATAATTACCACCGATTATGAGTAACGATAGGTTACTCATGCTACCAAAATCCTGAGCATAGCAGCTACTCGACCTGTACTAGTAAGACTCATAGGTAGATATATTTATGCATGTAGTTTTCATAAAATACCTAAACGTAAATGCACATCATATATATATTCAGTGATCAGTAAAAATAGGGGTTATGCACCGGGGCTTGCCTTGGGCAGGCGACGGGTCAGCAAAGTCAGCACCAAAAGGCTTCAGGGCTCCCTCCTGGACAAGGATCTCCTCCTCGTACTCCTCAATGACTTCCTCATAATCCTATTCATCCACGGGCACAAACTCTACCAACTCATGATCTACATGCATCAAATGATGATGCAATACTTAGTAATACGACAACAGCAACTCTTAAAATAATATATATATATATATATCTAACTACTAAGCTAGTGCTACTGACCAACATACTAAGTTACCTACTGTTATCACTAACAAACATGACATACCTCACCATACCAACTAAAGGTATTCTTACTCCTAATACTGATTTAATATATATATGATAAAACAACGATAATAGCTACTCTATTTATCAACCTACTCTAGGGCTACAAAATTTACAGCAAGTACATAATAATCTAATGAACCTACTGTAAAAATCTCATAGATATATATATCACCAATTTGCCACAAAAATTTCTACAAATATTAATCTATATAATACTAAACTCTCTAGTTTGAATTTATGAACCTATCATTAACATAGCTAACTGTAAACTAACTATACTAACAGATAGATGGCATTTTTATGAACCTAGCAAACTTGGTTTCACTATTTTTGGACATCTACAAGATTTACTACAATTTATCAAATTCAGCTCAAAACTAAATTGAATAAGCATTTATTAATGCACTGGAAAATAGAAAACCAAACTTCAAACTGTGGCCCATTAACCGTGGCGCGGCCCACAACCGCGCGACGTGCGCACCACCGGCTCGGCCCACGCAGAGCGATGCCGGCCCATGACGGGAAGGCCCGCGCGCGATGGCCTTTTTGCGAGAACGCCCCTGACCTTCCGACGAACCACGCTGAGGTCCACGATACTATTTCTACAGACAGTTATCTTACAAATCTAACCCTCCCCTTTTCCTTCTTTACCACGGCCAAGTCCCCTGACACCCATGTGCGCACCGGCGCGGCGACACTGGCACCGGGCGGCTACACGGGACCGACACTTACCTAGGAGTGAACGCAAAGTGCTGGGCGAAGGAAGCGTGAGCCAAGACGCTGCATCGGGGTTAGACTATGGTGGGGAAGATCCTACAGCCACGGCGGTGGCGTTCTGATGAGTGATAGCAAAATCAGAGCAAATGGGGTAGCTAGTGAGCTCAAGGAACTAACCACGGAACCAGTCGAGGCGGTGGTTCGACCGGAGACGGCCCAAGCCGAGGTGGCCGCATGCGCACGAATGGTGCGGTGGCACACGGCAGTGGCATGGCTATGTCAGGGGAGGCCAGGCGGTGGTAGCGCTTCAGCAGAGGTGTGTAGGGTGATTAGCAGATGGAGGCAAGGCTATCAGTGCAAGGAATTGCCATGAGCTGCTCTAGATAAGTGGTTTGCCATCGGCGCATGACCACACGGTCTTATTGACCCGGTGGAGCAGCAGCTCCAAATTAGGGTACGGTGCGGTGAGACTTGCTGCAAGGTGGGGTCAGGTGGGTGACTAGCTACTCAACGGAGCTGAGGACGTGGTTAATTTGATTGCGGTGCCTCCACCATGATGAATTGAAGGGAGCGGGTCCATCGGCCATGGCGACAGTGGAGACAGGGGAGGATAGGTGACGCTGGTCTTGTTGCTGCCATGGCGTGACACGGCTGTCCACACTATGCTTAATCATGCATAGGCTACAGGGCAGTGGGAAATAGCAAAGCGTGCCCCAAACGGCTGGCCGTACTGCCTAACACGCAAGTCGACGGCTGCTCGGTCCTTTGCGCCGCAGTGGATGGCGCTGGCCAGGAAAAGGCTTCCACATAGCATTGCATCAAGCTTAGACGTGATGGTAGAGGTAGGCAGGCAAGCTCATGTGTGCAGCTGTGAAGGTCAACCATAGTAGTAGCCGCGCGGCAGCGGCGGCCAGAGCGTAGCGTGACTAGACCGCAGCACAGCGCGACAGTGTTGGAGGGGCTAGGCCCACTAGGCATGACGTGCGCATGCGGCGTGAGATGCTTGGTAGAGCACGGCCATAGCGGTGCGGGTGACGGTGGCCAGATGCGAGCCCGGGCAGCGGCATGTCCATGTGTGTGTGCGTGGCGTGCCAGGCGCGACAACGACGGTGTGGCTTGCAGCGCAGGGCCAGTGGTAGGGCAGGCCAGCGTGGTGGCCCATGCGTGGCGCACGCGATGGGTAGCAGATGCCGCGATGACGAGTGCTGGCGTGGTGATCGCGCCTAGACGCTGCAATCGGCCAAGAAAGTGACTTGCACGCTTTTTAAAGCTGCCCAAAAACCAAACTTGATGATCCCGTTGCTAACCCAACTATTTTACGCTCGAGATGATATATCAAGCGACTAGAACAAACCCTTAAACTGTGCCACTATCTAACCTGATCATTCTACAAAAATTGTCGAACTTAGCTTCGTCAATGCGTTGTCCGACTTAGGAAATTTCGGCTAAGTCCTAAACGGTTTCGCGTCGAATGCGATTTCCAAGCTACTCGATAACCTAGCTAGTGAATCCCATTCTCAACCATATGTATTTCACCGTCACCTACGAAGTTCATGCGACAAACTTTACTAAAGCTTTGCATATGCGTTCTATAGCATTTTCGCTCCATAAAAATTTATTTAGAACCCTAAGTAATACAACGCGTCATGAAATGTAACATGTGTTTCGTGTTTCAATTGAACATTTCAGGTTCTGTATATTGCCTTATACCCTATATTACACACATTTACACACAAGTATGATGCTCATGCAGTGTTTTAGCAAAAAACTGTACAGTGTAACACCGAGGGTGTTACAATGTATCTACAACAACTTTCTCAACACAAACTTGATTGCACAAGGGTGAGTCAAAACATAAATCATTGCAAGAAGTAGAGGCATCCTTTCTAGGCATGTAAAAGATAGGACTTTTCTTTTTAGGTGCCTCGGTGAGGGTTGTACCGACGGCTTCAAGATTAGCAACTTTATTTGTTAGCTCATCACAATGTTTGCATATGGTTTCCATTTTAGCGAACAAACTTTTATAATCATCTTGTGAGCTAGCTAACTTTTTCTTTAATTTTTCATTTATCTTTATAAGTTGCTCATCATTGATTGTGCAATTATTTGTGTTTGCACTAGTCTCAAGTTGCTCAATTTTAGTAGATAGCTCCATATTAAGATTGGTAAAAGTTTCATATTGTTTAAACAAAGTAGCATAAGCTTGTTGTGAGCTATCTAGTTTTTTTAATTTTTCAAGCTTCTTTTGTTGACTAGTGCAACCTTTAGTAAAGTTAAGATTTTCTTGCACAATTTCATCATAAGAAGGTAGCTCATCATCACTATCACTATTATTGTCACTATCACTAGGGATAGGCTTTTTGTTACCTCATGCCATAAGGCACACACGTAAGGTGCTTGATGATGAGTGCTTGTGCCCTCACCTCTTATGATGGTCTTCTTCTTCACTTAAAGAATCGTCCCATAACCTTATTGATATGAGGGCTTTGTCCTTGCACGCCTTCTTCTTTGTCTTGGGTGTGGGCTTGTTTGGACAAACTTCCACAAAGTGCCCCAACTCACCGCATCCATAGCATCCTTTCTTTCTTTGCTCATTTCTTTGATTGATGAAGATGAAATCTTAAATTTGGATGGGCACACCCTTGACATTGAGCCTTTGGATCATCTTCTCCACCTTGTTGATAAGCTTGATTGATTCTTCATCAAGGTCTGAGGTGGAGGAGGAAGATTGATCATCATCACTTGAATCTTCATCACCATCATCCTCATCTTCTTCTTCATCTTTACTTGAGGAGCTTGAGCTTGAGCTTATCTCAACTTGCTTGCCCTTCATCTTCTTTTTCTCACTACATGCGAGAGCTTTGCCTTTGCTTGATGAAGATGCTTCTTCTTGACCCATCTTGCGTGGTATTTCAAATGCTACTATCTTGCCAATGACTATAGCGGGGGTCATGGTGCTCAAGTCCTCCATGTTTGTGAAGGATGGTGATGATGCTTGTATATTTCTTTTGTGGTAGCACGGAGATGATCTTCCTCACGATGTCCGCGTCATCTAGCTTTGTTAATCCTATTGAATGGAGCTCATTGATAATTAGATTCAAACGAGAATATATATCATGAATAAGCTCACCATCATTCATTTTAAAGGAATCATAACGTTGTTTAGATAGACAACGTTTTTTGCTCACAGACATTAGTTGTGCCGTCATGGAACTCTTGGAGTTTTAACCAAATTCATGTGCCATATTTAAAGTGAACACTTGGTTAAACACATCCATGCTAAAAGATTCAAATAAGTAATTTTTAGCTCTAGCATTGAAATGAATTTCTTTTTCTTCACTCTTTGTGGGTTTATCGGGATTCTTAATGGGTTTCATTCTGTCACGAGTGACTCTCCAAACACCCAAATCTACCGCCTCAAGGTGATAAGCCATTCTAACTTTATAGTAGGGGAAGTTAATGTCGTCAAAGTGCGGAGGCCTAGAGGTACCATCTCAACCACTCTATGAGTTGGCTCAACGACGATGAAGCCAAAGGTCCAAATTGAGTCAACCGGCTCTGATACCAATTATAAGGGGACCGTGACGCCTAAGAGGGGGGGGTGAATTAGGCAACTTAAAACTCTAACTCTAAACTATGACCTCTTTTTCTATTCTTAGCAAAACCTATGCAAAAGATAAATTATCAAAATGTGCAAATACGGTTTTGCTAGTGTGTTGCTATCTCTACCGTAAAAAGAGTTATGCAAAACAATATAAATGCGGAAGCTAAAGAGTAAGGTAGAGATATGCAAACTCCCGTCGACGACTCCTGGTATTTTTACCGAGGTATCGAGAAGCGCGCAAGCTTCACCCTAGTCCTCGTTGGAGCCCTGGACCTTCCCCACGCGCAAGTGGGTCTCTGGTGTGCCTTTCGGCAAGCCTCTCCTGGACCGCTACCCGCCGTCTTCACTATCAAGCTTCCGGCCGAACCGCCGTGGGCCTTGTTCCCTTCGGTACATGGTGGCGGCCACACCACAAACGCGGTTGGTGTGATCTCGTAAGACTACAAGCCCCTTCGATGTACACCAATGGTGCGCGCAAGCACCAAGTGATAAGAGGCATGCAAACCTCACTAAACACTAGGCCTAAACCTAGAGCAAACGCATAAGCGATGGTCTAATCAACCTAAGCACTTCGCAAAGCACCTACGTTAATCACCTAATGAATCACTAAGTACTATGCAAGTGAAGATCACTAAAATGGTGTATCAACACCCTTGGTATGTTTCCTCATCTCCACTACACTCAAATGACTAATTGGGGGGTCTATTTATAAGCTCCACTGAGAAAGTAGTCGTTGGGGACGAAACCCACTTTTCTGCTACTGACCGGACGCGTCCAGTCGTCCCGACTGTTGAGCATGCGCGCGGATCGGACTTTGAGCTGAGTCCGGTCATCATCGACCGGACGCGTCCGGTCGCGCTGGCGCCGCTCTGGAACCTCTCTGAAAACGATCGGACGCTGCACTTCGTGCGTCCGGTCGTCCAGTGCCGCTACGTCCGGTCACGCTGAAAATATTGTCGTGACGATGAATAGTAACACTGGTGTGTCCGGTCACTGCTTCGCTCAGCGTCCGGTCACAGTTGCCGACGCCTGGTGACGTCCGGTCACCTTTGCCGCGCTCGTTTCTTGGCGATCTTGCGTCCAGCTTGGTTCTCATCTTCGTACTTGGACTTTGCTTGATATCTTGGGTCATCTCTTGTGCTTCTAGGGTCTTGCTTATAGTGTTGATCATGGGATCATCATGTCGCCTTCGTCCAAGTCACGTCTTGCACCCTATTGAAGAACAAAAAAAATACTTGCAAATTCATTAGTCCAATTTAGTTGTGTTGGTCATCAACCACCAAAATCCAAAGTAAATAGGCGTAAGTCCATTTTCGTTACACAGAGGTTACTGGTATCGATCTGGACACCCACCTGTTTCTTGATTCTTGGTGGAGCAGAGTGATAGATAGGAATAAACAAACAAAATATCTTCAGACTGCAGAGAAACATGCGTTCAAAAAAAGACTGCAGAGAAACACGCTTCATTTGCTCATCCGTGGACTCGTGTAATCTGGGCATCGGTTTGCAGATGTCTGATTAGCTTTTTTCTAACGACGATGTGTAGTAACTGTTGATCAACACATGCCAAGATCAGGATCCATCATAGAATTTGTTCAAAAAATCAGCGGGATAATGCTTATTTTCTTATTAGTGCGTGGTTTGAGCTCCCAAGAGGCTAAATTTTACTGGTCGGCGACTGTTAAATGAAGAAAATGGTCAGTTACAGCTATCTATGTTCTGATAACATTTTTCATGTCGCCTCTGTTCTGTAAGTAATATTGCTAAACTAAGAGATGGCTCATAGCTCGAGCTCTCTTGAAGAGCATATAACAATTTTTTGCAGGCTTTATGCTTATCTTACATCCAGAGTTTTAAATACTTGGATGGTCATCACAGAAGGTTTGTTCCGTCTTTAAGAATTATGACGGTTTCATATTGTCTCTGTTGTGAAACTCTTTTATTTGTACCATCATTTGCTGGTGCATGTTCTTCAGAATGTCATGACTTGCTGATCTTTTGATATCCTGTAGCGCAAGTCCATGCTGTGCATTGCTTCCGGAATATGTTTTCTTTATATCATGTCTTTAAGAGAGAGGTAAAGAGAAAATCGTCTTTCTTCGGGACACAGCATAACTATGGCACTACCCCCTCCTTTACTTTAGGGTCTGTTTGGAACGCAGGAATTTCACAGGAATCACACAGGAATTTCACAGGAATCAGTTCTATTTCACAGGAAAAACGCAGGAACGGGGAAAAAATCCCACATTCCAAACAGGCCCTTACTGTTCTTCATTCCCATACTTGACAGTGATAGGGTTCGCCGCATCAAAGCCAGCTGTCCACTTTGCAATGGGCCTGCAGAAACTGGGCATCATCTTTGCCTCCTCTTCCCCTTCATGCAAATGGTCTGGTTGCAAGTTTTCACCTGGGAGCATTCGTTTTCGTGATCCCACAGCACGCTGCAGCAATTTCGGTTCACAAAAGCCAAAGAGGCAAATTCAATGGTACGGCCATTTACATCATGTGAAACTTATGGAAAGAAAAGAAAGAAATGAGTCTTTGAAAACAAGCATTGCACTATGACGCAGGTCGCTTGAGCTTTATCCGGTGTTTTGGTCGAGGCCTCCTTGGTTGAGATTATTGGCGGTCACACCACTTTCCTGTATATAAATAAACTTTTCTTCCATTCTTAATTGCAAGGCTGAGCTTCTGCTAGAGTTTGTTAAAAACAGAAGGTAAAGTGAGTATACAGGAACTGTTCACGGAGGCCAGATGCCTTTGGTCTTCACTCTTCAACACCTCCTCAGGATTTCCCCTGAACTGAATACTGAATCCTACATTCTGTTGGCGGTAAAGTGAGTGGGTACGGTACGATTTTCAGATTGTAACTGAATCTATCTGTTAACACTGGATTTTGGTCGACTCTGTAGGATGACAGGTGGACCCGCATGCGGGAAGAAGGATATTCGGCAAACAAAACGAGCGGTCGGCTAAATACTTGTGCAGTCGGTTACTTCAGAAGGTGGTGACTCCATTCGGGAAAGCAGAAGATGGCAGGCAAAGCCGATCGAAAAGATGAAAGTTATAATAATAAAGGACTCTGAGAGTTTAGGGCAAGGAATCGTAGTTTTCAAGTTTATTTAAGAGTTCCTTTGTAAATCGTAGTCTTTTAGGACTCGGGTTTTGTCTAGGGTATAAATATTGACCCTCGACCATTGTAATAGGTGTTCACAACCAAATCAATACAACCGGCTCCGTGCCAACTTTCGAGTCATTTTGTCGTGTCGTCGAGTTCTTCGAGAGGAGTCATCGATCCGTCGACCTCCGTAAGTTCCGACAACCTTGTTATCATGTTTAGTATCATGCGGTGGATTTAGACGTGATGCAAGTAGTCTTGTTTGTTTTCAATGATCGTGCGGCGGATCTTTGCTTGACAATCAAGAAGTCTTTGCTTATGCTTTGTTTATGAGTAGATACCGTGCGGCAGGCGTTTGCTCAATATGCTTAGTGAAAGCAAGACAGTTATCGGCTCTATTAGATACGGCAAAATCTAAATAGATTCATTAAGTTATCCTGTGTTGCATGTTTTAAATATTTTATATATTTGTAACACACTTCTGCCCAATCTAGATTGATATTGTTCGGCCCTCTCTTATGGTTTTATTCGTGCTTCAATGATCATTGCTTTTCATATTACCTTTGCAAATAGATAACATGCTCATAATGGTTGAATTATTTTAATCTAGATTGTCACATATCGTGGGTTCATGCATGTTAATTACGTTTAAGCTTTAACGAAACTAGGTGTCGTGCGGCAGATGCAGGTTTTAGATTAGTTTAGTCGTGTTTATTTGCATGTTCCTTCTTCATGGACCCCAACTCGGCTGGACTGCTGAGCTTGATTATGCATTAACTCATAATTAATTTCACTTGTTCAAACATGTCTTCCCATGCACATGCATTCGGCAATCGTATCTTTACGTGTATTCATCTTACGATTAGTTGAATGGTTTATAAACTTGTTGGCAGACAGCTTGTTATAGCTGTATGTCGTTGTAAGTGGCTTCAGGGCCGTATATATGGAACTGTCTGGTCTCACCCGACATGTTCCGGTTTGGCATTTAACTGTTTTATCCCTTGTTAGTTTTTTTTCAGGTCAAACTGACTGGCACGTTTCCGGATCACGAAGCACCCGGGGACCCGATTGAAGCCACGCTTTCCGGCTTGCTGTGTGTGAGGCACAGTGTATCACATTTTGTGTCAATACACTTTTTGGCACGCCTGGTGGGACCATCTGTTAGTTCAAGATGGCGTCTGAGATCAACAATGATCATGTTCTGGATGTGAGCATGGTAGAATTGCCAGATAATTATAGGGATTTAGTGCTACAAGCATGTGAGCAATACCAACGGAATTGTTTGATGTCTTTTTCCAAAAACAAGAGCAACAAAGTGTTTCAAAAGCAGTCAATGCCAAGGGTTCTTCTTTCACATCAAACTGATTACACTGAAGAGGAGGATGCTCAGAAGATGGCAGCCCTGGTTTATAAAGCTATGGGAGAAACCATGACAAACCATCACACAGCTTTTCTGAATACCTTTCGGGCAATCATGATCAGTACTTTTGGTCCAATGATTGATAAATACTTTGAAGAAAATGTTGGCCCACTCAGTGGACCGACACTTTTCAATGTTCCAAAGCATCAAGAGAAGCCTATTGGAAAAGAAGTAGCGTCGACTTCAAATATAGGTGGATTGACTCACACTGAAAAGCAATCACATCCCACCTATGGCCAGGTGACATTTGGTACCATAGGAGAAGTGCCACCTTCAGCTTATAGAGTTTCTCCAGCATCAAACAGATTGCAGAAGAATATGTATGGAGATGGGTATCAAGAATTTACTGATTACAATGCTATCAATGCTGTGCCAAATCCAGGGTATAGGAGTGTTTCAGGATTGCCTTCTGGAGTGTAAGTACAAGGAAATCGGGATTCAGGCATTGATGTTTTGATGCACGGGATGGCTGATATGATGCAAAATCAGTTCGGCTTGAAGCCAAAAAATCAATCCTATTCATACAAGTCTCCTTATCCAGAGTGGTACAACAGAGTGGTGTTACCTCCAAGGGTGAAGCCTCCAACAGATTTGACCAAGTTTTCTGGTCAAGATGATACTAGTACCATAGAGCACGTCAGTCGGTACTTAATGCAGCTTGGAGAAGCTGCTTCAGATGAAGCTTGGAGGATTCGATATTTTCCTTTATCTCTTACAGGACCAGCTTTCACGTGGTTCACGTCTTTACCAACTCATTCCATTGGTACGTGGGCAGAGCTAGAGCAGAAGTTTCATTCATATTTCTACACGGGTACTAATGAGAAGAAGTTGGTCGATCTCATGAGTCTGAGGATGAGAACAAATGAGACACCATTGGAATATCTTCGCAGATTTAGGGAGGCCAAGAATATGTGTTATTCTCTGAATTTACCAGATGATCAACTACCTGGAATAGCTATAGCAGGAATGTTGCCGAATATCAGGGAGAAGTTGTTCGGCATGGAGTTTGATGATCTTGGCCAACTTGCATAGCGTTTAGCAGCTATGAGTAATCAGGCCCAAGGATTCAGGAGAGATAATCGCTTTCAGAAGAACAATGCCACTAATGAGGTGTATCAAGGTTTTCTGGAGGAAGCGACTGAGTATATTGATGAAGATGAGATAGCTGCAGCTGAGTTGAATTGGGCAAAGGAGCCTACTCAAATTAGTCAACGCTAGTTGAAACAACAAAAGGGAACCTATGATTTTGATGTTACTAAGGCAGATAGGCTTTTTGCATTATTGATGAAGGAAGGACGCATCAAGCTGCCAGAAGGACATCCCATGCTACGTCCTGAAGGAGTGAAAGACAAAAAGTATTGTGGCTTCCATAACACTAATTCTCACTCTATCAATGATTGCCGAGTGTTCAGAATACGAATCCAGAAAGCTATCCAAGAGGGACATTTGAAGTTTGATGGCAAGATGAGAATTGATGATCAGCCTTTTCCACAAAATATGATTTCTTTCTCTGTGAATATGGTCTCTGCCAATGATCTCAAAGGTAAAGGCAAGATGAAGGTGTTGACTTCTGATAGAGCAAAGAAAAGTGGTGCTGTTGACCCGGATCGGCAAGTCACCAGTAGAGAGCTGCAGCAACGAGTTCGGTTTTAGAATAGCCGAACCGAGAAAGGTCAAACTTCCAAACCCAGAGTTACATCATGTATTTTGCTAAACAAGTGGCAGAGAGAGCAAGAGAAGGAATACTATAAGAAGCAATGGTTTATGGAAGAATGCCGGAGGTATGAGGAAGAGGTATACCGAAGGGAGCAAGAAGAATACATGACAGAACAGGAGCAGTCTCATTGGGGTTGTTCATTCTTTAGGCATTGTTGGAATGAAGGCTTGAGGTTGCCTGCTAGAAATAATTGTCCGGAGTGTAGTGCTCAGTACTCCGAGTATAGGCAATCTCGAGTCAACCGCCGTCCCGTCTATGAAAGACTTGGAACGAAGGTTCCTGAAGATGATCGGCGCTTAAAAATAGATGATTTTGAGAATCAGCAAAGGAAAAGATTTGCAGGTCAAGGTTGGATTCATGATAGGGTGCATAATGAAGAAGCTGATTCCTATAGATACGTATGGCAAAAAGGACAGTGGTGTCCTCCAGGCCTGAGGAAAAGTCAGAAAAGAAGAGTTCAACGGTTGAGGAATAGGGAGTTGAAACAGGAAGTTACCGAAACAAAGCAAATATGGCGTCCTAAGAAGAAGCCTGATGGATGTGGTCCTTCGACTGATGCTTGCATGGCTTTCTTCCTCCCATCAGAGTTTATAGCTCCCAAAAGCCAAGATGTCCAAGAAGAGGTGTACTCTGATTTTGATGAAAGTGAATGTCAGGATTTGATGGCTCAGCTTGTATTAACACAGCAGGCTGTTTTTGACAAACCAATCAAGAATCGTCACTTGAGACCACTCTATTTAAAGGGATATGTCAATGGCAAGCCTTTAACTAAGATGTTTGTTGATGGAGGGGCTGCTATCAATATCATGCCTTATACTACCTTCAGAAAGCTTGGGATGACTAATGAAGAATTGTTGAAAACTAACATGGTGCTTAGGGACTTTGCTGGCAACCCTTCCGATACCCGAGGTGCTATCCATGTCGAGCTGACTATTGGGTCGAAAACTCTGATTACTACCTTTTTTGTCATTGATGGCAAGGGGGCATATAGTCTACTCTTGGGCAGAGATTGGATCCATGCTAATTGCTGCATTCCTTCAACCATGCATCAAATTCTCATTCAATGGATTGGAGATGACGTTGAAGTTGTACATGCTGATGATTTGGTAAGTGTTGCTGCCACAGAATCTACCTACTGGGAATATGAAGGCGTCGATTGTTTCTCTGGAAAAGTGTGGAAAGAAGGTCCTGTAAATGTTTTCAGCGAGGGCCAACAGCCGATCCAAGCAGTCGGCTCTCATAGTAATTTTTAATGGGAAATCCTGTCGATGGCAACAAAGGAAAGTTGGGACGTGGTTTTATGTCGGCTGATAAGTTGGAAGAAATTGATGTTGGTGATGGTTCTAAGCCAAGGCCGATGTATATTAGTGCAAAGTTAGACCCAGAATATAAATCAAAGTTGATAGATCTGTTGAAAGAGTTTAAAGATTGTTTTGCTTGGGATTACACGGAAATGCCTGGATTGGATCGTTCCATTGTTGAGCATCGATTACCCATGAAACCTGGATTTCGTCCTTACAAACAACCTCCACGGAAGATATACAAAGAGGAGGTATTGGCCGATGTGAAGAAGGAGGTTGAAAGATTAATAGAAGCAAACTTCATTCGGCCATGCAAGTATGCAGAGTGGATTACAAATATAGTACCGGTATACAAGAAAAATGGAAAAATGAGGGTTTGCATAGATTTCAGAAATCTTAATAAGGCCACTCCCATGGATGGTTACCCAATGCCAGTTGCCGATTTACTAGTAGATGCAGCAGCAGGTTATGAAGTCATTAGTTTTATGGATGGTAATGCTGGCTATAATCAAATTTTTATGGTAATGGAAGATATTTCAAAAACAGCCTTCAGATGTCCTGGTCATATTGGTTTGTTTGAATGGATAGTCATGACATTTGGGTTAAAGAATGCCGGTGCAACTTATCAAAGAGCTATGAATTATATTTTTCATGAGCTGATCGGCAAGATTGTAGAGATCTACATCGATGATGTAGTGGTCAAGTCTAGAAATCATGAAGGACATTTAGCTGATTTAAGAAAGACTCTGGAGTGCACAAGAAAGCATGGCTTGAAGATGAATCCAAACAAATGTGCCTTTGGAGTTTCGGCTGGTGAGTTTTTGGGATTTTTAGTTCATAAAGGAGGAATTGAAGTTGGGAAAAAGAGCATGGAAGCAATAGACAAAGTTATGCCGCCAACCAATCTCACAGAATTACAATCATTGTTAGGCAAAATCAACTTCGTAAGAAGATTCATATCCAATCTGTCAGAGAGAGTTTTACCCTTTTCTCCTTTATTAAAGCTCAAGAAGGATCAAAAATTTGTATGGGGTGACATACAACAAAAGGCTTTTGATGAGATCAAGCAATATATGAAGGCACCACCTGTGCTGGTACCTCCACAACTTGACAAGCCTTTTAAGTTGTATGTGATGGCCGATAGCCTAACGATAGTATCGGCCCTTATGCAAGAATTTGAAGGAAAAGAAAGAGTCATAGCTTATCTTAGCCGAAATCTGCTAGACCCTGGAAACAAGGTATTCAGCTACAGAAAAACTTTGCTTGTGTGTGTATTACTCATGTACCAAATTTCAGCACTATTTGTTGAATGCCGAATGCGTGGTAGTTTCTAGTTTTGATGTAATCAAACATATGCTATCGATGCCAATTTTGAATGGAAGAATTGGCAAATGAATTTTAGCATTGTCAGAATTTAATTTAAGGTACGAATCGGCAAAGGCGGTAAAGGGTCAAATTATTGCCGATTTTATTACCCAACATCGGGATCTTTCTGTTGAGGCGATAAGCATTGTGCCTTGGGCCTTGTTCTTCGATGGATCATCTTGTAACAAAGGTGGTGGTGCTGGTATTCTCTTGATTTCCCCACAAGGAAAAACTTTTGAGTATGCGGTTCCTATTGAATTTCATGTTACTAATAATCAGGCAGAGTATGAAGCGTTGCTTAGAGGGCTTCAGCTTCTTATAGAAGTAAAGGCCGTTGCTGTTGAAATCTTTGGGGATTCTGAGTTGGTGATTAATCAACTGAGTGGTCAGTATGAATGCAAGAACAATGTGTTAAGAGAATATTATGAGGAGTGTAGAGAACTTTTGAAGAATTTTCTGGTAGTAACCTTGCATCATATCCCTAGAGAGTACAATGAAGAAGCAAATAAGTTAGCTCAAGCTGCTTCTGGATATCGAGAGAGTCGGGAAGTTTTTGCTATAGAAGAAGGTGTTTTAAATACTGATCAAGTAGATGGTGATTGGAGATACGAAATTACCAATTATCTGAAAGGTCCATCTCAAAAAGTTTCCCGAAAACTCAGGTACAAAGCTCTCAAATTTGTGTTCCTTGATGATCAGTTATATTACAAGTCCATCGATGGAGTATTGCTCAAATGTTTAAGTCAAGAAGAGGCCAAGAAAGTGATGTATGAGGTTCACGAAGGATTGTGTGGTGCACACCAGTCAGCTTATCGGATGAAGTGGATAATTAGGAGAACTGGTTATTTTTGGCCGACTATGTTGGAGGATTGTTTTGAATATTACAAAGGGTGTCACAATTGTCAAAAATTCGGCAATATTCAAAAAGTTCCAGCATCTGCTATGAATCCCATAATCAAGCCTTGGCCGTTCAGAGGATGGGGTATAGATTTAATTGGTCAGATCAATCCTCCTTCAAGTAAGAGACACAAATTTGTACTCTTGGCCACGGATTATTTCACCAAGTGGGTTGAAGCTATCCCTTTGAAGAAGGTAACGTCAGAAAATATGATCAGTTTTGTTAAGGAACATATAATTCACAGATTCAGGATTCCTCAAACTATAACAACTGATCAAGGAACTCAGTTTACTTCTTCAGAATTCTGTGATTTTGCCAAAGATATGGGGATTAAGTTGTATAATTCTTCTCCTTACTATGCACAAGCTAATGGTCAGGCAGAAGCATCAAATAAGATTATGATTAAAATCATCCAGAAGAAGATTGATGAAAAACCAAGGAGATGGCACTTGGTTCTTAATGAAGCATTGTGGGCTTACCGAATGGCTTGTCATGGGTCCACTCAAACGTCTCCCTATGAACTGGTTTATGGGCATCATGTTGTATTACCATGGGAATTACGGTCAGGTTCAAGGCGAGTTGTGTTACAGAAAGAATTGGTAGAAGAAGATTATAAGAATATGATAATGGATGAATTGGAATATTTACATTTAATTCGTCTCAAGGCATTGGAAAATATTGAGAAAAATAAAATACGCATTGCCAAGTATTATAACAAAAGGGTTAGGCTGAAGCAATTCGCAGAAGGAGACTTGGTTTGGAAAACTATATTGCCAGTTGGAACAAAGGATAGAGCGTTCGGCAAATGGTCTCCAAATTGGGAAGGTCCTTTCTTAATAGTAGAATGTGTACCTGGCAATGCATACATATTGAAGACTTTATTTGGGGAGGAGTTTACCAAAGCTATCAATGGAAGATTTCTTAAGAAATATTACCCCAGTGTTGAGGTTGGTTCATGAATGTAGATCAGAAAAGCCGATAAAGGGAAAATTGCCTTTAGCCTAAAAAAATAAGACTAAGAATAGCCGATATTGTTCATATCGCCTTTAGCACAAAATAGCCGATGCAGTTTGCATCGCCTCTAGCACAAGAATGTTTATGCAAGACCGGGGTGTTTTCAGCATTTTTCTGACGGTCGCAGGCAGAATTTTACCGAAAAGAATCAAAGAAATAAGTATTCTTTCAAAAGACAAGATTATTTATAGAAGTCCATCCTAATACAAACTACTCCTCAAATAACTTGTTGAGGACGGACTGGGGGTTTGTGGATTCGGCAAGGACGGCGGCATGATCATCGTAGACCTCCAGACGCTCATCGATGTCGTCGATCTCGTCCGGGTGTCCTCCAGCGAAGCCGACTGGCTGGAAGGAGTAGTCTTCGTTGGTTCAGGGAGGTCATTGCCGCCAGCCCGAGAGAAACACCAAGGTGCACACCTTGGATGACGGCCTGATCAATACGGCCGTCCACAGCATCAAGGCGTGCCTTGGATGTCTCCCCCTGGGCATTCACCTTGTCGGCAACCTTGTTCGCCACCGCCTTTCAGGCGGTCATTCTCCATAGAAAGAGCTGGGCAGAAAAGAAAAAAAATGGGTCAGCAAGCGGGGGAAGCCAGAATGATAAAACCAAATAAAGATATCAAACCGGTGATGGCATCGCAGAGTTGCTTCCGCTGGTCCTCCCATTCGGCTTGCTCGATGCCGAATTTCTTGGAGACGTCACCTAGCTCCTCCCGGGCCTCGTCCCTCTCTTGGCGAAACTTGAGCACTTCCTCATGAGAGTATGGATGGTGTGCATCTGCTGGTTCCGCCGGGCCCCAAGGATTGGGATGATAGGAGCTTGAAGAGCTGGAGGATCCGGAAGAGCCGGATGATGGAGTTCTCGGTTGAGCTACTGTCGTCGGAGGAAGGAGATGATATTGGCTGGAGCTGATGACCCTTATCCTGATGAATGAGGAAGAAAAAAATCGAAACTAAGAGATGAACAAGAAAATCGCAAGGGGGCAAAAAGCCAAATCGTACCCACGGCGCCGGCAGCGCGATGCTCTGCTTCCTTCCGCCTCTCCGTCAGTAGGTCGCTTGCCACGGTCGCCACTGTTCACCATTTGCTTTGGTGGAGGTTAGGGTTTTCTTTTGGAATGAATCGAACAAAGGAAGTGGAGGAGACAGATGTGAGAACGCTAAAACGGAGATAGCGATGAAGGCTAACGGAAGGGTCTATTTATAAGCCGAAGCAAAGAATCGTGGCGAATTCCATGGAGTCGTGGGGCGAGAATGCCGAACGATGGAGTAGGGTTTTTCCCTTTCAGCTGGGCCGCTACTGGGCTGGGCCAGGCATGGATTAAGTCGGACGTCGTTCGACTATCTCCCTGATTTGTTGGAGCCAGCATTGTTCGGACTATACCCTCACAACATTTAAATTAGGATTCGTTCGGCTATCGGAAGAATGGAGACAATCGGCTACATTCTAATTGAATAATTTAAGGGAAAATGGCCGATTGCTTTTTCAAACGAATAAAAATATGTAAACATAAAGTTGATTGATCAAGGGACAGAGGATATCACACTTAAGTTTATTACAAGCCCAATGTCTACTTGTTCAGAAGCTGATTGATTGCCTCTATGGCTTCAGTCTTGATTCGGCTAACATTATCTAGCACTTTCTGATCCTCATCTTCAGAACTCTGGATGCTGGATAACTTAGTTTTGATTTGCTGATCTTCTTTGATGGTCGAAGT
Source organism: Miscanthus floridulus (assembly GCF_019320115.1). Lineage (NCBI taxonomy): Eukaryota > Viridiplantae > Streptophyta > Magnoliopsida > Poales > Poaceae > Miscanthus > Miscanthus floridulus. The sequence continues at coordinate 5,321,990 of NC_089591.1, read as the reverse complement.
TATCTTTAGTGAAGCTGCTTCTATGTTCTTCGGCAAATTAGCTATATAGGCCCTATGAGACTGAATTGTGGCATTCAGTTCGGCTAGTTGAGCTTCTAGTCTGCTTTTTTCATCCTCCATGGCTTTCAGTTCAGGCTCCAAGGTTGTCAAGGAATTTCTTGTAGTCTGGATATGAGAGTGAAGATCTTTAATCTCCAGCTTCTTCAAAGATCTATCCTTCTGCAAAGCAGCCCTCGAAGATATGTTCTTAGTTGCCCTTCTCACCATGACAAAGTGGTCATCAAGATGGGCTGCAGATTCTAGGGGGGCCTTGAGAGTAGAAGGGATATCTTGATCAATGAGTTCAAGGAGGTCTCTTATCTGATCTGCATCCTGAACCAGACTAATGGTATCCTTGTTCAGCAGAATGATCACCTCTTTTAGCCGAGCCTGATTTTCCAGCGATAAGGTTTGTTGAGAAGTAATCTCTTCACCTTTCTCAATGATGTAGTCCTCAATAGAAAAGGAGTAGCTGGTGGTCGGTTTAGTGATGTTCTTCTAAAAGAAAAGAGAAGAAAGGAGGTGTTAGCCGATTGGGTGAATTTGCTAAAATATAGTGTAAGACAAGGCATTACCTGCTGAACTGATTGATCATCAGGATGGGTTATACCCTGGCTTGCTGGAGGACTTGGCTGAATGTTCAGAAGGGACAGGTTTGGAGCTTGATCAGGAGAAGTTTCCCTTACCAGTTCATCTAAGATTTCATCTATTCTCAATAAAGTAAATGATAATGAGCATAAGGGATAGATGTTATTTAAAAAAGAAAAAAAAGAGAAAAAAGAGAATTGATTGAACGATGTTACCTATAGTCTCATCAGATTTATGAGCCTTTGAACCTTCAGCTTCATGAGTCTCTGAAGCTTCACTGTCATGGATTTCTTCATGTTCGGTAGAAACTTACAGCTGCTGAGGTACTTGCCTAGTCTGGGAATTTTGATTTGTGGCTGCAATGGAAGTAATAAATGTAGAGGTGGTCAGGTTTACTGCTAAGTGGGGTTGTTAACCTGATAGAGAATAAAAGGTTCATACCTTAAGAGATAATTTGGCTTTCTTGGTCCTTGGTTTCTTAGGTAAGAGAAAACTTTCAGGTGTTTTCCTTTTGCTTTTTCCTCTTGAAGATGCAGCAGCTGAAGTAGCAGGAGTTCTCATGAGTGCCTTTAAAGGTACTGAATCCAAAGTTGCAGGAATTTTCATGAATTCCTTTAATTTTGGGGCATTAAACCCCAGTGCAGGCTTGGGACCTAGCCGAATAGTACTAGATTGCTTTGGCTGGGGGAGTAGACTCAAGATCCTATGCATAACCAGATGTTAAAATAAGAAGTGAATTCAAGAACAGGAAATGATGAGCGTGAAATTACCTCACTATCAGAAGTAAAATCGGGCTGCAAGTTTTTGCATAAAGGATGAACTGATATATTGAAGATATGAGCATGCCATTCTTGCCACCAAGAGACAAAGAAGGGATGAGCAACATCTATTAGCCCAAATGGAGATGGTTCGTATGTTGGCAATTCCCATCCTAATTCAAAGATTTTCTTGGCTTCCATTCTTTCTGTTATTACTTCCCTTGACTTTATGATTGTTGAGAAGAGGAATCTTGGGGGCAGCTGGCCACATCCTAATTGTTTGGCCACCATATTTGGATAGTAGAATTCATAGGTGGACTGCACTAACCTCCCATGATGAAATTCGGCTGGTAGAGTGCAAGGTTTGATAAAGGAGTTGAAGATCTCCGTGGATTCTTGACCTGAACAACCAGTTTCATAGCTAAACTTGCAGGGCAAAGTCAAATTTTCATTTTCTCTGTAAGGAAACCAGAGCACATTGCTGAATCCTTTGAAAAACAGCTTGAAGAAATGACCGATGTCTATGTCAATGCTGATAGATGATGCTACTTCCCCATAAGTCTGACAAGCCTTAACCTTTGATGTACTGCCTTCAGCATAGTTAACTGAAGGAAAACTTAGATTGAAGAGGCTCACAGAGGTTATCATGATGCATGTATAGCTGGAGCCACATTTGAATTAGCCACCAGGGACCATTCACACAAGAGATTTCTCCACCTTGGCGCATCTGAAGAGTAATCTGATGCATCATATGATAAACAGACCCTAAGAGATATTTGCCTAGTGGGATCTGAGTGCCTGCAGCTAAGTCTTCAGCCATCACCATGTGATTCAGGGTTGGTTCATTGGATTTTCCACAGAAAATGAATCTGCATAGCCACATATTCATGAAGGCTTTCAACTCTTTGTTAGAGATGGTGCCAGATGCATTCATGTAGTTCTGGATGTATTTGACCCATACACATCCAGAGCTGACGGCTCTTTGATTACTTTTGCTCTTGTACTTATAAGGGTATACTGGTAGTGACACGTTCAAGCCAGTCATCATGAACACGTCGGCTAGAGTGATGGTCATCATACCATGGCCGAAAATGAAGGCATTAATGGTGTCAGACCAAAAATGGGAAGCTGCTATCAAAAGAGAATCGTTTCTGGGTGTTTCTGCTAAGGATAATTCTAGACAATGACTGATGTCTTGACTTTCCCAGTGGCTGCTGCTTTTCTCCAGCATTCTCCTGTACCAATTCCGCCATCCAGCGATTGGGGGAAATGGCCAATTCTTGAACGTGTTTGGCCATCGGTTTGGCAAGGTGATCCCAGTTTTGAAAGGGATTCTTTGGGTTTCCTTCTCGATAATTTCAAAAGAGTCAGGATTTCCCATTGGACCGAGGAAATAGGAATCGGGGTTGGTAGCATAGGGAATCAAAATCTGATTCTTGTATTCCTTTAAAGGGTGATTGAAATCAAACAGGAATAAGTCAAAAGAAGAACGGGAAGATCAAGTGGAAATTGCCGAATATAAGTGAAGTTTACTTCTGGAATTTCATCCTGGGTCACCATTGAAGATTCGAAGTGGGTCCGAGGTTGCGCTGAAAGCTTGAATTTTTGGACAGCGGCTGCGGTGTTGAACGGTGCTGACCTAG